>NW_024704745.1:70609081-71032542 GCF_018977255.1 Callorhinchus milii | reverse complement strand
AAGATAAGTGAATAGCATTGTACAGTGAAGTTCTACTGTGTAAAAGTACTAATATTCAACAACAATAAACAACTTGTATTTATATTGTGCACTTCATACAGGGTAGCATCTCGGAGCGCTTAACAGTCACAATGCAACTTGAAATAATAATAATTTTAAAATCCTACCTTCTGGGTTAGTTATAGAAGACTTAAACCTTGGTTTGTGAACATTCTGAATAGTTCTATCAAAATAAGCCAACAGCTGTCTTTTTGGAGGAAGTCCCTCTGAAAAGATAACACATTACTTTTTTTATAACTAGCCAAGTCTATTAATACTACTACTATAAACTGTTCTATGTTCATTTTGGGGCTGTAAAGTACCAGCGGGTACTTCTGCTTATATTCAGGTACAGTCAAATATAATTACTAGATTATTGTCGTATTATGGGCAAAAGTAAACAAAGAGTCACTTGGTAACAAAATGATTAAAGTACCCAGCAAATCCCTCCCCGCAAACAAAAAGGAATGAGATTACAGCAGATAGCTCCACTGGGAAGCTACCATCCCATAGATACAATGAACTGAATTGCCTCCTTCCATGGTGTAAACTTTCTAAGCAAAGAACGTTCCATGGAATGATTGCTTTGTTTTTGTTTAAATAGGAGCGAATTGGAGAATTTTGACCATTTCACCAAACTGAAGTTTCAAATTTGGTCAATAAGAAAACAAATGCAATAAAAAAAAACAGAACAGAGGCATCAATGTGTTGCCGATGGGACATGTTCTATTCTTCCAGAAAGACTAATTGCTGTATTCAGGCAGAACATGTTATTGATCTGGTTTTCTAAAAAATTTCATTAGAAAAACATAACCCTGAATTGATTCATTCCACCTGAACTGCGTTTTTATGGAGTCTGAAAAGAGGACTAAATGTATTTTAAACATTTTATTTACCTTTTGCAAGTTTTTCCTCAGATCTCAGTCTCTTTCCCATTCTTAACTTGGACCTATCTGATTGATTCATACTTTCCACATTTGACTGGACTCCATAGTCTGATGTAGAATCAAAAGGATCATCTTCTAACAGAGCTTTGGCACTCTCCAGCATCTCATTTTCTATGTAGTTTTCCAGTATTTTAGAATGTGCATCCAGATCATTTTTCAGTGCATGGCTTCTTAACACAGATACACTGTCTGCATTACAATTAGAACTTCTATCCCCGGCCACACCAACATTTTCACCTGCCGTACTCTCTTTCTCAGAGGCCAGGAAAGATCTTGCTGCAGCTAAATTGCTTTCTTCCACCAAGACATCTTTCCCATGAGCTGTTTGAAATCCAAACATGCAGATTTTAGAATTCAGTCCATTTGCTGGCAGTGGTTTTGAGAGGCCAGGATTAACTTCAACATCATTTATTTTACTTCCATTTGCTTCTTCTTGGAAATCATCGGGCAGATCCGAAAACCTCTCAGAGCTGTTCTTTGGTAGACTTTTTTGACTTGTACTACGTTTCGTACATGTTGGATGCCCATTCAGAGAAGGATCATCAGCTGTAGATAAACTAGATTCTGATACCAGTGCTCGAGTTTTTTCATAAATCTTACCTTCTGGGTATTCTAGGCTACCCAAAGAACCATCATTCATGTCATCAAATTCTTTCAACTTGAATTTTGCTTTCTGGAGTGCATCATTAGACACAGAACCCTTTTACCACTTGCAGTGTTGAAGCCAAAAGATATATTTGTACTTGCAGTATCTGAATGATAGGTTTTTCCCAGAGTTTTCCGTTTTGTTTGTTCAGGAACTGAATCTTTCTCCAGGGTCCTCTGAAAGTCTTCTTTATTACCTTCTATTTCAGAAAAGAGTTTTTTACATTCTCTTAACGATTCTTCTGAAACTTGTACAGACTTTCCACTTGCTGTACTGAAGCCAATATGCTCTGTAAGAGCCTGGCAAGGAGGCTCAGATGCAGTACCTTCCCACACCTTGCTGGTGATTGCAAAATCATCTTGTTTAGTAAGATTTAGATGGTTTGAAAATGAACCTGAAATCTTGCTTTTATCTGGTTCATTATTTTGACCTGTTGTTGTGTTTTTGATGGTGTCGTCAATGAATTGTGTACCAATATGTGGAGGAGGAACTGTAGTAGAAAAGGTCTCTGGTACATTCATTGAAAGGTCTGCCTCAGCAAAGAAGGCTTTTGCTTTGGCAAGAGATACTTTGCAGACAGAAACAATCTTACCACTTGCTGTTTGAAAGCCTTTCATTCCAGTGACTGAATCATCGAGCTGTGGCTCTTGCTGAATTGGATAGCAGTTAGCAGATAGCAGTTCTTCATTATCAAATACCTGCCTCACCTTCATCATAGCCCCACTGTCCACTGAGGTGCTTTCCCCAGTGGCAACTATTAGAAATGAAAAGAACCAGGAAAAGGTGACAGCTTTTAAAAAATTGTTTATGACATTCAATCGAGTAGAAATAATAGTATTCACTTTTTAAATTGCAATAATTTGGACACCTACCCTCCAGATTACCAGTCGAAGACCTAAATGCTGTTTGTAATCATTCTGCATAGATCTGTCAAAATCAGCCAACAACTTTCTTTTAGGAGGAGGTCCTTCTGTGGAAAAAAATGAAAAAGAGCCACACATTTTCTATGCTTGTTTATTGTCAAAGTATTGTAGGTACTCTGTACTTATGTTAATAGAGTAAAAGAATAAGGGTATAATTAACTGATAATTATTTTTTAACCATAGTCAAAGGTAAATAGGAGGATCATCAGGTAACAATGGCAGTAGGATTAGAGCAGGTAGATCCAATAGGGTGCGAGCAACAGCATAAACATGTCATACTAAATGGCATGCATCTGTGCTGTAAACTATCACTCTAAACAAGCACCTATGTACAGAACGATTTCTACTCTTTCATTAAAAATAATTTACACTGGACAATATTCATCATTTTCCAGTAACTACATTTATATTTCTCTCTCTTATGGCCAATAAAACAAACAACAAAAAAAAAGGAAATAGTTTTAGTGAAATAGAAGAGTGAAAAGAGTAATGGGATAACACGTTGAGAAGTCAGTCAAAAGGGTAAACAGGATTCTGGGTTTTACATAATTCATAAACTGATAAAACTTAAGGCATTGGTTAGGCTACAGCTGGAATATTTCAGCTGTGTTTAGTTGTGATATTGCAATAAAAAAGGATATTTGAGCTAAAAGGGGATGCAGTATAGATTCACAAGGATGATAAAGAGGTGAGAGGAACCTATGAAGAGAAGCTAGGACTCTTTCCATTGAAGCAAAGAAGGTTGAGGAGTGAGAAGATGCATATGTTTAAGATCATGAAAAGGCTTGATAGGATAAATGGCGAGAATCCATTTCCTCTGTTAGGTGATTGGAGGATAGGAAAGGTGATTTTAAGATTATAATTAGGACTATGAAAGGGAAAGTTAGGAAGATTTTTTAAAAATCAGAATATTAGAGGATTTCAGGAATTGGCAGTTGGAGCAGTCTCGATTGGGGCATTTAAAAAGGAATCAGACAAACGCATGAAGAGGAAGGGCATCAAAAGGAAAGAGCAGGGAAATCGGATCAAGATATTTTTTGGACAGCGGGTGTCTTAACACTTATGGAAACCCATCACCATGCTTCAGAGTATGCAAAGCAAACAGAGTTCCATGCATCCCACCTATACATAGTATTAGAATGGAATGCACAGTGTCTCCTTGTTCACAATCTTGGACTACAGGCAAAAAATTGGTGCTGGGGAAATTGTTGGCATTAAAAAGTGACAAGTCCCCTGGACTTGATGGTCTGCATCCTAGGGTTTTGAAAGAGGCAGCTCATGAGATAGTGGAGGCCTTGTGTCTGATCTTCCAAAATTCTTTGGATTCTGGAACAGTTCCCATTGATTGGAAGATCGCAAATGTCACACCACTATTTAAGAAGGGTGGGAGAGAAAAGATGGGGAACTATAGACCAGTTAGTCTGACATCGTGGTAGGGAAAATTCTAGAATCCTTAATTAAGGATGTGTAGTGGGATACTTAGAGGATCACAATATGATTATACAGAGTCAACATGGCTTTACAAAAGGGAAGTCATGCTTAACAAATCTTTTAGATTTTTTTGAGGACATATCAAGTAGATTAGATAGGGAGGAAATCAGTGGATGTAGATTTCCAAAAGGCATTCGATAAGGTGCCGCATAAAAGGTTGATCCACAAGATTAGGGCCCATGGAATTAAGGGGACTATATTAGCATGGATTGAAGAATGGCTAATGGGAAGAAAACAGTAGGGATAAACGGGTACTTCTCAGATTGGCGGGATGTGACTAGTGGAGTGCCACAAGGATCAGTGCTTGGGCCTCAACTATTTACAATCTACATCAACGATCTAGATGAGGACATCGAACTTAATGTATCCAAATTCGCGGATGACACTAAATCTAGAGGAGAGTAAACACCGAGAGATGACATTAAAAAAATGCAACGAGATATAGATAGGCTAGGTGAGTGGGCAAATAGGTGGCAGATGAAGTATAATGTAGGGAAATGTGAGGTCATCCACCAAGGTGGCAAAAACAGTAGAGCAGATTATTGTTTAGAAGGGGTTCTAGAAACTAGATAGTGTTAGCGTTCAGAGGACTTGGGTGTCCTTGTACACCAGTCACAAAATGTTAGTTTGCAGGTACAGCAAGCAATTAGGAAGGTAGGGAAGTCTTGCTGCAACTGTATAGGGCCTTGTTGAGACCACACCTAGAGTATTGTGTGCAGTTTTGGTCTCCTTATTTAAGAAAGGATGTACTCGCCTTGGAGGGGATACAACGTAGATTCACTTGGTTGGTACCAGGGATGAGGGGATGAGTTATGAGGATAGGTTGAGCAATTTAGGCCTATATTCTCTAGAATATAGAAGAATGAGAGGTGATCTTATAGAAACCTATAAGATTATTAAGGGGCACGACAGAATAGATAGTGGGAGACTTTTTCCCCTGGTTGGAAAAACTACAACCAGGAGTCACAGTCTTAAAATTAGGGGTAAGCCCTTTCGCACTAAGTTGAGGAAAAACTTCTTCACTCAGAGGGTAGTGAATTTATGGAATTCTCTACCCCAAAGGGCTGTAGATGCTCAGTCCTTGAACATATTCAGGACTGAGATTGATAGATTTCTTGTGGATAAAGGGATTAAGGGATATGGGGATAAGGCGGGTAGATGGAATTAGAAAAGATCAGCCATGATCTTGTTGAATGGCGGGGCAGGCTAGAGGGGCCGAATGGCCTACTCCTGCTCCTAATTTTCATGTTCTTATACCTTTGAGCAGCTATTGGCCCGAGCCAGTTTTCTGATTAACTACCTGATAGGCATCTAACTTCAGATTGGTGGGAGGACATTTTTGATGTGCCAGCCACCAGCCAAGCTCCTGGTCCAAAGCAGTGTACCAGGTTTACTTAGCACCAGCCACTTAATATAGGTCTTCATGTGAGGGTATTGGCAAACAGAATTGTTGTCTGCCTTGAAGCCAACTTTGCCTAGTGCTCAGTAACAGATCAGTGTAGGCCGGAGCCCTCCTTCCCTGAGGCCACGTCCCCCGTTTACCATAAACAGCATTGGCTAATTTCTGGATTTAAGGAGAACATGTTATTGATCTAGTTTCCAAAGACATGCACAAAAACAATTCTCTTTGTTCAAAGGTCCATGACCCTGAACTGGTTAATTCCATATGGATTACAATTTTATGAAGGTTAAATATATTACCAAATGTAACCAAGATCACCAACATTTTAAACCATAATTACCGAGAGACATCTACCAACGTGCAGTTTAAGTTGTTCTCCCTCCAAAATAATCCCTCCAAAACCAAAGACAATGATAAATTGGTCATTTTCAATCCACGACTGTTTGTGGGACATTGCTGTGCGCCATTGGCTGCCGCGTTCACCCACAAATATACAGTCAATTCACTTTACAGTGTGTTCTGTGAAGCGCTTTGGGACGTCCTCCCGACGTGAAAAGCGCTATATCAAATGCAAGGATTATTATTATTATTATTTACCTTTTTCAGGTTTTTCCTCAGATCTCAGTCTCTTTCCCAGTTTGAACTCTGACTTATCAATTGATTGATTCATACTCTTCAAATCTGATGGGACTTCTTGGTCTGTTGTAGAACCGAAAAGACCATCATCCAACAGAGCCTTGGCACTCTCCAGAGCCTCATTTTCTATGTAATTTTCCAGCATTGTAGAATGTGCATCCAGATCATTCTTCAATACATAGCATCCCTTCACAGACACACTGACTTTATCACAATTAGAACTTCCACCACTGGCCACACCATCTTTTTCACCAGTAGTAAGGTCCGCTGTTCTCTCCTCTTTGGAGGCTAGAAAAGATCTTGCTACAGATATATTGCTTTCTTCCACTATAACTTCCTTCCTTTTAGCTGTTTCAAATCCAAGCATGCAGATTTTAGAATTCAATTCACTTGCTGACAGTGGTTTGGAAGGTCCAGTATTCAACTCTGCATTGTTTATTATACTTCCATTTGCTTCTCCGTGGAAATCATCACACACGGCTGAGACCCTGTCAGAGCAGTTCTTTGATGTACATTGTTGAATTGGTCCTGTGCTACTTCTACATGCTTGGCATCCACTCATGTACAGAGCAGCCTCAGGTGATACCAATTCCTGAGTTTTTTCATAAATCTTACCTTTGGGGTATTCTAGGCTACCCAAAGGACCATCATTCATGTCATCAAATTCTTTTAACATGGATTTAGCTTTCTGCTGTGCACCATTAGACACAATCACCTTTTTACCACTTGCAGTGTTGAAACCAAAAGACACGTTTGTATCCAAACTAAAGTTTTCTCCTGAAGATTTTGTTTTTGCGAGCTCAGGTTTTAAATCTTTCTCTAGGATCTTCTCAAAATCATCTTTATTACCTTCTATTTCAGAAAAGAGTTGTTTGCATTTCCTTAATAATTCCTCTGAAACCTGTAGCGACTTTCCACTTGCTGTGCTGAAGCCAATAGGATAACCTGTAAGAACCTGGAAGCGAGGCTCAGCTGTGGGATCTTCACAAACCTTGCCAGTGATTGCAAAATCATCTTGTTTAATACAGCTTGAAAGCGAACCTGAAATCTTGCTTTTATCTGGTTCTTGTTCTGTAGCTGTGTTTTTGACTGTGTTGTCAATGAATTGTGCATCAACATGTGGTGCAGGAACTGCAGTAGAAAAGGTCTCTGGTGCATTCATTGGAAGGTCCTCCTCAGCAAAGAAGGTTTTTGCTTTGGTAAGAGATGCTCTGCAAATAGAGACAATCTTACCACTTGCTGTTTGGAAACCTCTCATTTCAGTGTCAGTAACATCAGGCAGATGTACTTGTTCAACTGGAGATGGCAGTTCTTTTTTACCAGATACCTGGCTCTCTTTTATGAAAATACCACTGTCCACAGAGATGCTATTCATACTGGCAGTTGCAGACACGGCACAAATAGGAACATTCAATGCTGCCTTAACGTTTCCTGGCTGTTCATAGAATTCTACATTTGATCCTACATTTTTTACAGCACTTTGACAATTAACCAAAATCTTTTGAAATTCATCAACATGTACCTGTTCGGATATTGTCTTTGTGTTAGGCAAATTTCCACAACATTCTTCGTTGTCAAACAATTTTGCTTTATCCAGATATTCCACTGAGTCTCTAAATCGTTTACTACTAGTCTCCCAGAAACATTCAATTCCATTAGCATCCTTGATTTCAAATGCTGGATTGATGTCGACAACAGAAGTACTACACAAGTTGCCACCAGTAGATTCTACTTCATTCCTGACTAGTTCTTTGTTCACAGTATTTTTTGTGCCACTGCAGACAGATAACGTGTTCTGTGGCATGCAAGTTGACTCTTTCATTGAACAAGGACTTCCACTTTTTTGTTCTCAGATTCATGCAATAAATTCTCCTCAGCAATCAAAGATTTTGCTCTATCAAGAATCTCTTTGGATACAGTGACTAATTTACTTTCAATTTGAATAGCACTTTTTTGCCTGTTGTTGCCAACACTTTTACTCTCAATCTGCAACCTGTTTCTCAGAATGGGAGATGGGATGTTTGTATTGTTTACAGGTAAATGAATAGCTGCACACTCATGGTATGTTTTACTAGTTAAGATTTTTGTAACATCGCCTAATTTGTCTTCAGCAACTTTTTCATTCTCCATTGTGGAACTATCATGTAAATAGCCCAAATGCCTATTTGAAATTGTTTCAGAACTAGTTTGACCCTGGTCATGGTCAATCTCTCTGAAAATATCTGCTGATTTTTTTAAACTCTCACTCGAGAGCTTTATTTTGCTTCCATTTGCTGTACAAAATCCTCCATTATATTTGTACAAGCTGCATTCATTTTCGCGGCAGGACTGCTAAATTGAGTTTTGTAACTAGCTCCTTTTTATCAGTATTTGAATCAATTTCCAAATCACTCATACAGGAATTTGGAATGAGAGATGCTGTACAAGGTTTTGTTTTGTTGCTTGAATCAAAGGAATCTCCACAGTCATTTGATTTAATTTGCTTGATTTTTTCTGCAATCTGCTGATTGCTTTCAGATCGGTTCTTTATCACTTTAAGGCACTTTGATATTTCAGTCAAGACTCTATTTCCTGCACGCTGCTGTGAAATACATGGCTTGCTGTTCAATGGCAATGAAGATTCAATTTCAAAATTTTCATCAAAATCAACATCCTTCCATTCACTCCAAATTGGAGTCAGACTTGGTGCTGAAGCTTCAACTAACAGCTTGTCATCCTTTATCGTACAGTCAATTGGAGATTTTTTCCTAAACTGTGTGAATTCCGTTTGACTACCTGTATCCTCCAACATGCTAAACAGTTCTGCTACATCTGCTGTTTGACTAGCTGTTAAACACGCATCTTGTCCAAATAATTTTGGCTCAGATATAACTGCAGAGGTATTATTTGTTTGAGTGTTTATAATGACGTGTGGTAACGACTTATGAATAACACCTACGGGTACCTTAAAATTTATTTTATTCTCAGTTTCATCTGAAGAGTTTGTGCTTTCAGTTTCTTGAATTGTATCTCTATTCTGAGCAGGAATGTGCTCAATTGTAGTATCCTGTGTATTGATTACTTCTAAGATCATATTTTCAATCTCTTTGAATAACAATTTCCCTTTTGAAAGATTTTCAGCAGATATTTTTATATGTTTTTCAGAAGCAGTTTTAAAACCGTTAAATTTGGATTCAGTGTTACAAAATCCATAATGCTCAGATACCAATGGATTTCAATGTTTCCTGAAACTATTTCAGTTCCTCTTGCAGTCACAGAACCACTTTCACCTTCATCACACTGAGATTTCCATTTCATTCTACTGAGAGACTCTTCTTCAATTGCAGTGAAATCTGAAAGTTTGTCAGCATCAAAACGCTCATACAATTTTGTTTCCTTGGTAGATGAAGAAACAACAGCTGTGTCCAAATCAGATTTACTTGAATATCCCGAGCCATACATTTTCTTTACTATTCCAAAATTATTTTCCATAGATTCCAATTTGGATTCTGGAACAGACTGCACAGAAAGAGTACCTGAAGAGGGCAATAATGGATCAGTACCTATTTCAGTAATCAAATTGGTTGTCCTCAAAGTAGATGCCAATATTCCAATTTTCCTACCAATGCGAGAACCTGCACTCTTCACAGAACATTCGGCCTTTTCATTGTCCACTAAGATGCACGTGTCAGGTGTTTTATCATGACTTGGTATTTCTTTGGTAACGAAACAAATTTCTTCCAAATGTTTCTCTTTATTGAAGCATGGTGATAATGGCTCCATATTTTCGAACAGTTTTGATTCTTCAACAGATTTCAAAAGGGGTTCAACAGATGTATCCATCTCATTTTTTTTCAAATTAGTTTTGCAGTTCTCAATATCAGAAATAGGTTCTTTGCATTTGCTCAAAGAATCAGACAAACAGGTTTTAGGTGATGGCAATCTAACTAAAGTGCAGACTTGCTGCTTTGTTGACAATTGTGCTGGAATGGATGCACCACAGTTACCAAGCCTGTTCTGGTTATTTGGCTCTCCTTGCAATTTTGTTTTACTACAATCATAACTTGTAAGACTTTGGTTTATATTAGAAATTGGTTCCAATGCAAACTGAAAACCAGATCTTCCCTTATTCTGCAAAATCTGTTTTTCATTTACATTCAACACTTCTGACTGGACAGTGTTAACTTCAGTCTTATCATGGAAATGGTTAGCCAATTTCACTTCAGACTCCAGGCTGAGCCTTTTTGCCACTGTGCGACAAGCTGTCGAACGAACTCTACGATGGATCCTTCGAGTCACAGGTCTACTGTTCAATGGAGTCACAAAGTTATCCCACTTCTTGTCATTAGCTAGTCTATCTTCTACACCTCTAGATTCATTAGGAAGTTGATGATTGGTCCGTACGGTTACATGTGAGGGCAGGTTAACATTTCCGTCCCCAACACTCTCATTTGTCTCGCAAAGTTGATCGGAGAGAAAAACGCATGGTACACATTCAGGGTCAGTGACTGCTTCTCTTCCTTTGTAATAAGTTGAAGTAGTGAAACCTGCAAAAAGCAAAGCAAAATTTACAAGTTCTAAAACATCTTTAAGCCCACCTGAACAACAATAACCTGCATTTACATAGCGCCCTTCACACATCGCGGAGTATTACACAAACACAAAACTAGATTGCCATTGACCTTTAATGTCCAGACCTTGATTCATCTGAAGAATGGCAGCTCAAACAACGCAACCACCACCAGCAATACATTCAAATGCCAGTCCAGATTATACAAGTTCAAAGTCACAACATGGGACTTGAACCCACAGTAGAAGTGAACGTGCTACCAACAACATCAAAATTACATTTGTATAGCGCATTTCATGTCAGGAGGGTATCCCATGGCGCTGGACAATCAATGTTTCGGACTCGAGCTAGGGGTTGGGATTGGGGAGGGTGGAGAGCATGGAGGATGACCAAAGGCATGGTCGAAGAGGAGGGTCTTCAGTTCTTGAGACGGGTCTTGAAGGAGGCAAGGAAGGAGGTGAGGCAGAGGGACTGCAGATGGAATTCCAGATCCAGGCAGAGTGACAGAAGGCCTGCTCGCCAGCAGTGGGGTGGACAAGTGGGGGACCTGAAGCAGGTCGAGCACACTGAAAGGAGGAAGCGGGCAGGTTGGTAAGGGATTAGAAAGTCGCAGAAGTAGGGGGAAAGCAAGGCCATGGAGGTCTTTGAAGGTGAGGAACAGGATCTTGAACTGTATCCTTTGTGGAAGCCAGTGGTGTCGGGCGAGGATGGAGGTAATAGGATCGCGGAGCCTGGTGCGGGAGAGGACATGGGTTGCAGGGTTCTGGATGATCTGCAGCCTATGGAAGGAGGAGTAGGGGAGGCCGACAAGCAGGGAGTTTGCGTAGTCGAACCTGGATGTTATTAATGCATGTATGAGAGTCTCAGCGGCCTGCAGTCTGAGACAGTGGCAGAGCTGGGCGATGTTGCAGAGGTGGGGGAAGGCAGAGCGGGACATTGCACGGATGTGGGGTAGAAAGGATAGTTGATGGTCAAATAAGACACCAAGGTTTCGGATTGGCTTAGTAAGGTGGAGTGTGCATCTTTGGATGATGATGCTGTCAGTGCCTGAGGTGTGGAGAAGCCAACGGGAGCCAATCAGGAAGGCCTCAGTCTTGCTGACGTTCAACTGTAGAAAGTTAGCTCTCATCCAGGACTTGATGTCTGACAGACATTCTATCAGAACAGCAGTGGTCCTGGAGTCAAGGGTGGAGGCAGAGAGATACAGTTGGATGTGATCCGTATAACATGTGAAAATTGACCCCACATATGCAGATGATGTCACCAAGAGGAAGCATATAGATAATAATAATAATCCTTAATAATAATCCTTGCATTTGATATAGCGCTTTTCACGTCGGGAGGACGTCCCAAAGCGCTTCACAGAACACACTGCAAAGTGAATTGACTGTATATTTGTGGGCGAACGCGGCAGCCAATTGCGCACAGCAATGTCCCACAAACAGTCGTAGATTGAAAATGACCAATTAATTATTGTTTTTGGTTTTTGGAGGGATTATTATTAGGCTCTGTGTGGAGTAAGGAAACTTGCCCAAGGTTTCGCCCTGTGCCTGGAATTGAACTCAGGTCTCTCACTTGCAAAGCAAGTGCTCTAACCACTGAGCTACAGGACTCCACGATATATATATATAGATATTGAAAAGGAGGGGACCCTGAAGAACACCGCGAGAGAGAGTGTGGGGCTAGTAGAGAAGCCGTTTGTGGAGATGAAGTGGAGACGGTGTGAAGAAGGATCTGAACCATTCAAGGGCAGAATCATGAAGGTTGAGGTGAGAGGAGAGACGGTGGAGGATAGAGTGGTCAATGGTATCGAAGGCAGCAGAGAGGTCAAGGAGGATGAGGAGGCAGGCTAAGATTATAAAGAATAACCAACAAAGCCAGGCTAAAATACGTCTAAACAGCTCTAAAATGTTATCATTTAGGATATTAGTAGCAAAATATTAAAAAATTGAACAAAATGTTATACCTGTTACAGAGCTGTATGGCTTTGCAGGTGTATGAGCCGATGATTTCTTGGAGGAATTTAATAGCTCTGAGGGAGGAACTGGCTTTCTATTTTGTACAATAGTCCTGTCCAAATTAATATTGTTTTGTTCCTGGTGGGTTGAAGAATCAGGCACAAAGTAAAGAAATTTTCGGGAACGTTTCTTCATGCTACAAAGCAAAGAATTCTGGTCTTTTTCATCTAACTGGCATTTTTCTGAATCCTCCAATGAAACATCCTTAGTAATATCTGGATCCATCACAGAGCAAATCTTATTGGTAAGTCTGGTGGAAAATACAGCATGCATATTGGACACATTCTGATGACTATTGGTAGGGTCTTCTATATTGACTTGGTGACAAAGCAAATTCACTGGTTTTGTTGAGTCAACTCTGCATTCAGCAACACATTTTAGCTGCAATTCTTCATTTTTACCTATAGGAGAGGGTCTAGTTAAAACAGTTTGTGAATTGGAATCCATGTGGGTCTCATTGAGGGGCTGGATTTGTATCAACTCAGGTACTGTTAAAGAACTTATAAGAGGAGTTTCAGGAGTTCTTCTGCAAGCAGGTTTTAATGTAGTACATTTAACTTCAGTTTCAGAACGTTTTGTACTATCAAAAGATATTATGTTTGGCTTAAAACTAGAATCTTCTACTTTGGCTGCGAAATAACAAGACGCTGAACTCTCACTTGGGCCATTCTTTTTCCAGTATAATCCTTTATCAATAAATTTAGCAGGAACATAGTCTTGGGGCTGGTTTCTATTCGTTTCACTTGAAAGAAGTGTTGTACCTGCATTTCCCAAACAGATTTCTGTTGTAGAAGTCACAATGTCAGAGGATTCAATCATATGACTTTCATCAAGTTCTGAAAAATTTAGCTGAGACCAGTCTGATGATGATGATGATGATGCATTTGAGGTTGACAAATCCTTCCCTAAATTTTTATCTTGAGAGTAGACATCAGTTTTCTGGCATTTATCAAAAAACATTTCATTCATTAAAACAGAGGTTGTGATGTCCTGAACTGAACTAACATTTAAATGATCAAAAATGATGTTGCTGCTTGATTTAGCTGCCATGCTCTCAAAGCAGCCCTTTTCATCAATGGAGGCAGACTCTAAACTTTCAATATTATTTGACTGAATATTCCTAACTATGGAGTATTTCTCCCCATTCTCAGTACAGGATATTGCCTTTCTTGGTTCTGAAAGTGGAGAGTCAGTGAAAAACATTGAAGAGACATTATCTGCCTTATTGAGTACTCTGTCAATAGGTAGTTGTAATTCAGTGTCTTTAGGAAGTTCAAGAACAGTTTGATTCCATGGTACCTCCGAACTGCATAGCCTTTCATCTTCAAAACCTTTGCTATCATTAGGCAAACATTCTGGTCTATTATTCAACCCTAAATAATGTACAAAAAAAAAGTTATCAGGTGAGGCGAGGATCAGTCTTGGCAGTTCTGTGCAGCCCCTTTCTTTCCCCCCCAGCCCCCCAAACACATCAGGCCATTTCTTAATTGAATAGCCTTTGTTACCCTTTAAATCACATGAGCTATGTATGACACCTGCTGTTGTACCTATCAATGGGGTTGGGACCTTATGGATCCCAACAACTACATTGTACCAATGCTGCACTCTACATCCATAGTCAAGAGCATAGAAATTAAGAAGTATGACTTCAGTAATAAAATAATCACTGTATCTCTTTAGATATTAGATCAGATGCTTCATAGCACTCCATGCAAGTTACCTCCCAGACTGTAACAACATATCACATCTTCACATCTTCTATGTTTAAATAAAAAAAAACAGAAAACAAGATTAAATCAGAATTATTTGCAGCAATTTAAAAATTAAAATGTCAAACAAAACAGAAATTTTCACCACAGGAGACTATTTGCTCCATTGTGCCTGTGCCATTACTATCTCTAATTGTTACTTTTTCATTGATTCTACTTTTACTTTCTTACAAATGTAATATTTATGAGCATATAAATATTTGAATCTTTCTGAAAATATGTTCCATTCATTTGATACAGTGCCTTCCAAAACTGATGTCTCAAACTCTATTCAGAATTTTAATGTAAAATGTTGTATTTGGAGGCAAATAGGCAACTGCAGGCAAATGCCTTCAAATACCCAACGAAGATTAGTGATAAGTTAAAGAAAGGCAATTATACTCACTACAACTATTATCAACAACTGTAACGTATCCATTTTTCTCTTCCTCAATCAATGGTAGTGCATGTGTATGGTTTACATTTACACGATCACGTACAAGCTGTAGTAAAGAAAAACTGATTAATATTACTAAATTACTTGGGCTTTATTATACACATTTTAACATGTAATCATCACTTACCATGGGGACATGTACATCCAAAGGCTTGAATTGAGGTAAATCTTTTTCTTCAGCTTAAAAATACAAAAAACTATTATTTATGAAACCAGAAAGATCTTACAAAGTCATTCTCAAAAATTGCATTGCATCCTTCAGTATTATCAATTTCTCTCTTTTTAAATCACCTTTGCATTATCTCAGTGAAACCCATCAATAAGTTTCATTAATAAGCAGGGCAGCTAATCTCCAGCAATAGAGTCCTGAAAAGCATCAGATGAATGACTGATTTTTTTTGGTTAATTCGAAGGAGAGATATTGCATCACTGCTCTGTTCAATACTACTACTTCTGATTTGACATTCAGCGCAGATCCTATATGCCTTGTTTACTGCGGTCTCACGCTGTTTTGATATAGTGAGCAACAAATCAACTAACACTCCATGTCTCTTTCAGCTTCCCTTGCCTTCTCCATCCATCCATAGAAAATATATGCCTCCCAAATGCAATAAGTTGCATTTATCTATAGCTAGCTGTACCCGTTGCAGCTATGCTTGCAAACAGTTTCATTTAATTGGCCTTCTCTCTTTCGCTTGGCATTTTTAATTTATCCTTGAAAGACTTGATCTTCACTTCTTAGGCATCTTCATTCCTTAAGATTAAGAAAATGTGCTATTGAACTTGTTAGCATCCCTTGTTCATATATTTGCACAACATCCCTTTGGGAGGATTCCTGGTGGGGTCTCTACATCAATTGGTTAGACACACCCAGACAGACATTTTGTCTTTATTAGTAGATATATCTCTCTTGAAAGGTGTGTGACCTCTGTTGCTATTTTGTTGCAGAATACCATCTTTTTATACCTTTTTATTAATAGCTCATCAACGATAGGAGATCCCCGAACAAAAATATGCCCATGACACTCCTTTGGCAAGACCTTTCCAATGAGGTATAAATCATGTCTCTACCTCAATCGGTTATTGCGTTCTTGGCGGACAAGACAGACACACAGACAGACATTTATTAGTTATATAGATGAGAATTTTAAATAAACAGCTCACCTTTACATATAATGACAGTTGGGGATAATGATGGTGGGGTTGCTAATGAACTGGACCAGGACATGTCTGAGTCAAATTTAGCTCCAAGACTTTCTGAAATGCGTTTTGGTGTGACCTAAGTGGAATATAAATATAAATCATGCAACTTTTTAAAAAAATTCTTAAAAAATGTTTTTAAATGCTTTCAGAGATGGAACAAACCTTTACCTCGGATGGATGGCAAGGGGTGAAAAATCCATTATCTGGAAGAAACATTTCATATTTTCATATTTTTTTATTTAATTGCTCCTTCAAAACCCGTCTTCAAACCCTCTTCTTCGACCATGCCTTTGGTCACCCTCCTACTCCATCCTTCCCTCCAAACCCCCTGATCCAAACCACCAGCTCGGTACAGACTGTCCAGCATTTCGGGACGTCTTCCTGAAGTGAAAACACGATACGATTGTAATTTGTTGCTGTTGTTACATTTTATCCCTGAAACGAAGACTAAGTGTTCCCAAATGATATCGTCAATTATTAACTGGAGACAGATTAGTGGATGGACAATATTAGTAAGTTTTCTGACCAACTTTTTAAAAAGTGTCACAAGCATTTGGACACAATGCTGAAAGACATGAAATACATAGAAGCTATACTCACCCTGGTTAGAAGTATCCTGTGGAGTTCTGGATGTGTTGTGTAAAAGAACAGGGCTAGTATGATTCAAACAAATCAGATACAATTAGCTTCTACATTTTTATTTCCCGAATACAAGCAATTTCCTATTTACAGGATTACTATGGGGAATTTTCTTCTCTTCTCCCTTTAATGTATTATTTTAATTAAAATTAAGTAAAACCATTCCTATATTTACCAATCAATTTTGTAAATGTCTGGAAGGTGGCAAAACATTTTAACCCCCCCACAAAACTAGAAGTACAAGGTTATACATCTGTAAATTTCTGTCAATACCAATCATCAATGGTCATCCTCTTAACCATTAACCCACATTAACAATCTACTAGGCAACAGGAATTACATTTCTATATAAATTCAGAGGTCTTGCACCTTGACATTACTTTACTCAGGATCTACACATACACCTACCACAAGATGGGTCTCAGACCTTGTAATTCTAGTATACCATGCTTCTATTTAATCAACCAATAAACACAAAATGCTTAATTTAGTGGCATTAACCTTAAGAAAAAGGGTTCAGTACGACCAGTAAAATATAATAATAATATGGTCACTCAATCCAGAATGTGGGACACTGCCGTGCTCAATTGGCTGCCACATTTTGCCCACAAAACATACAATCAGTTCACTTTACAGTACATCACTTCACTTTACGTCTCGAAGACGTGATACCTCACTATATGAAATGCAAGTATTGTTATTATTATAAAAAAATTGAATATAAGATGGAAGAATCAATAACTCCATATTAGGGTTTTGGGATCAGGCGTCTCTTACATTCTACAAGATCACAACTGGTAACAACCAATATTCCCCACATGGAATCAATCTTCAATCTTCATTAGGCCAAACTAAAATCAGCAGTGGCAATAACTATCTCACACAACTGCTTAAAAATCATCAGGAAATTGTAATACATAGGAGCCAAGGAGTTGAATGCAGGGATTTGAGCCTTAGTCAGACCCCACCTGGAGTACTGTGTTCAGTTTTGGGCACCGCACCTCAGGAAGGATATATTTGCTCTGGAGAGGGTGCAGTGCAGGTTCACCAGAATAATACCAGGGTTTAAAAGGGTTAAATTAAAAGGGTCTGAAATGCTTGGGACGTCCTCCCCAGGTGAAAGGCACTATACAAATGTAATCTTGTTGTTAAATTACAAGGACAGGTTGCATATGCTTGAGTCTCTATTCCCTTTGAGTTTAGAAGATTGAGGGGTGATCTGATTGAGGTGTGGATGCTAGATCCATTCGCATTTTCAAGTCAGAGGTAGGTAGATATTTGTTAAGTCGGGTTATCAAGGGATTATGAGGCAAGGGCAGGTAAATGGACTTGAGGTACAGATCAGCCATGATCTTATAAAATGGCAGAACAGGCTTGAGGGTCTGAATAGCCTACTCCTGTTTCAATGTTTCTAATTGTCCAATCTCATTGTGATGATAAGACACTAAGCAGAAGCTGAACTCCCCAGATGATGACCAATAGTCCAGGAACTACAGGAGCACCAGTACTAATGATCAATGCAACATGGCTTTGGTATAGATCTAGAGTTAGGCTGCAGGCACACCATAATGCATGAATGGGAGAGGAAAAAGTGGAATCTTAACCTAAAATAAAATAATCATCAATAACAGCAATATAAATAAGAACAGTTGAACTTACGTTTCCAGCAAGGACTTGTCGAAGGAGGGACTCAGAATTTCCTTTCCTTGAAGTACACTTGTTGTGCCTAGTGGTATAGTTGTTTGTACTATAGTAGAACAGCTACCGTTTTCTGCAAAATGCAAATTTAAAGCTGTTGAATTTACACACTCTGATAAAGGGAATACTAACAACAACTTGTACTTAGACAGACCATCACTATCGTGGCATAGAATAAGTACTTTAGGCCTTGCCAGTCTGTGCTGATGTTTATACTCCACCCCTCAAAATGACCTCTCCATACCCTTCTCCCTAGAGGCAACAAAAATGTGGGTGAGGGTTTCAGCTACACAGGGTTGACGTAGGGAAGAAAGGAAAATTCAATGGGTTATCCCAAGTTAGTCTCACACCCTCCCTAACGTTCAATAACAAAACAATATTTGTCTGACCTCATGTGCAGGTCATTTGTCTGCCCTCTTGGCTGAGAAATGTTGTGAGACATGGGCTCTACTAAAAATGTACATTTTAACAAAAACTAATCAAAATAATTTGTCACATTCTAAAATTTCAGAATATACTGGATACTTCCATTGAAGGAAAATAGTGGGAAATTGCATTTTAAACTATGGTTTCAGACATTGGCATTTTATGCGTGTTAAAAGAAATGTACTGTGCTAGGTTAAAGATCTTCAGTGGAAAAAATGATGGGCATCATCCCAGGTCAATTTTATGCAGCTAGTTCCAAAACAGTAATGATACAGGATTGGAATCAGCTCGTCTTTCTGCCTCTAAGCAATAGCAACATAAATAATATTTTACCATCACATGTCCAATTCAAAGCAATCTGGATTACAAAGGAGGGACCCATTAGAATACAATAATTACAACTACTTGCATCTATATCATGTGGTCTCCGAGCACTTGAGAATAGTATCAAAACCCTGTACCTTAAGTTAGCAGCAGCTGAAGACCTTATTTAAAACAATTCACAATAAATTGAATAGAATTAAGAGATTTGATTATCTACCTCTTTCCGATCTACTTTGGTGGTTTCCTTTTGCGCCTATTGAAGGTGTCAAACCCAAACCGTGGAAGATTGTTGGTGTAGAAACTAACTGACTGTTCCTGGTTTGCTTCTGCCATGGTGTTTTGAAATAAGTATCACTGATAGAACTTGATGTGCCACGACTGGTATCATCCTTAAATTCTTTTGGCTGATAAGAGGGAGCTAACAAGGTAAGTTGCTCAACCCAGTCTGTACATAATGGTCCCAAATCTGACACAGGGAAAAACAAAAGTTATTTTCAAAGTAAGTTATTATTACAATGTTTCCTGGCATTAAATTGATTTGAGATGCACAAGAACCGAAGTACAGTAATCTTGAAAAGATACACATTAATATAAGTAAAAAAAGGATTCATCCATAAGGGGTATCAAATAATAGTTTTAAATTCTTTACCTTTTTGACACACAGCCACAAACCCATCAAAATGGTGGTTCTCCTTGAAGTTTGTTCGTTCATCCTAGTCAACAATGCAACAAAAGCAAAAATGTCTTTGGAGATTAACTTGTACTCATTAAAGTCAGCAGCTTCTGTCAAAACTGAATATTAAATCCAAACTAGATTATAAACATTGGTTTCATAAGAAAAACAATTTCCAGAATGACTGAAAATACCACCCTTTCCAGAGTAAGGAGCTGTGGTGCCTGTCTCCCCACCTCCCCAGGTTTGCAGATGACACACAATTCTACCTCTCTGCCTCCATCCTTTACTCCAGGACCACTGCTGTGCTGACAGAATGTCTGTCAGACATTGTCCTGGATGAGAGCTAATTTTCTTCAGTTGAAAGTCAACAAGTCCTGTGGAGTCCTGTAGCTCAGTGGTTAGAGCACTCGCTTTGCAAGCGAGAGACCTGAGTTCAATTCCAGGCAGAGGGCCAAACCTTGGGCAAGTTTCCTTACTCCACACACCTAATAATAATCCCTCCAAAACAAAAACAATAATAAATTGGTCATTTTCAATCTACGACTGTTTGTGGGACATTGCTGTGCGCAATTGGCTGCCGCGTTCGCCCACAAATATACAGTCAATTCACTTTACAGTGTGTTCTGTGAAGCGCTTTGGGACGTCCTCCCGACGTGAAAAGCGCTATATCAAATGCAAGGATTATTATCATTATTATTAACAAGACCGAGACTCTCCTGATTGGCTCACATCAGCGCCTCCTCACCTCAGGCACTGACGGCATCACCATCCATAGTTGCACACTCCACCTCACTGAGCCAGTCCGCGGGACCTTGGCGTCTTGTTTGACCTTCAACTATCCTTTCTACCCCACATCTGCGCCATGAGCCGCTCTGCCTTCTCCACTTCCGCAACGTCACCCGGCTCCGGCACTGTCTCACACCGCAGGCCGCCGAAACCCTCACACACGCCTTCATTACATCGAGGCTCGACTACACAAACTCCTTCCTTGTCGGCCTCCCCAACACCTCCCTCCACAGACTGCAGGTCATCCAGAACTCTGCAGCCCGTGTCCTCTCCCGCACCAGGCCCCGCGACCCTATCGACCCCATCCTCTCCCGACTCCACTGTCTTCCCATCACACAGGGGATACAGTTCAAGATCCTGGTCCTCACCTTCAAAGCCCTCCATGGTCCTGCTCTGCACTACCTCTCCGACCTCCTGACCCCCTACCACCCTGTCCGCTCCCTCCGCTCAGCGCCTGCTTCACGCCCCCCCCCCCCCCACCTCGCCCGGCCCACCATTGGCGGGCGGGCCTTCCGCCACTCTGCCCCCACCCTCTGGAACGCCATCCCGCAGTCCCTCCCTCTCCCCCCCTCCCTCACCTCCTCCAATACCCGGGTCAAGACCCTCCTCTTCGACCGTGAGTTCCACCTCCCTGCCCCCCACCCCTCCCCCCCGCTCGGGTCCGCAACTCCGTCCGTCCAGCGCTTTGGGACGTCCTCCCGACGTGAAAGGCGCGGTACAAATGTAATTGTGTTGTTGTTGTTGCTGGGAAGTGATCTGTTGGAGAGGCCGGAGGGGGGGGGGGGGGGGGGAGAGTCGGGGGGAGGGGCAGAGTTCCCCCACAAAATACCTCAATCGGCAGTGAGCTCACACACCGGAGGCCGTGTCTTCCCTCCTCCCGGGGTGGCGGTGATGACGACGACGACGACGACACGCGAGCCCGTGAGGTGAGGACACGAGCCTGAGGTGAGGACAGGCTCGCGCCTCCCCCTCCGGACGGTTGCAGTTCAAACGGCAGCGGCAGCTCGCGGTCCACTTTCGCGCGCTCTTCCTCGCTCGCAACGTCACGGCTCGCACGTCACCCGCTCGCTCGCTCGCTCGCCGTCTCCCAGCCAATGCGCAGCCGCGCCGGACGTCGGCGGGGGAAAGGGGTGGAGCTACGAGGCGAGGCGTGACCGGCGTCTCCTGTTGCCGGGGCAACGCCTCCTCGGCTGCTCTTGGGGAAGATGGCGCCTTGTTTTGAAATTGATTTTGAGATTAAATCGCTATTTTTCATTGTTTTTCACTTTTGACTCCCTCCAAAGGGCCTCATTTCCCGCCCTCCACCTCTGGGACCTTCTGCCGCCACCGGCCATTCACCGAACACAGCTTGGTTTACTTATTCCTTGTTATTTTGTGATGCAAAATGTAATTTGTTGTTGGTTGCGGGAGGTCCCAGAGCGCGGGGGGGGTAGTGCTGCTGGTGGGGGTGAGACTGGAGAGGAAACGGGTTTCTTTTGAAAACAAGAAACCGATCTGCTGTGAGCAATTGCCTGCCCCGTTTCACCCACAAAATACGCTGGCAATTCGCTTTACAGTGTATTCCCTGAAGCGCTTTGAGACGTCTCGAAGGTGTGATAAGGCGCTATATCAAACGCAAGGATTGTTATTATAACCATCTCCATCAAAAGTCAGCCCCCGGCCAGCTCCACGTCTCCTATCTGATCCACAGAAGGCTTTAGGTTGGTTGCCTACATCTCCCAAGACTGATTAATGAGCCGTCCAGGCCAGTTAATCACGAGCAACGCCATGGATTCCTGCGAATTTGCAAGGCTATTGGGAAAGAGTGGGGGGAGTGGGACTAATTGGATATCTCTTTCAAAAAGCCAGCATAGGCAGGTTGGGCCGAATGGCCTCTTTCTGTGCTGTAAGAATCTATGATTCTATGAGATCCACCCAGCTATCTAGTCCACCCTGAAAGTTACTGGCACTACCTGCGGACTTTCTGGCTGGTCAGGGTGTTGCGCATATTCACCACTGTTAAATTTCAACTCTGTTACCATCGCATCCCTCCCCACACACACAATTTCGTTCAATTTGCATTCGTCCCTGCGAGGTTGATAGAAATGTACGTCTAGGTGGCTGAACACTAGAATAATATGGTGGATAAACGACATCAATTGCTCTTGGAGGGTGGGGGGAGGTAAGATGTCTGGAGAAGATCCCCAAAACCAGGGGAGTGACTGAAGGGAATGATCAAGCAACAGCGATACATTGGCTCAGAAAGGTGGGTCCAACGAGGGGATAATTTGGTCAATTAAAAAGATCAATCAATGCTCAACTGACATCAATTGAGAGAGGGCCTAAACAGGCACCATATAAAAAGGCAGACATGGCAGTGTTGACTCAGGGTGGGTGATATTTTTCTTTCGGTGGTGGTGGTGGGGGGGGGAGTTGGTGGAAAGTGGGTGAAAAGAAGAAGAAAGAAAGAAAGAGAGAAGAAAGTTGGGAGAGAAATGGAAGGAGTTGTGTACTCGCCACTCAATGCCTATTCTTATGGCTCTTACTCCCCAAAGCCGAGGCAACAAAACTGGAGGCAGAGGAGCTCCCACCACCAGCAGCAGCAGCAGCAACAACAGGGAGGAGGGGGCGGCGAGGGGGGGGATTACCTGGACAACTACAAGAGGGCGCAGCTCAAGGCCATCCTGTCCCAGGTGAACCCCGGCCTCACCCCGCGCCTGAGGAAGGGCAACACCCGGGAGGTCGGCATCCAGGTCAACCCCAAGGTGGACGCCTCGGTGCAGTGCTCGCTGGGGCCCCGCACTCTGCCCCGCCAGCGCCGCCGGGGGCTGAGCGAAGGGTCCGCCGCCCCTCCTCCGGCCCCCCGCTCCCCCTCCCCGCCCCCCGGGCCCGGGCCCGGCCGGGCAGCCCGACCCGGGGAGCGCTCGGCCGCCCCGGCCCCCGCCCCGGCCCCGCCCGCCCCCGCGCGCTTCTCCCGCCCCGCCGGGCTCTACTCGTCGGTTTTCCAGCGGCGTCAGGTCCCGCAGCTGCAGCCCGAGCCCGAGGGGAGGGAGCCCGGCCCGGGGGGGGCGGCGGCCGCCGGGCAGCCGGAGCCGGAGCCCCAGGGTCCGGGCGCCGCAGCCCCCGAGCCCGGAGACCAGGAGACCGCGCAGCACACACCGGGACTCCAGGACAGTCAGGACCCCCGGGGGGGCACCGAGGAGCAGAAGTTCAGATTTCAGGTAATAATTATTATTAATAATTAATAATAATAATAATAATAATCATAATCCTTGCGTTTGACACAGTGCCTTTTCCTGTCTGTGTCTGTGTCAGAATGTAATGCTGACAATCCGCGCGTTCGATGCAGCTCCTTGTCGCGCGGTCGGGAAGACGTCTTGGAGCGCTTCCCGGAATAACGCCCGCGAAGCGCGGCGACTGCATCCCGTGGGTGAAACTCGGCAGCCGGTTCTCCCCCCCGCGCGCCCGGCAGCGTCCCGCCAGCCGTCGGCCGCCCGCGGCCAGCGACCGACCCCGCCTTTTCAAAATCTTGTTTTAAAGTCGTAGGGAATTTTAACGCACTTTTTTTTTTTTCCGTCTCCCCTCACCCCCCCCCCCCAACCCCTCTCCCCTCACCCCACTCCGTAGAATGTATTTTACCGGCTTCAAATTCAAATAAGACTCGGGAAGTCAGCAACAGCAAAGTGCATTTATTGAGCGCCTTTCACATCGGGAGGACGTCCCAAAGTGCTGCACAGTCAACGGTTTGCACCTGACCTGGAGGTTGGAATTAAAAGGGTGATGGGAGGGTGACTGAACCCATGGTCAGAGAGGAAAGCCTTGAGGAAATGAGCCAAAATGAGATAATTGTGGTTAACTGGCTTTGAGGGATGTGGTAAACTAAATTCTGTATTCCGCCAAGATCTCACTTAACTCTAGAAACTGTTTGCATTTCAGTTCCTGGAACAGAAATACGGATATTATCACTGCAAAGACTGCAACATCCGATGGGAAAGTGCTTACATCTGGTGTATTTCGGGAACGAACAAGGTACAACAACAACAACGCAAAATTACGTTTGTATCGTGCCTTTCGTGTCAGTAGGATGTCTCAAGATGCTGGACAGAGGGATCTGCACCCAAGCTGGTGGTTGGGATCAGGAGGGGTGGGAAGGTGACCGAAGGCACAGTTGGAGAGGAAGGTCTTAAGATGGGTCTTGAAGAAGGTGGGGCAGAGGGACTGGGATCGAGTTTCAGAGGGTGGGGGCAGAGAGGCTAAAGGCCTGCCCATCAATGGTGGTTGGGGCAGGCAAGGTGGCAGAAGATGGGTTTGCACTCGGACTGCAGGCAGGCGTCTAGGTGCTGTAAATGGAATTAGAGGAGCAACCGGGAGAGTTTTTTAAATGACAAGTAAGAAATGATGGCAAGAAAACTCTGCCATTTCCCTGCAAAGTGGAGATTATCCAAGATGCTGTGTGGCTTCATGGACTACCTCAAAACAGACCTATTCCATAACTTTGTAATAACTCTTGGCTGTGATTTTTTTTTTATACATCGTTTCCTTGTATTGGAGTCCTGTAGCTCAATGGTTAGAGCACTTGCCTTGCAAGTGAGAAACCTGGGTTTGATTCCCGGCAGGACAAAATCTTGGGGCCGTTTCCTAACTCCACATGCCTGATAATAATTCCTCAAGAAACAAATAATAAAATATTGGTCACTTTAATCCACAACTGTTTGTGGGACACACTACTGTGTGCAGTTGGCTGCTGCGTTTTGCCTACAAATATACAGTCAATTCACTTTACAGAATATTCTGTGAAGCAATTTGAGACGTCTAGAAGACGTGAAAAGCACTATATCAAATTCAAGTATTCTATTTGAAGCCAATAGGACAACTCTGTTATAATGCTGTGTGTGCACTCCCCAGGAAGTTGACCCTCTAATTGTACTTGCAATGTGGCCTGAAATATTGGATAGTGGGGCTGCCCTATAATACGACCTTAAAATTTTGCTCTTTAAAGAAGATTCTCCATTTCTTTTACCTGTTGCTGGAACTCCTATATAGTGAAACTGTTTCAAAACTTTTTATGCAACACTGCTTCAATACCAAATCCACCACTTGAAATGTCAGGGTTAACTAACAATTTTTTTAGCGTGGGAATAATATTCGAAAGTGCAAAATAACTTGACCATCTGACCCAATAAATCTGACTGGTTGGGTTGAAATGAGTAAATGGTTAACTTGTGATTTACAGGTTTACTTCAAGCAGTTCTGTCGCAAATGTGATAAGGGATACAATCCATACAGAGTGGAACCTATTCTTTGCCAGGTAAACTAATGCATGTATCAAAACAGGCAATGATATACAACAACAACTTGGATTTATATAGCGCCTTCCACCCTGGACGGCGTCTCAGAGCACTTCACAGTAACAGATCCCAGGGCCGAGCCAGGGGGGGGAGGAGGAAGGTAACCAAAGGCATGGTCCCTTCAGCAGGGACCTGAAAGTAGGAAGCGAGGGAGCGAGGCGAAGGGAGTGAAGAAGGAAATATACACATCTTATATTCTTCCAAACCCCTAAATGGATGACTACTTTCTCCAATCTAACCAGCAATTAATTTGGGATCCTGACTTTGTTTTAAGCTAATGTATATGTGGGAAGCACTCAAAGTGTTTGACAGGATTTACTATAGATTACAGTGAGTTTTTGTGGGTGATGGTTTTCTAACCTTGTTCACTTTCTTCCCCTCTGATGCAAGTTTCAACCCACTTGTTGACTACTGATCAATGAAAATGGCCCTTTAGGTCTGCCTGTTTTGTTACATTTTTCTCCCCCCTTTGTTTTGCATCATTAACACCTCATCCCCTGTCCTCTACCCATTTTCTTCATTGTCTTCCTTGCCCTACCTCTCCCTCTGTTAGTCCTTAAAAGCCTTTCCCTCCCAACATGCCCCAGTTCTTACAAAAGATCGTAAACCCAAAATGTTGACTCACTTTCCTTTCTTCACAGATGCTGCCTGACCTACTGAATGTTCCCAGCGATTTCTGTTTTTCTTTTATCCCACCTTTTCCTCTCAACTAATCAATTGTGATTTTGAAAATCATTTCAAACAAAATGAGCCTCTTGCATATAAAATGACTATTGTGCATATCAATCTTTTCAGTCAATTTCATGGCTGTCTTAATACAAAACATTGCTTTGTATTTCCTAATAGGACAACCTTGTTAATCATGTGTGCATGCCCAAATTGTATTTGGTTTTGTCAGGGTACATTATCCACTGGGTTGTCTTGTGATGTGTACTCCAAAGAAGTTTAAGATCTAACTAGACCTGCACAAAATATGCTTGCTACTTTGTATTTTTGTGAAGGGCTCTGATTCCATTGTACAATGCAGATTCAAATTACATACTTAATCTTGTTCATGGAGTGAATAACTAATCTTTTCATTAATTATGCAGACTTGCTCCAAAACTCGCTGCACTTGCCCTCAGAAGAAGAGGCACATTGATCCAAGGAGACCTCATCGTCAGGAGCTGTGTGGCCGTTGCCGGGGCAAGAGGCTTTCCTGTGACAATACCTATAGCTACAAGTATATTGTCTGAATGATGCCTCCAGTGTATGCAATTTTTGCCAACAATGTTGGAACTAATATAGTACTTGAGGCTACTGACTTGGCATGGATAATGGATTTTTTGTATTTCCTATTTAGCATGATTGTATAGTGTAAATGTGCAATAGAAATTAAATTATTAAAGCACTTATGTCTTGCAGTATTTGGAAATGGGAACACTTTAATTCATAATAGTGATTATATATGGAAGTATTTTTTTTCAAATTAATTGCACAAGTTTATGGTCCAAGTGCTGTTTGCATGGAGATGTGCAAAACTCCCAGGCTTTGGAAGTTATCTATACAGATTGTAATAAAAACTAGTTTGATTTTTTTCTACCTAAAATTAATCCCACAAGAATACATTCAGGTAATAACCATGAATTTCCACTTTTTTTGAACTAAAAATTATAACCCTCAACCCCTCCCCTCTGATTGTCCCTGTATCAGGACTAATCTACCACTTTAAGTAGAACATTGGCATTTTCCCATTGAAAGTAGGTTAATCACAAGTCAGTGAGTTTTAAAAAAATCTACCTCCATGACAGTCTTATCCCATAACTGAGAGAAATAATGTACTTGCAATTTAATCTCAAAAGGAGATCAGCATTATTGCAAGATTATCTTAACATGATATTAAAAGGACTAAATTGTTGAAGCAAAATAATATTCCTTGGATTTCTGTATAGTGCTGTGTCAGGACAACTCAAAGTGCTTCACAGGATTTACTCTGAAAGGGAGTGACTAATTTGTAAGCAACAGTGGCAGCGTGAGTGTGAACAGCAATATTCCACAACCTGCCATGAAATGAACAATTAATGCATCCTGGTCTTGGGGCAGTGAACTCTATTTTGTAAATGAGTGTCTTCTGTTTGTTTCCACATATTTGTGGTTTTCTCTTGTGGATGCGTTCTGTGAGAAAGCTTGTAATGCTTTCTCTTTTTTTCACCATTATCTGTAACAGCTGCTTGTTTCCCATCTGAACAACTTGATTATCGAGTCCTTCACACAAAGTGTCTCAGAACTTGAGAGAGATGGTACTGGACATTGAGCAGAAGGAAGACTACATACTCACACCTTACTGAGTTGCTCTTTCCCTCTTTTTGTGTCCGACTCACTCTGTCTCCCTCTCTCAAACACACTTTGGTCGTTTATTTGTCATTCACATTCTCACCATCCGCTCCTCTCATTTCTCTTGCACTTGCAGCCACTACCTCCTGTCCTCTGTCTTTGCACAGTGTGGATGTAATGGGGGAGGACTCCCCATGCTGCTGGATGGCATTTAGGTGTACATATGGTATCTTTTCAAGCATATTATGCAATTGTCAATTGCAATCGCACTGGCCATTGCTTGGAGTGGGTTTAGGAAAAGCTTGATTGTTTCCAGCTGTGTTGCAAGTTTGCATAGGAAGCAACTGGCTTGGGGGAGGGGGAGCTGGGAAATGTATTCAAACTTAAAGTGTTAATATACAAAAGAGCATCTGTGAGATGAGGTATGCACACATTTTGTATATGTCAAGCTGACTGTCCTGGACATCACTTCTTGTCAGGCAGGGTGTGGATGATGAGCACTGTAGATAATTTTTGGCCAGGTGAGTTCATGAAATTTTGCCTTTGTGTGTTAAGTTCAATGTTATGTGTTTTTAATTTAGGTTCACAGACTTAAGATTGCAAATGTAAAAATATTCTTCAGAGTGGAAATTTGCAGAGGATTTTTTGAAATGTGCAGGGTGGGGGAGGAATTGGATCCTGATTTTCCATGACTTTATACTATGATGGATAAAATTGGCTTTTCAGTTTACCCTCGAGTGAAGATACCTCCAGCTCCATCAGAACCTTCAGGAAAGTCAACAAATTCATTTTCTGCCGAATGGAGTTTTCTGGTACAATTTGATTGATACCTTAACCATGGCAGGAGATTAGGAGAGGTGGAGGCCTGTGTGGTATATACACACCGACATGGTACTAGGGCCAAATCCCTGTTTTTGCACTGTAATGTCCTTTTGTAATTCTGTGATAGCAACTCTGTGCATAAAATGCAAGTGCAGAATAGCACACCATAATTAAAGCATCCTCTCCCCAAAAGAAAAACACAGCACAAAATTTAGTTACGTGATATATTGCAGCTGTACACACAGTGCATGAATTTACAGAACAAAACACAAACCCAAGGTACTTCACAGTAGCTGTAAAATTATTTACAAGGAAAATAAGTTATGTGGATAATTTTTGTAAAGGAAGGATTAAAGGTGCAACACATTTTTACATGCAAAAAATGTTTGTATGGCTGTCACAACAATACACTGCAGTGTTTCAGAAACAAGGAAGAATCTCACCATGAGAAGAGCCCCTACCTATAATACAAATGCACAACTACACACTTTTAATTTAGAAATTTGAAGCGTAAAGACTATTGATTTTCTGAATATGTTTGAATTCATATATTACATACAAATGTGCATGCTTGGTAGTCGAGTAGGCATGGACTCTAATGTCATGTGAAAGTCTTCACCTCATCTACCAAACAGCAGTTTAACTTGAAAGCAGCCTTTTCCTATTACCGCATTTATAAATAAAATCAATAAAAGCTTCCATCTAGTAAAAAAAGCAGCCGAAACCCAAATGTATTTCATCTGGACTGTTCACGATATTTCAAATACAGTACAAATCCTATTGTATGGCCCAGTTAAACACTTTCTTAGACAACATCCAAGTGACATTTTGCCAACAAAAATGGGCTTTTAGCAGCTCAGAATAAACAAGTATAGTATCCTTGTTCCTGTTTATACCATACATTAAAGTTTATAGTCTTAAAAAAAATTTAAACATACAGGCTTTCAGCTCGACAAAACTGCTTCCTAGTGCATTACGTACAGCTTCATGTTACCTGCTTTTATTCTCAGTAGTCATAAACCTCACATTTCTTTATAGTATAAGTTGTGACAATTCTGTGGCAGTAGTATAAGTTTACATTAAAGGTAAAATTGCATTTCTTTCAAAATAGTATCTTCAGGAAGAATAAATTGAATGCAATGGCCTTTGGTATCCTCGGTTAACCTGTGAAGTTGTATCTTTAGTTGCCAGTGTAATTCAGCAAAAGCTGCAGTTTACCCAGTAAAAGGAGGAATAAAACTGTGCTTTGATACGAAGACATGTCATCATGTTAATCTCAGCCTGGGTACTTTATTTTACTTTTGGTCTTGTGGTATTGTTGCATGTTTGTAGACTCACCCACTCAAGCTTATTGAAACTGTGAAGTGTCACACATGTGAGAACAGCCTGGCCAAGTTTTTCTAAGGCTGAAGAGACACTGAAGGGTCTCAGACCAACACAGCAGCATTTCCAGTCGTAAACAAAAGGGGGACAGAACACTGCTGTCAGAGACTCGTGCCGGCAGCGTTGGTGTTCGGATGAAAAGTATTGATGACACGGTAACTTTGAGCCTTCCGAATCATATCCTGAATCTCTCCATTCAGCTCCATCAGCTTGAAACTGATCTCTGTCAGATCCCGATTGGAGCCCACCAGAGCAAATGTGCCTGTTTGTCCCAAGGTTTGGTGCCTGAAGTAAATGTTAAGAAGCGTCTGGACCTCATCTTCCACATTGCTGCCAAAGATATCATTGGGCCACATTGTCCTATAACAAAATATTGAAGTGAGGGACTGAATGTATCAGGTAGTACTCACAAATAGAAACACGCTGGTCCTAAATTCTGATTGAAGCAATACAATCTATACTTTATAGCTCCTTTTCACATTGGGAGGTGTCCCAAAGCGCTTGACAATTCTAGAGGGCACCAATGCTGACAGTGGGAGCTGAGTGGGGTGAGGAGAGGTAAAGATGACTGAAAGCATGATGATCAAAGCGGTACATTTTGAGGCGTACCATGAAAGGGGAGGCAGAGAGCAAGTTGGATAGACTGCGAATAGCACCAAGTGGCTAAACGTTTGCCCACCTATACTGGGGAGGATAGGGCAGGGGATGTGGAGTAGTGAAGGCTGAGTGCAGGGAACGTCCGAGTTGGTATGAGTGAAGGAGGTTGCAGAGGTACAGTGGGACAAGACCATTGAGGGATTTAAATGCGAGAACGAGGACCTTGAACTTGATCCGCCGGGGGATGCGGAACCAGTGAAGCCCAGCAAGGATGTGGTGATCGATTTGTGGAGCCTGGTATGGGTGAGGACATGGGCTGTAGAGTTCTGGGCAATCTGCAGCAGGTGCAGGGAAGATCTGGGGAGTCTGACAAGCAGAGCTTTGACATATTCAACCTGGACATAACAAAGGTGCGAGTGTGTGTCTTGGCTCATAATTTTATACGGAAGATTGGGAATATGGCAGTGGATAATTATCACTGATTTACACCTGATTTAATGGTGCATTGAGCCCAGATTGGAATATTCAAATTAATTAATTAATTTCTGTTGTGCTTTTTTCCCTGTCATTTATACTGATAACAGACGTTTTTGGTTCTAATAATATATAAAAATCAAAAAACATTGTCTAGTGCTGCGATGGGAATACAGGGCCATTGGGGAGCTACTATTGTATGTTTCAATAGAATATCTGAAGCTGGTCAATGAAAATAACAAAGATTAATATGGCTGATGCGGAGGATTACAATATTACAATATTATGTAAGAAGCCAGAAATTATGAAAGTCAATCAAACAATATACTTAAAGTCTTACCTGCATTCTTTGATTTGCTGTAGGGCAACAGTAAGATCTCTGTTCTTTAAGCTCTCCAACATGGACTGAACAGCAGCTTCGGAGGAGGTGAATGTGAGTCCAGGTGAAGAGGCATCATCTGCTATCAGAGCTGAAGCTTCCTTCAGGTTGTTTCTCAGATCACTCAGTTCTTTTGACATATTGAGTAGCTGGTACATGAGGAAAGGTATTTCAGCAAACATTAATAACAAGTTATGGATAGGAACGTTTCAAGCTGGTTTTCCTTTTAACTTTCCAGCTCCTGCCTTATACCAGCCTAACGACTTTCTTCAAATAATATGAACACAGGTTCAAAAGAAAGTTTCCAGCTAGTGCACAACTTGCATTTACAGAGCATCCTTCATATAGGTTGGAGTGTTCAACAGTGATGGAGCTTGGCCATGCCCAGGAATGCACAGTCAAAGAGGATGTTAAGTGTGACCTGATGATGGATAAGGAGGGATCAAGGTGGGGCGGCAAAGAGTTCCAGAGTATTGGGGCATAATGCTTAAAAACATGGCTGCCAATAGTGGAGCAGAGGGGACAAGAGAAGTGTGGAAGGCTGGAACCAGCGAACGAAGGGGGTGGGTAGAGGAGTGGGTCAGAGAGGGAGGGAGATTCTAGGGCATGAAGTAATTTGAAATTGATCCGTTCTGCAGTGGAGCCTGGCAAGGATTGGGGTGATGGAGATGCAAAGCTTGGTATGGGTTAGAATACGGATGGCACAATATTGAATTGATTGAAGTTTATGAATGATGGAGCTGGGTAGACCGGGGGGAGATATTCATGGAAAAGAGTTTCAGCCACATTGGGTGTGAGGTATGGTCAGTGGTGAGTGAATTGGCAGAGGGAGAGGAAAGTGGTCTTGGTTAGGGACCAGATGTGGGATAGAAAGAACAATTTGGGTTCAAACCTGTTGCCGAGGTTGCGCACAGGTTCAGTGAGTCTGAAGGAAAGGCCGTGGAGGTTAAGGAGGTTGGAGCCGTAGGCAGGAAGAAGTTGATGGAGGGCAAGGAGGATATAGATCTTGTGCGACGAATCAGTTGTTGGGCATGTTAGGGAAAGTGCTGAGCCGAGGGTAGATACTTCCATAAAGAAGTTGATTGTCATTGGCCCACTCTCCTTTATTTAACTACAGTTTTACCCAGAGGATTAGGTCACTTGCCCAGGGTGCATCTGATCCAAGACGTGAGAAAACCCAGTGCGAAAATGAAGAGACATTAAGGTAAAAAAGAATAAATACAAAACAAAACTGTTGCATGCGTAATATTTAGGATTGTGTTGATAACAAAGGAATTTATTTTACCTCTGGCATCGAGCTGACAACATGTATTTGTCCAATCAGTTTATAGTAGGACTGAAAGAGCAGCAGCAGTTGAAAGTGGAGCTTATAGAGTCTTTGACACAATTCAAGTTGCTGTGTAAAGAAACGAAACAAATGGTATAAACCAGGCAACAAGAATACATGTGACAATATTCATTTTAGTTTGGCACATATATATTTAAGTATCCGAACAGTATACAAATTACAGAGAAATCAACCAGTTAAGTTATATGGAAAGCTTTCCAAAGCTGAATGTTATTTTTGCCAGATACGATTACATATCTATGCAAAATTTGTCCATTACTACATTGTAGTGCTTACCCATATTTTAGTAGGTTCGTCCTAAAGAGCAGGAATTAAAGTAAGCAAATTGTTATAAAGGGCTACAATAATTTTAAATTGCATTTGATTCTAAATTGATTAATAACTATACAAACTGAATAAAAAATGTTTTGAAAATCAGGACCACAGTGTTGTGGTTAACACTGTTGTTGTTTTAAACCGTCATTGAAAAGGGATTTTTTTTTGGTGAGCTCACCTCTGTTACTGCCAGATTGGTCATGTTAAAGTACATAATGTAATGGATAAAATATCTGCTGCTTGTGTACTGTTGCGATATGATTTTCACCCAGGAAATGTTTGATTTTTAAAGTCAATAAATCCGGTAAAATTTTTAGCAGTGACATGAAGATGTCATATCATCATTCATCACATCAAAGTCAATAAATCTGATAACATTTTTAGCAGTGACATGAAGATATCATATCATCATTCATCACATCAAAGGACATTACTTGATTAAAACATGACAAAATAATAAGTAAACTAGGATGATTACTAGGATAATCATGTACCTGAAAATAATCTTATTTATTGTCTGTGCAAATGGGTCTGTGCACTATGAAGTTCTGAATTCTAAATATGCTAATTGTTCAAAATAAATCTTTTTGCAGATATTTCTTGTTGAAGGGCAGAGCTAATTGATAAACAATAAATAATTTATCTTAAAGGCAGAATTGCTGATAATGGGTGTTGTGAAACCATGTGTTTTACTGATGAAATGTTACTATAATAATAAAGTAGTAAGCACTATATTGCATCAGTGTGCCCAAGGAGATGTTTGCATTTAAATGGATTAATTTTATGTGACAACCACAATCGTTATTCCTCAGGTTTCTAACCTCGATCCTCCCCTCTTCACAATCTATATGTCCCCCTCCCCACTTGGTAACGTCATCTAGAAAGACAGGATCCTTCAAACACTACATCTGGGCTCTCACTAGCTCTCCCCTCATCTCCACAACATCACTCTCCTCTATCACTATCTCACTCCCCGGTTGTTGAGAGCTTTCATCCATATCTTCCTCACCTCAGAAATGATTACCAACACATACCATTCTCGCTGGACTCCTCATCTACTCCCTAAACAAGCTCCGGGCCATCTTAAATTCTGAAGCCAGGGATCTCTCCTGCACCAGGCCTCGCGATCCCATCATCCTAATCCTGCTCGGCTCCACTTGTCCACTTGGTCCCCACTTTCAAATGCATCCATGGTCTCGCCCCACCCAATTACCTCTGTTATCCTCCTGACTCAGCTGCTTCCTCTGTTCAACACTGGCCTGCTTCAGCATTGGTGGGCAAATCTTCAGCCATTCTGCCCCCACACCCTGTGCCTTGCCACATGCTTCCCACCCTTCAAAATCTGTTTTAGAATTGCTGAATCTCTTTGGCTGTGATCTTAGCCACTTTCCCCTCAATTGGGCTCCCAGTCAGTTGTGTGAAGGGCTTTGAGACATTCTCCTGACGTGAAAGGCGCTATATAAATATAACTTGTTGTTTTAAGAAAGACATCACTATACCTTATTGTCAGTTAAGCACTAAATTCAAAGCAAATAAACTATAGAAATGTACAGCAAGGAAGTGGACCAAGTTAGCCTTTCACCCTTACATGGTCTATAAATTGTGTATGCTGTCAATGTAACATTCTCCTAAAGGAGAGGGAGTGGGAAGAAATAAGTGGGATTGAACTGTTTTCAAGGAGAATGTAGGTAGGTCTGAAGAAATCCAAAGCATTGCCAATGATTGATCAGTTTTTCTGGCTTATCATTAACACTTTGAGGTGCAGACATGCTCTCAAATCTGAGATCCAGGTCTAAGCAGTCCTACAACAACAACAACAACTTGCATTTATGAGACCTAGTTGGACACATGCCATCAAACTTCTCAGTGGTTTATACCGGTAAACTACGCAATTACCATTACTCAATTCTATAATAGCGTTGGGAAAGCACATTGACACTGCTTTCCAAAACTCAATACAGCAAAGGAAAATGAATTCAGAGTAAAAGGTAATACCAGCTTAGAATAAATTAGGTTCCTGATTCTAATTTTGGAAGATTTTATATTATTGCTAACATTACAATATTCTGTTGGCTTCATTTTTTTAGTGTATGATAGCTGTTATATATAAGCAAGCTTTAGAAATATTTTGCAATTTGTATTAAGTATCTATAGAACTATAATTCAAATGCATGCTATTGTTATCAAAATATTACAAATGGAAGTAAAGCAGATTTGAAGAACTGCTTTAGCAAATCAGAATAACAGCCAATGTTAACACTGACTCAAGTTTCTTTGATTTGATACTCTTGTTTGCTGTGTTAAGCTTGATTTCTTCAGCATGTCTCAGTCCACAAATTCATGTATCCTCAATGGTATCAATTAATTAAGTGAAAGAGGAATTTTGGTATTTGTTTTGTTTATTTAACTGTAATCCCAAACCTACTAATTTCCACATGAGTACCAATGATGAGGATCTGATTTTATATCATATTTGGAAATATCTTGGAAGAAGTCAAAAGAACCAGAGGGGAGATGAGGAAATTTTTTTTATGCAGCGAGTTGTTACGATCAGGAATCCACTGCTTGAAAGGATGGTGGAAGCAAATCCAAAAATAACTTTCAAAAGGGAATTGGATGGGTACTTGAAAAGAAAAAGTTGGAAGGCAATGGGGAAATATTGGGAGAGTGGGACTAATTGGATAGCTCTTTCAAAGACACGGCAGAGGCACGATGGGCCAAATTACGTTCTGTGCTATAGGATTCTATGATTCTAAGTCAACCACTAGGACTAACTCTGCAACCATCTCAACACAAAAGTACTATCAGAATCTAAAATGGGTATATTCGTGAACAGACATTTAAAAATCTACTCGTTAGAAAATATTTAAGAACTGTAACTTACTGCAAGGGATTCCATTTGCTATACAGCAAGCATGTCACAGGAGCAAAAAGCCAAGAAAAAGAGAGTATAGGAGATCAGTGTAAAACATGCATTAAAGTGCACAGTCCCATACAAGGCATAACCACAGGAGTATTTATATTGAAAGAAATACAAGATTGAAAGAGCCGTAAATCCTTTATGTGTGTGTGTGTGTGTGTGGGAGGGGGGCATAATTAGAACTCTGGAATGATTTCAATTACCTCAGTTGGTTGGGCAGTTATAGGATATTTAGTTTTAGGTGGATTATGCATGATAATATGTTAATCAATAGAGTGTCAGATAACCAGGCTGACCAAATAAAATTAACCATTTCAACTTTACATTATGAAGGGGTGATTTGTTGACAAATGGTACAATATTTGACATCTTATACCAAAGATAAAATTCTAATTGTTCAGTAGGCTTCAATTTATAGCGTTTCGCCCACAAAATCAATCAGTCAATTCACTTTACAGTATATTCTGTGAAGCACTTTGAGATGTCTTCAATACATGATAAAAAACGCTATATCAAATGCAAGGGTTATTATTATAAGTAATTAGATCAACAATGATACATAATTACAAGATGGGCTAATTGTTAGGATTGACAGATCTTTTCGTCAGTGTTTGCAATAAGAAAAATGTAAATTCATTAAACAAGTGCCAGTCTCAAGAGGTAACATTTTAGGCATTTCCTATGTTTATGCTGTAATATAAAATACTATGCTAATTAAAAATACCATTAAGTAATAAGTTATATCATGTTTAAACATACCTCTTTGAAAAACAGTTTATATGCATAGACGTTTTTACCTTCTCCTCTGTGTCCCTGGGCTGACTTGTTATCACGGTGTCTTTCACATTCCCAGGAAATGTTGCCTTGCAGTTAGCTAGCCACTGTTTTACAGGAAATGTTATTAGTATATCATTCTCTTCAAAATATTCTAATTATTACACTATTTCCCCATCCTTCTCTTCCAGCCTCCCCAAAATTTTAGTTTGTTTTATATCGTCAGGAAAGCAGGCAAATGTTAAATATTTCTGTACATTGCTACACTAGAACTTGTAGAAACAAAGCAGCAATGTGGAGACCAAGGATCAAGCACGTAGCCTTTATTTATTGTGTTACACTGTAGTGTGGGATGGAATGAGCGGTGAAACTCTGTACTGTATTGTGGACTAATGGCTTTAATTCTGAACCCCTTACACGTTTGCAAAATAATTTTTTGAAATGTTTTAAAAACTGCATGTTCTCTGAACTATGCTTTTCTAAAGAATGATTGTCAATCTAATTTCCGGATTGTATGTCAGACAATTATCACATGTAAAAATTCTTGTTTTGCACAGGAGATGAGAGCTAAAGCAGAAAATCAGAGGGATAATTGAATGAAGCAGAAACAAATCCCACCAATGAACAAAAATACATTTGATGTTCTGTGAAACAAGCTAGATACCATTCCACAACAGAAATTAAATACTTGGTAACTAGGTGAACCAGCTACATACAAATATCATTAAGGAACTCAGAATGTTATTTTATTTTTAAGAAAAGTTTCAATAAATGAAGAACATTTTAAAAAGAGAAATGCAGATTCATAATTAGAGCCACAACCTAAATGGGAATGGTCGTCTTAAATTCTATTACCCAACATTTAAACCAATGATTGTCAGAGTATTTCAACCCTAGATTCTGTGTTGTCACTTCAGTTCTCCGTAGTGCATCAATAAGCTGTATTGCAAGAGGAAGCAGTACTGCCCAAGGAACCTATTATATGAGGAAGGAGTACTATAGAAGGAAGAAATACTATAAGCTGTACTTCACAGGAAAATTATGACGATAATGTACTAAATGAGGAAGCTATCCTACACAAAGTAGCTGTCATACCCAAGGTAGACATAATGTACCAGGATGCTATGCTTTATGAAGAGTCATACTAACCGATTGTGCTGCTTCTTTCTTGTGGTTGTAAGTGTCCAGATATTCCTGTAATTCTAAAACACTGAACTTCAGCCTTTCCAGTAGTCCATAGGAAATGAGCTGGAGAAAAAAAATGTTTTATTATTGATTCTTGAATTTGATATAGCACCAACAAAGGCAAGAACATCTCCAAGTGCTTCAGAAAGTTTCTGTGGAGCGTGGTGACTGTATATCATTGCTGAGGGTTGACTCACGTAGTTCCTGCTACTCACAATCCACTAAGTGAAGTCTCATAACTGCACTTGTCAAATTACCAGCTAGTGACTATTATGCTGGGGAGGAACGGTAGGTAAGCAGGGTTGAAATAGCTCCAAAGTGACATGTTTGATCGCTTAGTGCAGGGATTCATCCTATTTAATTAGTCCTTGAAGACAAAGCCCTAACAGGTAAGGTGGTCCTAGTTGGACAAGTAATGGGAAGCTTGCCAGACAGCGATATCAATGGCAAGCTATGCGGTTTTAGCAGGTTAAACTACAGCAGTACCCAAGCACACTCTGTGGTCTTCAAACCTTGGTTCTTGCCAACCTGTGCTTTAACACTCTCTGGAAGCAGAGTGTGTCCCTCCAGGGAGAAAACATATATTGCATTCTAGACACATGGAAATTTCCAAGATGTATTTATACTTGGAATGCATTTAGAACTAAAGAACGTTTAAAACAATGAGAAATTTTGAAAACAAAGAATGATTACGTGTAAAGAATGCACCAAAATTAAAAGAGTGGAAGGTATGATTGGAGAAGATTGGTGGAGGTGAGACCATGGAGGGAATTGAAGATCAAGATAAAAATTAAAAATTCCGTCTTCTGAGGTACTGGAAGCCAATGGAGTTTTGCGAGGATGAGGGCAATAATGAGTGTGGACAATGAGCTTTTTGAGGGGAAGAACTCTACCTGCACAGTTCTGTAATAGGTGATGTGTCTGGAGAGTGGAGCTAGGGAGGTCAGTGAGGACAGCATTAGATTACATTACATATGTTGTACCGACTATGTTAAGACAGAATGCAAAATGCTCTTACAGATTTAAAAAGTAAAGTATCAGGAAAGTTAGCAATTAAATGAAAACAATTGTGCTAGATGGATATACTCACAGTTTCAGCGTCTACAAATACTGTGGGACAATCTGAGCAAGAGGTCAGCACCTCTGAAGAACTCATAAATTTGGATCCTATTCCCCGCAGACTGTCACCAAGGAAGCTTGCTGCATCCCAGGTTAGGGAACAGAATTTCTTCTGAATACACTAGAAAATACATTACATGATTTAATTTCTAATGTTTGGTGCCATGAATGTGAAGCAGTTCTTTCCGCTTCTAATTTCTGTTTAATTTCCAACCATTATGTACCGTTTTTAAATCCCTAATGTTCACAGTTATTTCTGTGCGGCCTTTCACATGAAAAGCAAATGGAGTCTTACACAATTAGGAAGCTAGAGATACAAAATTCTACCTAGTTGTATCATTTCAGACCTTTTCAACTTAAAATGCAAGATTGTGCAGGATTGGGAAAACTTCTTAAACTCAATCTTAGTAGATAACCAGCTATTTTTAAGAAGTGCAAAAGAGTAGTCTTTTTAGAGTAAAAAGGTAAACCAATAGTCCTAACTTTGTACAAATCAGTGGCTAGCCCACAGCTGGAGTACTCTGTTCAGTTTTGAGCAGAGTAAAGAGGGAGAAGCTATTTCCACAAGTAGGGCAGTCTATGACAAGGGGGCATAGTTATAAGATAGTCACAAGTTAAAGAAGCAGTCAGGAAGTGACTTCAGTGCTGACGTAGCAACTTGGGCCATTATTTTTGCACTTAAATACAAGATATATCTGAGTGATTAGATCCAGATGACCACATAGTAAAGGATGGCTCTGCACATTTTATTTCATTGTATCCTCTATGTTATGATATAATGACATTTTTGAGCAACTTAATATCGTTACTTATTTATCAAATCAAAGTATTGATTAATTTTTATTCATCTATATAGCAATAACCCTGTCAATTCCGGGAAAGCAACCGAGCAGATTAAAAACTGGGAATGAAATACAAAATCAAAGGGCAACATATCAAAATTCATCCCCTAAAAATAGAAAAAATTACTAGGTCAGGTTTCACAAAGATAGAATATTCAGTTTGTTTACAAATCCACTTATTTTATTTGTGTTACATTTGTCATCAGTTTTATTTTCTTGCCCTTTTAATAAAGCAGCATTTCCTGCAGATTTCCCTGTTGTCTCATAATGAGCACACAATCGGAAAATAATCTCTTTGAATGTGTGCTTGTCTCCAAATATTACTGTACAACACATTGCCAGACATATACAAATTATAGAATCACAGAATCATAGAATCGAGCAGCCCAAAAAGAGGCCATTCAGCCCATCAAGTCTGTGCCGTCTCTTTGAAAAGAGCAATGTAATGTCAATCCCACTCCCCAGCCCTTTCCCCATAACCCTGCAAACCCGTCCTCCTCAAATAACCCGTCCACCGCGTTTTTAAAAATAGTTATCGAATCGGCCTTGACCACCCTTTCAAGATTCTCACCTGAAACAGGGAAGAGAACACGTGAAATGTATGGACAGCGCACGAACCATCGGAGTCAGACATGAGCTGATTGATGTGGGTGCGCCAAGCCTCTTCTGCATCATCGCACGCTTTGGGCTGAAAGGCAGCAAGTATGGCGGAGAAGAAAGGCGAGGGCGGGGGTGATGCCCGAAGCTCATGAAGTCCATAAGAATCGCCCTCATTAAAACTGCGAACAAGATATAGAACAGGTAAAAGTCGAAAACAACACGTTTTGAAATTGAAAAAGAAAATTAATAAAGGGAATGGAAGCATACTTTAACTATTTCAAATTGCATCGTCTGCTTCAAAACACTGACTAAAAGTGCCGGCCAGCCGTTATTCCTCATTGCAATGGTCTTTGGGATTGTGTGGACCCTAACTATCATGTTACAACAGGACCCTACGGTTGTAACAGTTTCACACAGGAGTAGACCATTGTTCCTTCCATCCTATCTAACCAACTGCCCCCAAAAATATTTTGATATATCTCTCTCATCATGTTATACTTTTAATTTCCCAGGAACTTGTCTAGTTCCTTTTTAAAACCGTTGACCTGTACTGGTAGTTTGTTTCAAGGCATTTTATTATTTTACTTAAAGTAAAATCTCTTGCACCTCCAATTCACTTTTGTTGTCTTTATTTCTAAGCTTTGTCATTGAATATTGCACACAAATACTGAATGTAAAGTTATAATCCCACCTCGATCCTGACTGATCCATCTCTCCATCACCCTTTTCTTCTGGTTCCGTTATCTCAAGACTGAAGCTATCATTGGCCTCAAAAGCTGATGGAAGCTCATTTGTAAATCGAGAGAGTTCATCCTCATGGATAGCAGTGGTTTCCTCTTCTTCAGCCATAGACTGAGCCTGTTAAAATGATTTAACACTATTTAAGGAAAATGAGCAAAAAATTAATCCAGCATACTGTAGATTTCAGAATGCTCTACTCACACTGAATGACAAGCTGAACTCTTAACATAAAACACACCAGTCCACAATACATTAAACAGAATTCATGTACTCATTAATTTACTTTTAAAAATTCAAACATTTGTATCATCAGTTGTACCTTGATTGTGTCTATAAATACATGTTTCAAGATTCCAATCAGACTTCTATGTCAGATCAGTGATACAAATCTCCAATATCCATTGCATAGGCTATAATTAGACACTGTGAGATTCTAAGAAAAGATTCACAATTTCTCTTTTTATTAATTGGAATCAAGAATTTTATTAATAGGAAAAATCATGTCAAGTTGTGCTACAAATAGTGCTGTGATATTGTCATCCAGTGAGAGGTTAAAATCACTGTACAGCAAAGTGCTTGGTTCTAACCTGTGAGTTTTAAATAGGTGAGTTACCAAATTCAGCTGTGCCATCAAGAGTAAGTGTCAAATGGGAGGCAGAGACACCCTACGTAAACAAATGAGTGGCCAGTTCAAGAACGGAATTTGTAAGTGTCTATGAGCAGGTTGCTGCCATGCTCAGAAATAAGGGGATCGGAGTGGAGTCAAAGAATTGTTGGATCACTTACCATAGTCCTCCTTCTTTGAAGGAGGTAAAACCTCCTGATACAAATAGAACAACGCTAGTTTCCTACATCTTATCCATATTAAGATCTATCTATGTCTCCGAGACGCTGCCCCGCGTGAAGGGCGCTATATAAATGCAAGTAGTTGTGGTATCTGCAAATCCTTAACCCATGTATCTGAATGCTATCTATATTATAATAGTTCAATGACCAGATAACTTGGCACTGTCAGCAAATTTGAAACCTTACAAAGTACTCCCCTTTAAGTTATATATGTATAGTGAAATGAATCAGGATTTTTGTAGCCTGAAAAATACAGATTTTGTTTATAATAAGAATAGTCATCCTTTCATTTGATATACCACCTATAATGCCAAAACATTTCAAAGTGCTTCATAAGTAACTGTAGTCAAGTGAAGTGACTGTATTTGTAAGCAAACACTTAAGCTAATATGCACACAACAAGATTCCACAAATAGGCATGAGGTAAATGAACAATTTATTTGGAGTATTGTTGGACAGTCACTAAAAGAAATGTGTGTTGTTTCTTTGTTGTGTAAGGTCATACAGGTTAGACTGTTTTAGTTCTACACATATTAACTTGTGAATTGAGTTGCCATATAGCATTGAGCAAATTGAGCGAGTTAAGGGAGCTAACAAGGACTTGCCCAACTGTGCAAAGGAACAAAGCAATTTGAGCAGATGTACATTTGACAAGATGGATGTGGGAAGCAATTTGATATTGTGTACCAAGGTACTATTCAGAAACTGCACCAAAGGAACAATATCCTATTTGTATGTGGAGGTTGGATGAATGGAAAAGAACAGAAGATACTTAACACATAAATGCCATTTTAAAACAGGCAAGTATATAGTAATAATAATCCTTGCATTTGATACAGTGCCTTATCACGTCGTCGAGACGTCTCAAAGCATACATGTTGGAAAGTATATGTTGAAATGGCTATGTAAATTTACCTTTATGTCAGAATAGCCATGTAAATTTACCTTTATCTTGAGGCTACATATTTTCTTTGAATAAATATCTATTTTAATCAACACACTCTAGTAAAACAATTATAAATGTGTTTATTTCTTACCAACCTTTATGTCAGGAACAAAAGCCATATCCTCATGGCACTGTTGATTGTATTCTTTTGTGCTTGAAATGTCATTGTAAAATTTTCAAGAGCCAGGGTATAATATTTTGGCTGAATACCAGCAGGCATGGCCACAGAGCAATGCACACAACTAGTTAGGATTCTCCCAGACAGCACAGAAGCGTTGTTGTACATGCAGACACCCACCATATTGTTAAGCACATATGGTTAACAGTTAATAGAAAAGCAAAGCCCACAGAAAAATCCCATGGAGGCAGCATTGCAAAATCGAGCTTTGTTGGGCAATAAATTACTACAAATTAGTAAGGAAGTTTACACTGTTCTCTTTTAAAATGCAAACTCCCTAATGAAGCCATGCCCCCTGCTGAGAGAAGCAAAGGAAAGACAAATAGTAACATGCAGATTCACACACAAACGAGATAACTTAATCACAGACATCCATCCCTCATACTCCCAAAGTTAAAATGAAAAGTTAAAATCCCTCATACTCCCAAAGTTAAAATTATACAAGAGATTTGGAAATACTGGATCTTATTTATAATGAATACTGGTTAGCACGCCACCAAAGCTCCATCACCTTTGACCTCTCAGGCACCTGCTGGTTTGATTCATCAGGAAGAGAGACCTCTAAACTGGGGGTCCTTGTGTTAACTGACAGTGGATCTGCCGAGGTTGTGTCGCCTGAGGTGGACAATGAATCCACATGATTTGTGTCTTCAGAGGGTGTGAAATTCATTACCTGCAGAACATTAATTTCATTATGAAAATATCGCATTTACCTTATGAATATATAACACCACAATACAATACCAAATAAAACTTTACAAACAACACATCATGACTGATGGTTTGTGGTTTTAGATAATTTTAAAGAGTGCTGAGTTTACATAATACAGTAACAATAATCTCCTTGATGTTCAAAATACTTGAAACAAACATTTTATTGTTGCCTTATTAGCCTAGTTTCTTATGATCATCAATATCCACAGAATGAAAAACAGTCTTGTGATGATAAATAGGATCAGAAAATGTATATTAAGCAAAAAAAAACTTTTGCTAGTAAGGGTAGTAATTTTAAATAATTTTCCACTCTGGGGTAAAATGGGTGGGATTTATAACTTGTTATATAATTACTGCCAAGCCATGACAACTGCTGGAATGATCACAGTGGTAACATTTGCAATTATATGATGTTTAACACGAAAACATCACTCGGGGTTTGCACATCTTTCTGATTGCTAGAGATGGTTTCTCCCACCATCAGATTTCTCAGACTGGGATCACCACCATTTTTGATGTGAGGGAATATGGTATTTTAAATTGTAACAGCTTTTAACTAAATATTTTGTTTTGATACAGAACTATAGTGTATTCTGTGAAGCACTTTGAGACGTTTCAAAGACGTGATAAGGCGCTATATCAAATGCAAGGATTATTATTATTAATTTATTTTCCAACTATGATCTGGTGATTTAAGGGTTAAAACTGCACAGATTAGATAGTCATAGGTTTGAATCCTGCATTGTGTTGAATTTGCTGATCTCAGATGTAGTAGCAATTGGGGCGGTAGATTCTGGGTAAGAGAGGGGAAAATCAGTCAGACTTCCTGCTCCGTTTTGCAATCTGGAGATTCCTACAGTACAGCTTTCAAGTGATGAAAGAACTGGATTCAGCTGTGGTGCTTTTGAGGTCTAATTGCTTGACTCACTGTCAAGGTTCATATATGAACAATGGCCGTGTCATTTTAGGAGCAGAGGGGGAGGGGAAACATTGTGTTTTAGAAACGTATGAAAATAGTTGATATTTTTATCCCAGCGACTTAAATCCATACAACACCTTCCTACACTCCTTTACATAAGCTGTCTCCCATTTGACTTATCTTGACCCCCCCACCCGGCCCGGGGCCTAATCCCTGACTGTTCAGCGCCTTGGGGCGTCCTCCTGACGTGAAAGACGCTTTGCAAATGTCATTTTGGATTGTATTTTGACTGTGCTACAAAATGTTGTGATTTTGCTGTTCTCTTGATTATAACTACTAGGGGTGTTAGTAGATTCATTGCTCATCAAGTCAAAACAGAAAGAGGCATCAATAAACAAGGCGAACAGGATGCTGAGTTTTACTGCTAAATCAGATGAGTTCATATCCCAGAACACATGCGCATGTTGTATAGTGATCTGATCAGTGAGTACAGTTCTGTTTTCCATAATATAAGGGAGCTGCCAGGGCAGAGGAGAACAACAAGGATGATCCTCAGTGTTAAAAGAATGAACAATGATTCAACAATCTAGGGATCTTCTGTTTTAATCCTCCCATTTGATACAGTGCCTCATAACATCATCGAGATGTCTCAAAGTGCTTCACAGGATAAACAGTAAAATGGTGTGGAAGCAGGAAGTGGTCTATTTATCATTCAATTTAAAAGATTTCAAAGATATTTTGATGAAACTATTATTTCTATTTTTTTTACTAATTGTGATTGCATCAGGCTGGCAATGAGTACCTCTTCTTCAGACGACTCATCTGAATCCTCATGATGAATTTTCCTTAGACTGTGTGTGCTTCCTGAAAGATGGTTCTCCTCCAGAAGCTGTAAATCTCCCTTGTCCAGGCTGTCGAGAGAGCGCCTGCGTACTCCCCAATTAAACGTATCCATACTCTCACCCTGAAAGACAAAGTGTAACATTGCTGAATTCATAATTTCACAGAAAATAGATTTTGTCAGTTGATCAGAATTGATTATTTAACTGACAAAGGATTATGTAAAACACAAAAAACATTAATGTGACTATTTCTAAGCACAACAAAGTGCGTTTTGATCCGACTTTGTAAATTATTATTTTGGACAGTTAGAGGGTAGTTTTTCTTCCCCAGAAGCACTAACCTTGTATTATTAAGCGACAGCAGAAAATATGTACTGCCAATAGGGAAGCTTCAATGATTTGTTGACACTCACTATCAAGGCTCACACATCAAGAATGAGCACTTGGGGAAGGATAGATATGTATACTAGTGTAACCTTAGACCAGCACAAGTCAGTACCTTCAGGAGAGCAGAGAATATTGGGGAAAAGAAACAACTGTAACCCAGTAATTGCAGTTTCTTCAAGTAAAGGAACAGTTTTCCTTTAACACAGAATTAATTGTTTTAAAGGTATATTGTAAAAAATTGTTTTATAATTTGTTTACTGTATTTACTAAAATATTGATTGATTTAACAAAATAGTTTTTTAATAAAGTATCTGGTAAATTATTACCTGCCTGTATTGCTCTGATAGTTTTCACAACAGTAAACAATGCACTATAACACAAATTGTTACAATAGATTCTTAACAAATTAATTCAGTTAGTTTGGCAAATAGAAATAAGATTAATTGAAGAGCTGAATAATTTTAACAGGGGATGTTGGTAATGGCAGAGGACAGCATAAGCCATTGCCATTGTGATGGTAACCGTGTAACATTGTCTCCTGTAGTAACACTTCACTTTTCCGGAAAGATGGCGGTAGAAATCAATTATAAATATTACGATCACTGTTTGCCAATGTTAAATGTGTAGCCTTAACGTGAGAGCTTCTGAATGCTGAGCATGTTTCTGAAACAAAATCACAGCAGAAGCGCATTATCTGTTTTCATTATGGCTACTACCAGACCATCTCCTCTGAGAGATACGGTGAACACATGATGCCATCAATACCATTGATGTCTGAACATTGTACAACCAACTGGTTCTGGCTTAGAAGTCAAGAAGGCCCATCCAAACAGCCCCCCACGTACTTCATGGTAAGATTTAATAGCATCTTAATGTGCCCAAAACATGCACTTAAAAAAAATCTTCCCCTGTCTGGCATTAGGATCATGAGGTCACTTCCATTAGACAAAGCATTAAATGAGCTGTTTTAATGAGCTGCTAAATTACAATACAGCACAAACATTCCATTTGCCGGGTGCAACACATCAACAAAGCTGCACAAGGGAACATCTTACCTGAAGTTCCTAGACAGCAAGAGTAAAGAGTAAAAGAAAATCGCATTACACAAATATTAAAGCGTTTAGCTTCTAAATATAAAAGAAAAATATTTTCACCCCCATCTCTATATATCTCCCCCATTAGCTTCCATCATCACCATCAATGTCACGCTATGCTAAGCTGGCAGGAGGTGTTGAGTTTTCCTTGCTGGTTTATGTTCCACTTGAACCGCAGGACTATGGTATTAATTACTGGTCTATCTTGTGACTCAAATAATAAGTGTTGAAACACACTCAGAGGGCAGGAGAGCTCGGACGTCAATGGAGGCCGGAATTCAATACACAATGTTACCTTGGTCTAAGTGGTGTCAGATGGGCTGGCCCACGCCCACGCAACTATTTTAACTATGTATGAGATTGAAAAACCCTTTTGTAACTCCCCACATTTTCTTTAACATTTATTTCAAATATTATTGATTTCTGCAATTAACTATTTGTGGTGAGCATTTCGAAGAGGTTGGTCGCTTTTACATAATTAACTGCCTATCAATTTACTTCAGTTATGTTGAAACTCAGCAGACTGCATCAAGATTAAAACTTCTGTGCTAAAGGGTAGAGGGTCGCACACAGGGGTCCTCCAATCGTTGCTAGGTGGCGTCTTGCGCGAGCTCAATAAAAACAAGAGGCAGGAGCGATATTTACCGCAGGTTAAATATTAAAGTTTTATATTTTTATTTTGAGATAGGTGAAATATTTTGTGCATCGGGCTTCATTTTCAATTTGACTCAATGACGGCACAGTTCTATCGCTCCTTCCATTTGTCTTTTTGATGATGCGCGAGAGTGTCACCTATTGGCGACGGCTGGTTGGAGACCACCCCCCCCCCCCACCCGGTCTTATATAACAGGATAGAGTAAAAGGAAGCTTTGGAGCAGGCTACCATGTATTACTCAGCCTCTCTTAAAACCTGCTAATAAGTCCATCATTAGAGGAATGAGATAAAGTGCCAAATGATAAGCTATAAATCTTTTATGAATTAAATCACTGATGGCCTGAAATACCTGATGGTCTTAGCCTCATGATTATAGTTAAAACATAGTGTAGAATTTTGAAACATTCCTAAATATAGCCTTAAATTCGAAGCCGTTTTTCCACAGTTCTATAAAAAGCTAAGATAGATGACTGTCCTTCTAATTATCAAAAAACACTTGCCCAACTCCTTTCCACCAAAGGTTAGCAAGAACTGTACCTCTCCATCCTCCAGTTCGACATCCAGGAAGTCAAAGTCTCTAAAAACTCTGAACTGTTGCTCGCTGGTTGTATCATCCATGTTTTCTTGGTCTCTTGGGCCGTCCTCTGAAGATGACACCAAACTTGCCTGATGCTCAATAAGGTCAAGATCCCCACTTGATGAGAAAATAACCTGAAATAGATACAAACCCCACCTCAGTTTGTAAGTACTTCCCATGTGCGCATTCATACAATAATGTTGGCAAATTCCTTAACTTACTGAAAATTATCAATGTGAAATTATAAATCTCGAACTCAGAACATAGATATAGGTAACTTACAAAGCCAAAGACCATTTATTTAAGACAGATAACGCTGGTGTTCAGATCATATTTGTACAAGAAATCCACATGATCTGACTATTGCTTACAGTTTTGAAAAGACTTTGCACTAACCCTAAAACCTTACCTGTTTAAATCCATTCAGATATTAGTTACTTAAGCATATTTAAACAGAATTACTGAGCAACTTACCTGATTATGCCATGGTAACTGCATTTCATTCAAATACTGTCTAAGGAATATTTCACTCACATCACCTTTTTAAACTCATGCACTTAATAAATAACTCAAAAGCTAGTTACTGTTTCACATTAAACAATTCAGATGGTCTTTTGAAAGTGAAACAATAGTTGATTGTGCAGTGAGTACTGAGTTAACAATGTGACTTCAGTCAGTAGCAGGAAGTTGTGTCATTGCTTTCCTGTCTGCAGGCTATCAGTTTTCAGTATGTGCGACAACAACCTAGTTTGTAACTTTCTTTTTTAAAAGTTTGGAAATATTTTTAAACCTTTACATTCATTCTTTCATTCAACTGATTTCATTGAAAGGAAAAGATCCTGCTTATTCAACATTACATTGATCAAATTTTATTAATATTAAACTGATCAAACCTTTTCTTATTTTAACCTGTAGCTCAGTGGTTAGAGCACTCGCTTTGCAAACGAGAGACCTGAGTTCAATTCCAGGCAGGTCAGGGCGAAACCTTGGGCAAGTTCCTTACTCCACACAGAGCCTAATAATAATCCCTCCAAAACCAAAACCAATAATAAATTGGTCATTTTCAATCTACGACTGTTTGTGAGACATTGCTGTGCGCAATTGGCTGCCGCGTTCGCCCACAAATATACAGTCAATTCACTTTGCAGTATGTTCTGTGAAGCGCTTTGGGACGTCCTCCCGACGTGAAAAGCGCTATACCGAATGCAAGGATTATTATTATTATTATATTATAAAATACAGATCGCCAAAGCATAGGATCTGACGTTCCCCTTTTACCTAATTGCGATCATAAATCTTGTTTGACTGAATTATCAAAGAAAAGTCAATGAAATCATATGAGCACCTGGATTCTAAACGCAACCAAATTCACCACCAATGATGTCAAGCCTGCAGTCATTTTTATAGTTCACGCTAAAAATGTTATAACGTTTACTCTGGTTGCTAGGTTGTAGGAATGCTGAGTGGAGGATAAACACGGATGATTTATCCTTCACTGCGATCTACTGGCATTCCATCCTGTTCACACTCATCTATACTGCACTTCACTAAAATTAGCAACCACAAAAATGTTAGGTCAATGTTTGGTGGGAAGTGCATGCTGTAGGTTAAAATAAGAAAAGGTTTGATCAGTTTAATATTAATAAAATTTGATCAATTTAATGTTGAATAAGCATACACATTATAATAATAATAATAATCCTTGCATTTGATATAGCGCTTTTCACGTCGGGAGGATGTCCCAAAGCGCTTCACAGAATACACTGTAAAGTGAATTGACTGTATATTTGTGGGCAAACGCGGCAGCCAATTGCGCACAGCAATGTCCCACAAACAGTCGTAGATTGAAAATGACCAATTTATTATTGTTTTTGGTTTTGGAGGGATTATTATTAGGCTCTGTGTGGAGTAAGGAAACTTGCCCAAGGTTTCGCCCTGCCTGGAATTAAAGCGAGTGTTCTAACCACTGAGCTACAGGACTCCACATTATTTTCAACTTCTAATCATTTTTTGAAGCAGTTTATAACTAACAGTGTAAACATTTTTTAAAAAAGTATACTCCATTCATCATGTTTGCACTTAAAACAAAATAATAGACTCACAGATGGGTTTTTGGTTAGACCCACTTCCTGACCACACAAAGTAAGAACATTCACCAATTTTTCTCGTGTCCTTTTCTGTAAAAGAAAACAAGGTAGAATTAAAGCAACATGACACTTCTCCTATTCTTTCCTCTCACTTGTTTAGCTTTGTATTTATAATAATAATTGTGTCCAGTATGCTGCGTAACGTCAGGTAACTCTTAACAGGAGATAATGCACTGGAGGCCAAATGTTACAACATATTACCTGGGAGAACTGTGGTCTCTTCCAGCTCACAGGAACTAAAACATTTGAATTTGAGCTGGACGAAGTGGATGAAGTGCTGCGAGTGACTGCTATTGCCCTGGGTTTCCCGTCCCTCCCCGGAGGCCCATGTAGATCGTCATATCTTCTACCAATAACAGGCGTCTAAAAACACAAAGAAAATTGTTCATCAACCATATTCTCCAAATCACTAATAAGCAGGGCCTAAGTTTTTGTTTTCATTAAAAAGCAATTTACCGACTACAAACCCAGAGCACGACAGATAACATCTTAAGGATATCCGTATAAGTGTTTGATGGCAACAGCGAGCAAATAATCTTTAAGCTTCATATAATAGAACCAATCAAGGAAGGATCTTAAAAGCCTCATGACTTAATGGCTTGATTATTTAAAATGGAAACTGCTTACCAGCAGAATGCATGGGTCACTAGAAGAGCCATCAATATTTAATAGATAGTATCAGTATTTATTTCATGACTGAGAAGGAATCAATACAGAACATGCAGTGTATTCTGCCAGCTATTGAGTTGTTGAGTTATTTTCAGACATGAATATTTTACTAAATGTACCAATTATATTGTCTTCAGTTCAGAGATAATGGGCTTTGATATCATGACCTACAAATTACATCTCTAAGGGATCATATTTATTCCACAAATTGCCTAGAAGTTGCAGTTGACTTGAGGTATGTGTACCATAAAAGGAAAATTAAGAACATTAATTTCAGTAATTGACTTTCTTATTGTAAAATCAACAACAGAACACTGTTAGGAAAAAATACCCTACCAAATGAGTTTGCACAAAAAAGGATGTACATCTTGTCTTCGGTTTAAAAAACCTCTATTACAATAATTCATGATCCCTTATAATATTTATTAGTAATAAATATTTTCACATTTTACAGAATCCACAAAAGGTTTTAGATTATAAAAGGTTTTCCACTTAATTTGCTTTCCTATGATTTTTCCCCACTCTCATTGATTATTTATCATTGAGAATAAATCCTGACATTTCAAGGATTTGACTTTTCACAGTAGTAAAATTTAATTAAAAGATAGCACCACTGTAACCATGCTCATAAAATGGAAATTTTGCTATCCTAATATAGACAACTGCTCCTCTGAACTGGAAGCTACATTTCACAGTTAACAGCAATTTGTTTCACAAGGTCGTAAGAGAGATTCAGATGAAGAAATCCATTTGATCTCATCTTTCCAGAATAACCTTCAGCCTTCCTACCCCTTTGGAACTCCATCCCAGTCACTTCGCCTGGGCCCCTCCCTGCCTCTTTCAGGGTCCATCTCAATACCTTTTCCTCTTCAACCATATCTTCGGGCACCATCCTACCCCTACCCTCCCTGCCCTCCACCCCTCCTGATCCCAATCTCTAGCTTGGGTGTAAATCCTTGACTATCCCAGTGCTTTGGGACGTCCTCCCAATGTGAAAGGCATTATACAAATGTAATTTGTTGTTGTTGTAACTGCCCTATGAAATTGTATGCCTCAGCTTCCCAAATTATGGTACACATCTTAATTACCAATGTTTTGTGTGGAATTTACACCTCTCTGTCTTTTTGGAGGGAGCATTTTAACAGCATTGCTCACTCTCTGGCAAATCATTTATGGCTTCCAGACAATAATATGTAACATGCACACTGGTGCTGAGTCAAGACTGTGGCATTTGGTGTAAAAACGCATCTAATTATAGACTATGAGTAGAAGCTTTGAAAAAACAGTTCCAGTTATCCAGACCCCATCCTTACCAGCCCCCACCCAACTCCACCCCTGCCCACCGCATAATGGGTACTCAAGCAAGAGTTAGTGCCTTCAGTAGAGGAGAAATTACCCAACCAATGCATACACACCTCGGAAATGTCAAAGCGAAACTCTAATGTTTTTCCTGGTAATACTTTTGAAGCGTTTTTCCACATTCGATGCATGTCTACCTGAGATGGCTCACTAGCTTGAGATGATGGTAAAACCAAGCTCGCAGACCGATAGACGACTAATTTCAGAATGTTTAGGGCCTCTTTCCAATGAGCACTCTGCAAAGTTAATAAATAGAATACAAATGTGAATTATTTTCAAATATCGAATACAAAACAAAGGAACTGCCTACAGCACCTCTAAATGGTTGATAAGCTCTTGATACAGCTTGAGAAAGTTCACTTACCATACATCATACTGTGTGTGGGGTCTGGATTTTTGCTCCCCCTATATTGATTACCTTATTCCACTTTCTTATTTTCTCTACACTATCGTCCTCAATTAACAGAATGGGGAAGCCTACCTTAGGGATGTTGTTAAACCTACTTCTTGGTTGACATGTTAGGAGGTGTGTTTGAGTAATAAATAAAACACCTTGATTGGTTGGCAGAGGGGTAAGAAGAAGCTCACGCTCAAGCTCCGCATCTTCAACTGGTGGAACCATCGCTCAGTGGGAAGGAATGTGTTTCGAGCTGTGGGCAGAAAGATGGTGACCATGGTCTTCATGCATTTGACATCTGTCACGTGGGTTTGCGCCCTCAGATGGTGGATGCAGGTATCAGGTACTTGCTGAGAGATTCTTGGAGTTCCTGATACTTGTATCCACCTAGTGAGGGCTCAAACCCAGGTGACAAATATCAAATGACAAACCAGTGACTATCCTCCTCGGGGAGGGGGGGGGGGGGTAAACGGGGTTTCCTGGAACTGAACCGGCTCCAAAGTGACATGTTTGACAACTGAATGTCAGAATCAAAACAACCCTCTGTGGTGGTCTCAATTGTCTAGCTTCTGAGTCAGGTGGGTACTCAGTATTCCAGGGCGCTGCTGCTGCTAATAATAATCCTTGCATTTGATATAGCGCTTTTCATGTCTTCTAGACGTCTCAAAACGCTGCATGCTGTAAAGTGAATTGACTGTATATTTGTGGGCGAAATGCGGCAGACAATTGGCCACAGAAGTGTCCCACAAACAGTCGTGGATTGAAGTGACCAATGTTTCTTGAAGGATTATTATCAGGCGTGTGGAGTAAGGAAATTTGCCCAAGGTTTCGACCTGTCGGAATTGAACCCAATTGCGAGGCAAGTGCTCTAACCACTGAGCTACAGGACTGATGACAGCACAGGACCCATCGGCAGGACCTGGAAGGTCACTGGGAACAGGGACTCTTCCCACTCAGTTCCTGTTAACCCTGAAAGCCAAAGCCCTAACGTGAAGGTGGGCCTGGCTCCTTATTTAATTAATGTCAAAAAAGCATTTATAATTCCCCCCCACCCGACTATTGAATAATGGAACAACTAAACTTAACTGAGAAGCCCTGGGAGCTGCCAACTTGAATTCAATCTGAGCAGATGTGTTGAAAAATGGCTTTTTCAAGATTAAATCAGGGAATACTCGTCTAACGCAATCAGGGCTGGGAAAGGTCTGTAAAACTGAAACTTTGATTTCTTGTTGGATGATGCTATATTTTACCTGAACAAATTTTTCAATGATCTTCAGGACTTCCATGTTAAACTGCTTGACAGGTATAGATGATAAATCTACATGGCTTAGAAGACTGTAAATGATCTGAAGTAAGGACTGCTGCATGCTTGGAAGACCTTTATCCAACAGCTGTACAGACAAAAGTTTATTCAATAGCTTATTATTCATTTTCAAAATTATGTCACTCACATTCTATTCAAGTTGCTCCCATAAATTAATGCTGAATACGGTACAAGAAAAATAATATACACTTTTAACTTACTTTACACAAAAAATGTTGGTAACGAGGTCCAAAATCTGAGTCCTCCAAAGCCAAATTTTATTTCTGATAAAATTGGTTAAAGTCAATTAATGGTAGTTGTTTTTCCTCATGCTTATTAACATAAAGAAACTGTTCTTTAAACGTAACTGAGAAGTTGCATTACACAAAAAGGAAGAGAAGATCTAATAACATTTTCACTTCCAGGACCATATGTCCCTTAATGTAACACAATCTAACATAATTTGGGTATATAAATGGACAAATCGATCCCTGGTCACAAGGCTGTAGCACTACACAACATCCTGCTATAAGTAATCAGATTGAACCAGCGCTCGAACAGCATAACCATCAGCAAAAGCACTTTGTGATATAAACTGTGTTTTCTGTAAGGAATTCCCTGTATGTCACCCAACTCTCAAGACTTTAGCTCAGAACCGAGATCTCATCGAGTGCGGGTTTAGTGAGTCAGCATGACATTTGGAGATTCCCCTACTGGAGTGCAGATCCTCAGCCTAAAAATCCCAAAGTGATTGAAATACAGAACTTGACTAATTCTGATACTCACCAAGTTAAACAAAAGTGGTCCAATTTAGGTAATTTTCGGCTTGCGATTTTGCTCTACATTCAGCCCACTATTCAGCATACTATTATTCCTTAATACTAAAACAGTATTGTTAATTCTGAATACAATACCGAACAACTAACAGCTACACCTCAAAAATGATCAGAAAGAACAAGGACATTGCACTTACCTCCGCCAGGTATGTAATCAGGTTCAAAGTGACTTCTGCAAAGGACTCGTGAAGGTAACGGCAAACCACATTAACCCAGGTAATACAGTCTCGGGTATAACTGTGTGTCTTGTATAGAGTCATAACATGTGCTAAGTTTGAAAGCTTAGTGTTCTTTTCTTCCATACAGACCTATGAAGAGAATATCAATAAATCAGATATTAACATTTTAAAAAGATGCCTTTAAAAGTTCTGTGCTTGCTAAGCAAGGCTACATACCTGAGCTATCCTCTCTGCTGTATCCTTGCAGAATTGGGTAGGGTTATCAAAGTGCTGAATCAAATGCGGAAGGAGACAGAGCACATTTAAGGGGAAACCTGAAACAGACAAATGAATGGGATTTTACAGGAATCAATAATAATAATCCTTGCATGTAATACAACACCTTCCATGTCAGAAGGACGTCTTACCGTACTTCGCAATATTTTCTGCAAAGTGTACTGACTGTGTATACTGTAGGCAAAAATGGCTGCCAATTTATGCACAGCAATATCTCACAAAGAGTTATGAACTCAATGACCAATTTCAGCAGGATTGCTGGCCAGAACACTAGGAAAAACCCCTTCTCTTTTCGAGTAGTTAACGTCTACCCGAATAGGTAGTCAGTTCCTTAGTTTGACATCTCATCTGAAAGATGGTATCTCTGACAATACTGCACAAGTGGCTCAATACAAATCTGGGTTCGACAACACTGTCCTGGACAATAATCCTCCAGATAAAACTGTTTATTCACTTCATGGCTATTTTTGGCACACACTGCCATGTGTAAATTGGCTACAATGTTCACTACACTACCCTGTATGCTATGGGTATGCTTTGGGGTGTTTTGATGCCTTGATAAGGTACTATATTAAATGCAAATATTATAGTATTATTGCACCTACTACTTTAAAATTTGGCATTTTCTTATTATTGTTCCCATGTTACATTTCCAAGATGTAAAATATTATAATTATAATTACAATTATTTCTATCCACAATTTTATCCATTACTGTCTTACTAATCTGACAGTAAGTGTCTGTTGACAATTATTGTAGGAGATAATAGGGCAGCAGATAACTTGATTCAAAAAGGAAGTTTCAGTAAATTTTACTCCACAATGTCAGTAATTAATGGAGCATCCGGCCACCTCACTAAATACTGACAGTTCCTGAAGCGCATACATAATTAAAACACTTTGCTACAGCACTGTAAATAATGGGCATATTTTAGTGGATGTATTCCAAACACAATTTGTGGACAATGGTATAAAATGTTTGACCAAATGTCTGAAACTTAGCCAATTTCTTCTGTTTTTTCTACACAAATAATATTTAGTCACCAAATTCGTTTTTTTAAATAAAAAAATCCTTGCTTTTGAAATGGCACTTTTCACTTCTTCCAGATGTCTCAAGCACTTCACAGAATATACTGTAAAGTGAATTAACTGTATATTTTGTGGGTGAAATGCGGCAGCCAATTGCGCACAGCAGTGTCCCACAAACAGTCATGGATTGAAGCGACCAATTTATTATTGTTTTTTATTCTGGAGGGATTATTATCAGGTATTTTTCCCCTTGAATGGTGACAGAATGACAAAATCTGGCTGGTGAAATCTGTAATAAGATCAGGCTTCCAAACAATGACCTTGGTTATTTCAGGGTGGACAAAAAAGACTTGGAAAGCAGCCAGAGTAGGCATGGATGGATAATGCTCAAGTTTCTTTTGATTACCGTTAGGAGTCATGATGAAATTGTAGTGTGTACCTCACCCTCAAAAAGGTCATCGATAAAGCAGTATGTGACTGACTCAATTCTAAATTCATGTGATGTTCAGTCAAGGGCAAGATGTATTAGGAACTGACCAAACAGAAGGAGCGTAGGGTAGATGTAAATGATTAAACTGAAAGGAGATATTGGCCGGTTCATAGAATATTACAGCACCGAAGGAGGCCATTCGGCCCATCATGCCTGTGCTAGCTCTTTGGAGAGCTACTCAATCAGTCCCACTCCCCAGTTCTTTCTCAATACGCCTGCATTTTTTTCCTTTTCAAGTACCTATCTAATTCACTTTTGAAAGTTGTTCTTGAATCTGTTTCCATCACCCTTTCAGGCAGTACATTCCAAACCGTAATAACTCTCTGTGTGTAAAAAAAAATTCTCATCATCTCTCCCCTGGTTCTTTTGCCAAGGATTTCTTAAGGATTCATGCTGGGTCCCCTCCTCCACTACACCAAACTGAGAATTTATGCATTCTTTTGGGGGTTCATCAGCAGCAAAATTACTGATTCATTTTACAATTTTTTTTAAGTTTTTCCTTAAAGAAGCTACTAACATTGTGGAATTACTCAATAAATTAAAGCAAAGGCCCCAATTACATTTTGGTGTAGTTCTGTAATACTCTTTGACAATACAAATCCATACCTATAACTTGAGTTAAGTCCACCACTGGTATTCGAGAAACAGCAGTCAGTTGGCTGAAGAGCTGTAGTGTCAGATCAGTAGTAGCTAGTGAAGTAAAGCCTTTCAGCAAAAGCTGTTGTAACCCTGAGAAGTTTGTCCATTTCAGCTGCCCTTGCAGCTTTTCAAGCTTTTCCCTGGTTTCAGTCTTATCCAAAGGTAGGTGAATCAGAAGTTTAATCAGCAGTCGCTGTGCCATTTGGTATTCAAATTCAAAATCAGATTCCATCAGCGCTAGAGCAGACCAGAAGACAGTGGCCAAAAGATTCATGGGATTATTGATATTGGATGGATCTGTTATGTTGTCTTTAAGAGATGAGGAGCTCCGTGTTTTACACACCAGAACTTGTCCATCTGCTTGAATTCTGTCCAACGTTGCACTACGTGGAGGATCAGATGTTCTGTCTGAAACATCAAACTTCTTAGGTACAGAGAAACTCCTCTGATGTCTGCTCCGTTCTGCTGTAATACCACTGCTGTTCAAGATGCCTGACGTCAGATTCAGCTGCCCTGTACTCTTCCGACTTGTTGCTAGTTTGGTACTCATCATGAAATCTGGTGAGGATGACCTGATATGAACAAATCCAAAATGAGTGCTACAACAACAACAAAAATTACATTTATATAGCGCCTTTCACGTTGGGAGGATGTCCCAAGGCGTTTCAGAGAACAAAGCAATTTCAATGCACTAGTCATTTAATTGCACTCTATATTGTTGACATTGTTGGCAAAATGATAACTTGTGAATTTGAATTTAGCATAATCTCAAAAAAGTAAGCTTCATAAATAGAATCATAGAATTATACAGCACAGAAGGAGGCCATTCGGCCCATCTCTTAATATATCTGTGTCGGCTCCTTGAAAAGAGCTATCCAAATCAATCCCACTCCCCCGCGCTCTCCCCATAGCTCTGCAAACTTGTATAGCATCATAGAATGTTTGAAGAATACATTTAAAAAAATGACCAGTGTCTATCTGCATTTCTATCGATTTTGGCTATATCTCTTTGAAATTAATTAATAAATTAATTATTAATTGAAATTAATTTAGTGCTCTCAATTTCTTAGTCTTAACTCTTGAAAATCATTTTCTCAGATTATTAGTTCTATTTTATGCAGATCATTAAACATAGTAAACATAGCATTATAAAATGTAGTGAAAATATTTCTAGTTTTAACTCTCAGTGTAAGGTAGATACCTATATGAACTGTATTGCTTGTTTAAATAAAACATTCAAAACATCAGTAGAAATAGAAAGAAACTAATTAGCTGACAGAATTGCTTCTAATGTAGTTATTAGTCATTTTTGCAACTAGATACATAGTAGGTCAGCCGTTTCATGTAGCATAATTTATATATTAGCTGGGGTACAAGGTAGGATCACTTTCAACCGGTGTAAGAATACACTGCCTAGATTGTGATATGCACAAGTATTGCATTTGTAAGTGGTTTCTTGAGTTCAATCTGATCATGCACCTGAAGTAGTTAAACCAATGTTTATCAATTTGGATCTATGGATATTATAGGTGTAAAAATCTGCTCACTTTGAGCTACTAAATTCTATGCTTTGGCACTAGACATTAGAACATTAGTTTGAATCCCCCTAAAACTTAGTGAGTAAAGGATTACTCAGTGTATTAATAATTCAACAACAACAACTTAAACTTCCATAGCGCCCAGACCAAAAAGACAGGTTAAATCCTGGTCTGTGCTGAATTAGCTGTTCTGAATTGGGGAGCTACAATTTTGTGAACTGAGACATAATCTCTAGCATATTCCTTATCTTTGTGATATAAAGCTTCTAAATACTATAGGAAATACATTCAATCCTTCTAAACCAGTGTTAAATTCCTGATGGATGTCATTCTTAGTTGACAATACACCACAAGAAACAGTAAATGCTGCATTAGCTGCATGAGAGTTGGATTGTCCACTGCTATGATCTTCACCATTGCTTCAGTGATAAGGAGGACCATGCAGCTGCAGTGAATCAATGTCGTGTTCACAATTACAGTTTTTTCTTTGATCAAAACAATCTTAGCAGTAAAACTGACTTCTAAAACATTAAACAATATGGGGAAAAAAATAACAGGAAAGTGAGATCAATTAAATAAGCGACTAAGGCAAACAAGTAGCAGTGGCACAATTACCAGTGACCTAATGTTTCTATATGAATCAGAGGCTGGGGGCACTCATAGAAACAAATGCACCTAGACAAAGTTAACATGTTCAGTAGAGGAGGGAGATTTGTTTTTAAAATACTGTATTCATGGCATAAGGGACAACAAGATCTTACCGAGACAAAACAGCTAGAAGATCACTGTTCTTCAAACAATCTGCCAAATTGTCAATGGCTGCTTCCAGTGTAAGGAGTGCTTCCATCACATAACCCTAGTTGTAACAGAAGTCATTATAGCATTCAAAGCAAAACTGCAAAGTGAGTTAAAAGAGCATATGATGAAAGACAGAAATTCACAGAACCTGTTTTTAACCATTACATTTCTAAATAAATTGGGGAGTCTTGGAAATTATGCAATAACAATAACTTGCTATATCTCTATTGAAATTAATTTAGTGCTCTCAATTTCTTAATCTTAACTCTTAATATAATGCCCTTCACCTGAGACATCGTCCCAGAGCATTCAGCAGTGGCAGAGCCCGACTCCTAAGTGGGTGGAAGGGAAAGAGGGAGGGAGGAGGTGACCGTAAGCACGGTCGAAGAGGAAGGTCTTCTTCTTTATCTCCCTATGCAGGCTGAGTGCAGCTTGCCAAATAATTCTCACAATCTAGCTAAAGTTTTCAATCTTAAAATGGAATGTACTATAATTATTTGTACACCGTTATCGAACTTTGACACAATAAATATGAATAGATATGAACCCTTCACGGTCAACAATTGCCACCTGCTTGATGGTGGAAATATATTTAAAGGGAGGACTCTATTCTTATGAAGAAAGATACTTCCTCTTATCAGAATCTTGCAGAGCTACAGTTATGTGTTCAAACTGTGCGTCCAGTAGCAAAGATTTTTTTTTGCACCATTGTGTGTTGAGAATTGGCCCACACCTACCGCTAGAATTCACTTTAACACCTTGCATTTATACAGCGCCCTTCACGTGGGGCAGGGTCTAGGAGAACATGGCAGTTTGACACTGAGCTGGGGAGTAAGGGGAGGTGACTGTAGATACTTTGAATTATGTCTCAGTGCTGGAGATATCTGAGAAAAATAGTATGAACAGCCACAATCAGAGTGTCACAGCTATACAAGGTGCAACTACATTTCATCTTCTATGTTAGAGAAGAAAAGTGAACAAAAATATACCTGAACCTCATCCCCATGTTCTCCGACAACTTCAACCAGCCTTGAAAGAAGGTCAGACAAGGCATGGGCAGATAGAGGTTGCTTCAATGCCCTGAAGATCTGGAAAGATCGGCCAGCATAATGTCTTGAGGAACTAGAAAGTGCTGTTTGTAGGGACACTTCACTCAGTCGTTGTTCCAGACGGCAACCTATGAAAGATGGAAATATTATTCATTTTATGCTGAGTTGCGCTGCTCACTGGGCGGTTTGCGACGAATCCCTGGCACCTGCTCTTCACCAAGCAATGGTTCAAACCTGCGCTGGTCAGATTTCTAATGATTATCTAGTGATATTATCTCCTAATCCTGCAAGCAAAGTCCAACAGGTAGAGGTGGTGTTAGCTGGACAAACAGCAGGACGTTTACAAGTGCTTTGAAATGGTAAACTATGAGGCTCTAGCTGGTTAAACTCCAGAAGTAACCTAACAAGACCCTGGGAGTCCCCAGGCCTTGACTCTTGCCAATCTGCAACTACGCTCTCAGGGATAGGTAGGTAAGCATGTGCATTACTGAGGGGAGAGTACACATTCCATACCACACACATGGGTACAATACATATGTGGTACTCCAGTAGTTTGGTTTGGAGATTTTTAAGCATAGTGACGAATTTCCACTTGTATCAGATACAACAACAAATTACATTTATATAGCACCCCTCAAATACCTGTCTGACTATATGTTTTTTACTGTTATAAAATAACAGTAACTATAATACTGCTAATACCTATAGGCACTACATAAAAACATAAAGGAAAAAGGCCACATTTAAATTTCTCGACGTTTTACATTAGTATTGATATTAATATATATTACTGTAGTAGTTGCCTCATGAATTAGAAGTGCACTGGACTGGTAAACAGAAAGCTCAAGGTTGAATCTGAGGATTGGCTACCCTCAATGTGTACACAAGGACAGCTCTTCTCTGACAACAAGATGAAATGTTCCCCATTGCAACCTAGGGGGTGGGGAAATAATATGGAACCATTTCAGCTCCTTGAAAACCATCTGTTAATAGGGATTAATGGAGGTCTGCAGATATATCATCTCACTCTGCTGACTGAAGAACAAACCAGTAGAATTGCGTTGAATGGTGGACAGGGAATGGTAATAAAATGTAAATACTATTGTATCAAGTTTACATAATTTAATTTTAAGCAACAATTTGTATTTATACCTTCAGGTAGGCTAGTGTCTGAGTGCAGAACAGCACATTTAATAAATAACAGTGGAAAATTAAATTCTCTTCTCCAGAAAAAGTTGAACTTTAAATGAATCTGAGTTTTTAAAATGCAAGAAATCAATCCTACCGGAACCATTTTGTTCCCACGTATACAATCAATGTTTTAGTAATCAATAAATATATTCTTTTATGCTATATTTTTCTTTGAAAATTTTAGGTTGGCACTAATGTAATTCTTTTATCTATGATCTCATAGTAGACTGACCAATTTATTTATGCAAACTGAAGCAGTTTCTGCACCCCTGCTTAATCCCGGAACATTTAGATGCTTGATCTGATAACCAGATTAAAGATTTACAGAAGACACCCATTAAGAATATGAAAGCTCGGAACGTAGTAAACCTGGATTCAAACTCATTCACTGGCTGGCGGGTTTTCAGCCTCTTGGCGTCTGCTCTCCAGAATGCCATTTCAGGCCCCTCCAATAAGCTCCATCCCTTCCCTCTTTCAAGGCACGCCTCAAAGTTGAATGTGTTTTCAGGCATCTTTCCCTCCTCCCTCTCTCAGCTGCAGCGCGCAGCCAGAACACTCAGGCACTTTGGGATGTCCTCTCGACATGTTGCATTACGTAAATTGCATTGTAAGTATGTTGCTCTGCCACTTGGTATCTTTGATTTTCTTAATAGTTTTGCTCATTTTTTATAGAGTAAAATGTTTGTTTCGGTAAATCTCAGTAAATTATTAAATTAGGGATTAATAGTAAATTAATGTTTAAAGCTACATAATCACATCTTACAGAATCACAAATTAATGCCTAGAAAGAGTTTGTAAAAACCCGCTGTTATTTTGAAATGCGGGTCTGAGCGTAGTTGTAACTGCAAATAGCGTAGCTTTAAATAATGAAGTTAAATACCTGATTTAACATCTTTGAACACTGACACAACATGACGTAGGAAATTAGTCAGTTCTTCAACACTTCTACAATTTTGATTCTTGGGAGTAATGTCTTCATGGCACCAAAGAGGACCATATGCCCTGTATAAAAATAATTGTATTTAATAATCGTATCAAACTAATAATAGTCTAATTTCCACCATAGTTCTCAAGATTGAACACGAAGAACTAACTCACAGATCTCAAAATGTAACACCAGGAACTTGGACTTGAAAACAAATGTACCAGACATTGGAACCAGACATGCTTCATAATGTAGCTTTTGCCCTTATTATTCAGGACAATTAGTGGGGTGCTTTCAGTATTACGTATATATAAGAAAAAATATCTACTGTACATTATAAAAAAATCCTTTTCATTGCTCATCCCAGCCAAAAAAGACCTTCCATTGCAGGTCAAACTGTGAAAATGAGGGAACTAACCAACATAAAATTCACTGCAATGATACCCAGGATAATAATAATAATCATTACATTTGATACAGCGCCTTATTACTTCATTGAGACAGCTCAAAACGCTTTGCAGGATATTCTGTAAAGTGTAGTGAATGTGCATTTTGTGGGCGAAACACAACCGCTAATTGCGCACAGTAGGATGAATGGTTTGCGATGGTGAGGCTTGAACAAGTGTTTTTTTTTGGAACACAGGTTAAGTGTTCCTCACTGATCCATAGTCAGTAACAAGAGGGTGAAATTTAGAATTATTGGTAAAAGAAAAATGGGAGGAAGAAGCTTAAAAGAAATTTCACACAAAGGACTGTTAGAAAATGGGTGCTAAGTCCATATCAACAATTAATAGCCGAATGGCCTCCTTCTGTGTTGTAAATATCTGATGATTCTATGCCAGTCAAACAGTAGATGGCACTGTAAGATCATTGTGTGTTACAGATGACTCAATAATCATGTGACTGAATCGTTGACAAAGTGTTTACTGAATTGATTAACACAAACGATTAAAGTATCAACAAATCTGTTCCCCCAATTGCACATTGGTAAAAACAGTGCAACACTAAAGCTACAGAACCATAGAACCTTACAGCCCAGAAGGAGGCTATTCAGTGTACCGTATCCATGCTGGTTCCCTGAAAAAGGTATCCGTTTAAGCCTCACCGTCGCAAACCTTTCATCCTACTGTGCGCAATTGGCTGTTGTGTTTTGCCCACAAAATACACATTCACTACACTTTACAGAATATCCTGCAAAGCGCTTTGAGCTGTCTCAATTACGTAAAAAGGCGCTATATCAAATGATTCCGTTTTTTCCTAATACCCTTTTATATATTTCTCCTTTCCAAATATTTGTCTAATTCCCTCTTAAAAGCCAATAAGATTCTGCTTCAACCATGGTTCCAAGTAGGTAATTTGCATTGAATCTAGAGATTGTGATTTGTACTTACGCCAAATAATGTCCAGCACTTGTCCTGAATTCATGCAGTAGAATCATTTTCTTAGAATTAGTGTAAAGAGAATTCTTTACAGTTTTACGTATACTAATATTATCAATAGAAAGCAATGACCATTTTTAATAACGTACCATCAAAGTAATATTTATCCAAATACAAAAAACCTTTGAAGAAATGGGTAGATAAAGCTTATTCTCATTACCTGGTTGCTAAAAACTCAATTAGTTTGTGGGCCTTCTCATTCATTTCAGCTGCGGTCTCAATATCTTCCATCTCCTGAGAGATTTGTGGAAGGTTCCCACTGCTACCTCCCAGGCTGATGCTGGAAGAGGTGGAACTGCAACTTAGACCTGAGTCCGGGACTGGTGAGGTCTGATATTCCCTCAAGAAATCATAACCACCTAAAACAAGACAGGGGAGATCATCAATTAGCAAACTAATATTGACCACACAAGCTATATAGGTAAAGTTTGCAATTGATTAGTTTTTCTTTCAGTTTACGCTAAAAAAACACTAGGTTAGTGTTACCATTGTGTGACCAAGTGAACTCTTCCTTCTTTAGCAAAAACGGAAATCGCTGGGAACGCACAGCAGGTCAGGCAGCATCTAAGGAGAGAGGAAAGTGAGTTCAACTCACTTTCATCTCCCATAGATGCTCCCTGACGTACTGAGTGTTCCCAGCGACTTGTTTTTATTTCAGATTTGCAGCATCTGCAGTATTTTGCATTTTCTTCCTTCTTTAGATCTTCATTGATATCTTTTGTTTTCTTTAAAAAAGCTAAATTGAGGGTGAATATTCTAAAATATAAGCTCTCCAAAAACTTCTAACTTTTATTTTGCTAAATAAATTAAATGTGCATGCGACTGTCAGGATGGTGGAAGGTAATCTGGATGGACCTTGGTCTTCTTTTGTCCAGCAATTCTTATGTTCTTATTAACAACAACAACAACAAGATTATATTTGTATAGCACCTTTCAAGTCAGGAGGATGTCCCAAGGCGCTGGACAGTGTACAGCATTTCGGACCTTAGCTGGGGGGGAGAAGGGAGGGGAGGGGAAGGGAGTTGGCCGATGGCATGGTCGAAGAGGAGGGTCTTGAGGCGGGACTTGAAGGAGGCTAAGAAGGGGGCGAAGTGGAGTGATTGGGGGAATGGAATTCCAGAGGTTGGGAGCAGAGTGGATGAAGGCTCTCCCGCCAATGGTGGGGTGGGTGGGTCGAGGGACGTGGAGCAGGCTGGAGCAGGCCGGAGCCAGCTGAGCGGAGGGAACGGGCAGGTTGGTAGAGGGTTAGGAGGTCGCAGAGGTAGGGTGGGGCGAGTCCATGGAGGGCTTTGTATGTGAGGACCAGTATCTTGAATTGGATCCTCTGAAGGATAAGGAGCCAATGGAGTCGGGCGAGAGTGGAGGAGATGGAGTCACGGAGTTTGGTGCGGGAGAGAGTTCTGGATTATCTGCAGCCTGTGGAGGGAGGAGTTGGGAAGGCTGACAAGCAGAGCGTTTGCATAGTTGAGCCTGGAGGTGATGAGGGCATGGACAAGAATTTCAGGCCTGAGGGGTGAGGTAGTGGCGGAGTCGGGCGATGTTACAGAGGTGAAGGAAGGCAGAGCGAGTCATGGCTTGAATATGGGGAAGAAAAGACAGTTGAGGGTCGAACAAGACACCTAGGTTCCTGACTGGTTTGGTGAGTTGAAGTGAGCAACCATGGAGGTTGATGCTGCCAGAGCCTGAGGTGCAGAGGCACTGGCGTGAGCCAATCAGGAGGGCCTCAGTTTTGTTCACATTCAACTGTAGGAAATTTGCCCTCATCCAGGACTTGATGTCCGACGGGCAGTCTGTCAGGACAGCAGTGGTCCTGGAGTTGAGGGTGGAGGCAGAAAGATATAAAGACGGGTGTCATCCGCAAACATGTGGAAGTTGACCCCATGACTGTGGATGATGTCACCAAAGGGGAGCATGCAGATATTAAAGAGGAGAGGGCCAAGGACAGAGCCCTGGGGGACACCAGACGTGACAGTGCAGGGGCTGGAGGAGAAACCGTTAGAGGCAACAAAGTGGAGATGGTGAGAGAGATAGGAATCAAACCAGGCAAGGGCAGATCCGTGAAGATTGAGTAAAGCGGTGTATGAGGATGGAATGCTTGACAGTGTCGAAGGCGGCAGAGAGGTCGAGGAGGATAAGGAGGCAGAGGGATGTTCAGAATGTCATTAGTGACTTTGACCAGGCCTGTAATCACACGTATAATTTTAATTCTGTAAACTCACAATCCTTTTGTTCAAGTATTTAATGTAACACTTTCATTGACTCATTTTTGTTCAATTTAATTTTTACCTGTGTGGAGATATTCTGGTGGATAAGGTGCTTTGACTGTAAGTGTTTTACGATTACTGATTTCTCTGTTCAGCAGTAGAACTGTAGCCACAGCCTGGAAATTAGCATTGCATGACAACGCAATCAAAAGATGCATAAGTAATCTTTTGCTGTGTTCAAACACTTCTGGACGATAATGATCAATGCCTAAAAATGAAAGAAATTGATTCAGTGAACTTTGTATTTAATAGAGACATACTGTAACTACTACTGCAGAAAACAAGGTTTAGTAATGGCAACCTTAAACTGATAAATGGTTCTAATTTTTTATGTTTTTCTGGTGCAAACAACATCCACCTGTTGAATATGTGAACTGTAAACATGCATATCTTGTTGTTCAGATTTGGTGGCACAAGAAAGCCTGTTAGATCTTCGTTTGAACAGCTATGATTCTATGATGAACTGAAGCTTGTGTATGTTAAAGTTTTGCCTATAATGTCTATGTCTGATAGTTCTCCTCCTTAGAAAACAATTATTTTCAATAATCATAATTTTTTCTTTGCTGTATACCTATCTACATGGACGCAATATAAATATTTAAGAGTATACCGAAGAGCAGCTGTATTCTTTAGGGGAAAAATACAAAACAAGAACAGAAATTATTAAGTACTTTTTGAGATTATGTTGTTTCGGTGGTCACAGTATGTTAATTGTAAAATAGTGAACTTTATTCTAACACAAATGCATATTACATTTCTAATGTTAAGAGAACTGAATATTTTTCACCCTTACCAAGAAAGAGTGCATGGATTAATAGGGGTAGGTGTAGAGCCCAGTCTTCTCTAACACTGTGATCAACTACCATCTCAGTCATGAAGATAACAGCTATATTACACCTGTTATGGCAGAAGACAAAATGTAAATACCATAAAACAATTACTGTTAAGATTTGGTACCAATATTTAAAAATATTATCTTTAAAAATATCAATAAAAAACACATCAGATCAAGCTACAATAAAACAATTCTGACTAAATTCAATCTAGAGTCGAATGGGGTCTAATTTGTGGCATTTAACAGAAACGTTAAAATTCCTGTCAACCCTCAGGAACTCTACTCCAGAAGTAAATAGTGTAGGAGCAGAGTATACACGGAGGTGGAATAATATAATTCCAGTTATTAGAGGGAACCCTCATTTGCAAGGACTAGGACTAGAGAATCATATGGATACAAAATAGGGTAATTAAATCCATGGGAATCAAAAAGAATAATTGATTCTAGAATACGATTTATGTAGATTGTAATCTAACTTCTTCTTCTATCATCTTTTTCTTCATGTATATATATATACACTACTAAAAAACGACAATGTCTGTCTGCGCTTCAAGAAGAATCTCAATAACCGATTAACATAGAGACATGATTTATACCTCACCAAAAAAGTCTTGCACTTGGGAGTGACAAGGGCATATTTGTTTTCGGGTATCTCCTATCGTTCAAGAGTTATTTTCAGTTTTGCGCTTTTCGTTGCAGTTACATCTAGTGGCCACCGAGTCAAAGTGGCGCTGTGGTATCGTGCGTCACAGAGCACCTGCGTACGTACGCACACACAGCAGTTACACCTGGTGGCTGCGCCGGCTGACTGTGGCGCTGTGGCATCGTGCGTCACAGAGCACGTAGGTATGTACGCATGCATTGCAGTTACACCTGGTGACCGCTAGCTGACTGTGGCATCGTGCGTCACAGAGCGTGCACGTAGCCAAGCGGCGGGAACAAAATAAAGAACACAGACAAAGCTAAGTCGCGGCAACAACAACAAAGTTACATTTTTAAAGTGCCGAATCCTCCCACAGGAGTCCTCCCAGAGGAGTATAGGTAAAGATGAAATGTATGTTTGTGTGTCAATCCACATTCCATATCGGATCCTTTGGTTGCAAGCGAAGCTGCAATGGGTACTGCTAGTAAAATGTAAATCCTTTACCCTCTATGAACCAATTGTCTCCAACCATCAATGAAACACATTCATACTTGAGATACAGTATTCTCTATGCATTTGCTAGCCACTAAATAAACAAAATGTTGCCAAACATTTTTTGCTGATATATTGTTGTGAATATATTAGGCTCAATAAGATGTTTCATTTTAATGTTTCTGGTTATCACTACATCTTTAACACACAGAGTTCATAAAAGGAGAATTGCTTTGATTTTCTGTATGTGAGAATGTAATCAACAACAATGAGTTTCATTTATATAGTGTCCTTGATGAAGGGTAGTGTCCCGGAGCGCTTGAACATTATCTTAACCCAGTATATCAGATCTCGTTATTGATGACCTGGATCTTGCCATTTTACAATTGTGCCAAGGAACATTTATATAACATTCATCATGCACCATAAATCTATGAAACTGGCAGCTCAATGCTTGGCAGCAATATCAAATGCAGTTATACGATATGTTTCATTATCAGAGTGAGAGAGTAATAGTTAAAATTGTTTGTATTACTACACTACTGATCATTCTTATATAGAATACTATTTTCAGTTTCTTATTAAGCATATTTAGCACTCTCTTTGACAGGTACATAGGATAATGACAATAATAGAAATTTGAGCTACAAGGGGAGGTTAAAAAAGATCTGCCATGATACATCAGATAATGTGAAATGTAGAGAGAAATGTTTTGGGGCTGTTAAGATATTATCAGTTTTAATATTAATAAAGTATAGAAAAAGAAAATAATGATAATAATCCTTGCATTTGATACAGCGGCTAATCACGTCGTTAAGATGTCTCGAAGCGTTTCACAGAATATACCGTAAAGTCAGTTGACTGTATATGCTGTGAGAGAAAAGACCATTAGGGTAGAAGTGAGCTTACCATGATTGAATAAAATTTAATAAAATGATGGAACATGTTTGATAGTTTGAAGGTCTTACTCCTGTTCCTAGTTGGTAGTTATTTCCTTTGATAAAGTGGAGATTTTCTCGGATTTGGCAAAGATTGATAATGAATCCCAGACTCTGCAAGACCAGTTTTCCAGATGACTACACAAGAGGCTTTGAGTATCAGCCATCAAAATAATGATCATCTTCATGGTATATAATTTAATTCATATTAGGGTCAAATGTGCAGTATTCCTAAACACATTCAGTTTTGTGTTGAGTTTTGAAATTCCCCCTCCCTCACCACTTTTGAATAGTGGTAGCACTCAAATGGGCAAAAAGCCCAATGCACTTCCATCTTGAATTTGACTATCAGTCCTCAAAATAACGAATGTGCCTTCATGTATGAAGTAAATCAGTTAGGTCTGATTTGAATCCTAATGGAACTATTCTTTCTTAAAAAGGAATTATTTAGTTGGGTTGATCTAGGTAAGTGATTCATTAAGTAGATTCATTCAAATATCAAGGAAAACACATTAAGATAAAAAAATAAAGTGTTAGAGGAGAGATTTTAAGTAGGATGTTTTCATCCATAGGTTAATAGATGTGTGGAGTATCACAGAATTACAGAATCTTGAAGTGGACAATATGAATGGTTTCAAGAAAGAATAATGTATTTTTGCTATAAAAAGGGATTGAGGTGAGAAGGATCTAAGTGGGATTGATCCACCAGAAAGGGTCTAATGACTCTCTTAAAAAAAATCTTATATCTATTGTTCATCCCTTTCTTCAAAAAACTCACCCTTGACCTGTCAAGCATGTTCGATCTTCTTGACCTGTCAAACTGCGCTGAGTACCAGACCATCTCAAACCTGCCTTTCCTTTCTAAAGTCATGGAGTGTATTGTTGTCACCCAACGTCGCTCACACCTTTCCTCCCATTAACCTCTCGACTCCCTCCTGTTGGGTTTGCAGTTTGTTCACAGAACTGAGACAGCACTTGCCTAGGTTACAAATGACATTCTCTATCTCTATGTCCAGGGGACTCTCTGCTTCCTTGTCCTCCTGGACATCTCCCCTGCTTTTCACACAATGGGCCATGCCATCCTCCTCGACCGCCTCTCCCCCTTCATCTCAGTGGGACTGACTTCTCCCGGTTCAAGGCCTACTTGACCTACCACCGCCATTTTGTCTTCTCTAATGGTTTCTTCTGCCGCCCCCACAATGTCACCTATGGTGTACCACAATGCTAGATTCTTGGATCCCTCCTTTTTGTCTTTTATATGACCTCTCGTGGTGATATCATCTGAGAAATGGGGTCAACCTCCGCATGCATGCAAATGACATACAAATGTATTTTTCCTCCCCTAGTCGAGACCCCAGTCCTTTCAATGCTCTGACTGGCTGCTTGTCTAACATCAAGGTCTGGATGAGCGACAACTTTCTGCAGCTGAATATGGACAAGATGAAAGCTTTCCTATTTGGCTCCTGTCATCGTTTTCTCACCTGTGGTTTTAAACTCCTTAACCTTCCCCGCTTATCCTTCAGACTCAATAAACCTGCATGCAACCTTGGGAACATGTTCGATCCCGAGTTATCCCCATCCCTGTCCTCCACCTCCAGCACATTGCCCGCCTTCGCTCCTATCTAACTTCAAATGCTGCTGATATTCTCAATCATGTTTTGTCAACTGCCGCCTTGATTTTTCCATATACAGTCCTCGCTGGTCTCCCCAGCTCCACTATTAACAAGGTCCAAATGATATAAGGCTCTGCTGCTAATGTCCTCACCCGAACTATGCTCTGAACCTCCATCACCCCAGTCTTGCCAGGCTCCACTGCCTCCCTGTTGCAAAACAAATCAATTTCAACGCACTCATTCTCATTCACAATTCACTTCATGCCTGGACACTTCCCTACCTCCAATTTGCTGACATCCCACTCCATTCCTCCCGCAGCCTACGCCAAGCTGGTGTCTTCTGCAAGTCCCTCATCCCCTCTGCTCTACCACTCGTGCTTTCAGCCACTCTGCCCTGATCTATGGAACTCCCTCCCTCTGTCTTGCCCCTTCCTTGCCTGTCTTCAGATCACGACTGAAGTCTTTCAACCAAGCCTTTGGTCACCTTCCCTTTCTTTCCAGCTCGGCATTAAACCACTCCGTTGTTCAGCACTCCATGATGTTAGTGGCAGGAAGAGCGCTATATTGTTGTTCTTAGGATTTGTCCAAGAATATAGAAATGTGGACTACAATCATATTTAACTTTGCTGCATGGTCGGGAAGTAGGAGTAATTATTGCCAGTGAGAATTATGCTTTGTTGTCAAGGTCAGAAATCACTGCATTGATAACGATCAGAATTATTGTACAATTTAGACAGCTCTGAAGATAGTAATTTCATGTGCTAACCCAAACAGATTAGTCATACTCATCTTGTTAGTGATAGTGATTATAGTGTTAGGACAAAATATAATCATTCAAGCAAATTAGTCAGGGTAGGTCAAGGCAAATTATTGTAACCAGAGAGTCTATCGAAGTTATATCCATGTCATTTGGGATCAAATTTTAAACTGTTAATAATCTGATCACTAAAGTAATAAAATGTTATACTTGACAATTATGTAAGCTAATTGACTGTGTAAAAGCTTACAGGTCAATACTGTCTTTTAAGTGCATGGAGAAAATAAAATCTGTATTATTGTCCAAATGTTTCATTGCAATATTAAATATCTCTTAAATGGTAAGGATAACATCCTAAAGAAAACATCCTGACCTGTGAAGTGGACCACGCGGGGTGATGGTTTCTGGCAGATAATCCACCAGTGGAGCCCAACAACCTCCATTAACCGGCATTGGTAGGGGCTGTGGTGCATTTGCCTCTACAATTCTCACCAACCAACTAGCATAGGGAGGCAACGGGTCACCTGAAAGTTAAAAGAATGATATTGAAGTAACCTCCAGTGAAATACTAAGAATATGAAGTACATTAAAAGGAAATCCTATTTTAGCATTATCTGTCACATCAAGAAAAAATCGATTAACCTGCAGTGCTGGCTGTTCTGGCAGCATAAACAACACATGCATAAATAAACCTCCCGACATTAAAAATCTATGTATTGTGCCGTGAATATATTTAATCTGAATAATAATCATGATCTTGTCTGCCTGTTCAAGTAAATATTAAAGATCCCATGACACTATTTGAAAAGAGAACGGAGTTTCTCCTGGTGTCCTTCCTGGCCATGGTCATTTGTTTCATGGCTGTTTGTGGGACACTGCTGTGCACAAATTGGCTGCTGCGTTTGCTAATGAAATAGAATAGAGTTTGAATCCAACTCTCCATTTGAAGACCAGAATATCTCAGCCGAACACTTAAATGCTAGTGGTAGAAATACCATACTTAGAATAATTTGGAACCAGGCCCATGTAAAGGGCACATACTGTACTGGCTATAACAGAATGTGGCAGATTTATAATGAATTGCACACTTCCCATAAATTTGAAGATTAGTTGTCCTGATGACTATGAAAGAGAAATTCAAATAATGATGGACATGAAAGTGTTTTCATGTATGAAACAACCCTACGAGTGCTAATGTGAAGCCAAATTTGCCTTCAATACAAAGGATTTCAGGACACTGAGGTCTAAAATGGAGCAAACAAACTTGATAGAAAAAGGACTGGAATAGATCCTTATTTTTCCTGGCTTTGATGTGTGGCCTCCACATTCTCTTGTCACAAGGAAATGATTCCTGATATCCATTATGCAGTAGAGGGTATTGTCTCTCTTCAAAATGCAGTGACATGAAGTTGTTTATAACCTTGAGCGTGGCTCTTGCTGGTAATACAGGTTAGATGGGATTGTGAATAAAAGAGGTGAGGTGACAGGATAGTCAAGGTGACCTTGAATCACTGCTGGTGTAAGGTGTGCAGCAGGTGGAGGCACATGCTGCTCACCTGCCATTGTTTCTGCTTTTAAACAGCAGAATAAACGCGATTCTACTGTCCCTTATCCTCCATTTCAATAGATTATACAGCAGTTAAATAGTTCATTTTCTGTGCCTTGTATTGTGGACATATGATATAAAAATTCAGCAATTGAATTCATGCCTAGCATAATTTGTGATGGTTGACCTGCAACAAGCTGGAGACAAAATCTTTCATGTTTACTTCCTTGAGACGTTTTGCAACATTCGATGCCACAACTTGTTATCTTGTACATTAATCAGGGGCAGTAAAATTTAACATGCCATATCTGGGAGGAGCTGGTTAATGCTTGTTGCCACTAATGAGCTGATTTTCTGTGGCAAGGTGTGAACCAATCTCTCAGCTAACTCGTGGTCTATTCATTATGTTGATAAGAATGTTTTTGTTAAAAATCTTGTGATTCATTTTTGCGAAATCCTTTGGCTGTTGTTACAGTTGTGTAATTCCACTGACGTGTATGTTTAATTAATGGATGATCTCGTAGGACTTCTTCAACCTTTCAAAGTTCAATAATGATATCAAGCATACGCTTTTGCTCCTGAGCTAATTTTTTTCCTCCATGCGGAAATGCGATCCTATCTCTCACACAAGCTCCACTTTGTCTCCACAAACGGCTTCTCCTCCAGCCCCCGCACCATCTCATTTCCTCAGGGCTCTGTCCTCGGCCCGCTCCTCTTCAACCTGTACATGCTCCCACTTGGTGACATCATCCACAGACATGGGGTCAACTTCCATATGTATGCGGATGAGACCCAACTCTATTTCTGCCTCCACCCTCGACTCCAGGATCACTGATGTCCTGACAGACTGCCTGTCAGACATCAGGTCCTGGATGAGAGCCAACTTTCTACAGTTGAACGTCAGTAAGACCGAGGCTCTCCTGATTGGCTCGTTCCACAGCCTCAGCACTTCAGGCACTGGCAGCTTCCACTGATGCGCACCCCACCTCACCTCACCAGTCAGGAACCTGGGCATCTTGTACGACCCTCAACTGTCCTTTCTCCCCCATATCCGTGCCATGACCTGCTCTGCCTTCCTCCACCTCTGCAACATTGCCCGACTCCACCACTGCCTCATCCCTCAGGCTGCGGAAACCCTCATACATGCCTTCATTACATCTAGGCTAGTCTATGACCAACTTCCTACTTGTCACCCTTCCCAACTCTTCCCTCCACAAGCTGCAGATCATCCCAACCTCTGCAGCTTATTTCCTCTCCCACACCAGGCTCCGTGACCCCATCACACTCACCCTCGCCTGGCTCCACTGGCTCCCCATCCCTCAGAGGATCGAGTTCAAAATCCTCGAACTCACCTTCAAGATCCTCCATGGCCTTGCCCCCTCCTACCTCTCTGACCTGCTGACCCACTATCAATCTGTCCACTCCCTCCGCTCAGCAGGCTCCGGCCTGCTCCATTTACCCCACCATTGGCGGTCAGACCTTCAGCCTCTCTGCCCCCACCCTGTGGAACTCCATCCCACATTCCCTTCACCTTCCTCCCTCCTTTGCCTCCTTCAAGGCACACCTCTTCTTAAACTGTGCCTTTGGCCACCCTCCTACCCTCTCTGCTCTCCACCGTCTCTGACCCCAAACAACCCCCACCCACCCCTTGCTTGGGTCCCATTGACCCTGATTGTTCAGCGCGTTCTCCCGATGTGAAAGGCGCTTTTCAAATGTAATTTTGTATTGTGTGATCTCTGAGTCCAAGCCTAGTTATTCAAGCTTCAGAATCCAGAGCAGCAAAATGGTCAACTAGAAGTTATGTGATCAAGTGGTTACACACTTAGGAGTTTTTTTGCTCTTGGCAGCAATGTTCAGTGATATCATATGATAATAATAATCCTTGCATTTGATTTAGCTATTATCACATCTTCGAAACATCTCAAAACGCCTCACAGAATATACTGTAAAGTGAACTGACTGTATATTGTGTGGGTGTAACATAACAGCCAATTGTGTAAGGCAGTGTCCCACAAATACTTGCGGATTGAGTCACTAAATTATTATTATTTTTTTTTGGAAGGGATTATTACCCCTGGAAAAGCGATCAACCAATTGACTAACAACCGGGTTCCTACTTACTACTAGGTAAACAGAGGTGTGTGGAGTAATGTTTTGCCCTGCCCGGGAATCAAACCAGGGTCTTCTCGCTTGCGAGGTGAGTGCTCTTACGAATACGCTACTGAGTAGTATGAATACGATACAGGATTCCAGTGATTTTTAAAGATAAATATATAATAACTCATTAGAAAAGGGAGTAGTGCCAGAGGACTGGAGGATAGCTAATGTTATACCTATATTTAAACAGGGAGATAGAACAACCCAGGGAACTATAGATCTCTCAGCTTAACATCGGTAGTAGGAAAGATAATCGAATCCTTACTGAAGGAGGTAATAGAAAAACATCTAGAAACTTAAAATATAATAAAGAATGATCAACATGGATTTCAAAAAGGAAGGTCATGCTTGACCAACCTCACTGGATTCTTTGAAAGGGTAACAGAAAGAGTAGACAAGGGTAGACAAGCGTAATGCGGTAGATGTATCTAGATTTCCAAAAGGCATTCGATAAGGTAACCACATAATAAACTAATGAATAAGGTCAGAGCATGTGGAGTCAGGGGAAAAATAACAGAATGGATAGCAAGCTGGCTGCAAGGCAAACAGTAGGGGTAAAGGATAGCTACTCAGACTGGCCGGGGGTGGGCAGTGGTGTTCCACAAGGATCGGTATTGGGACCACTGTTGTTCACAATATAAATTAATGATTTGGATTCGGGAATCAGCAGTACAAACGGATGACACTAAATTGGGGGGAGTAGTTAATACAGAGGAGGACTGCAACAAATTACAGCAAGACATTAATAAACTTGCTGAGTGGGCATTTAAATGGCAAATGCATTTCAATGTAGAAAAATGTGAGGCGGTACATTTTGGTAGAAGGAATAAGGAAGTCACAAAAATCCTGGAAAATAAAAACTTAAATGGGGTAGAGGAGTAAAGTGACCTAGGGGTACACATACACAATTCACTAAAAGTAGCAACACAGGTTAATAAGGCCATTAAAAAAAAGCAAACCAGGCATTGGGGTTCATTTCTAGAGGGATAGAAATGAAAATAGGGAAGTTATGCTAAACTGCTTAGAACCTTCTTTAGACCCCACTTAGAATAATGTGTGCAGTTCTGATCCCCACATACAGTCATTTCACTTGAAAGTATATTCTTTAAGACGTCTAGAAGACGTGAAAAGCGCTATATCAAATGCAAGGATTATTATGATGATTATGATGATGATTATTATTATAATAGAAGGGATATAGAGGCACTGGAGAGGGTGCAAAGGAGATTCACAAGGATGATCCCAGAACTGAGAGATTATACCTATCAGGAAAGGCTGAACATACTTGGACTCTTTTCTCTTGAAAAGAGGGTAAGGGATGACCTAATAGAGGTCTTAAAAAAAATGAAAGGTTTTGATAGGGTAGACATAGGGAAGATGTTTCCACTTGTGGGGGAGACCAAAACCAGGGTCCATAAATATAAAATAGTCACAAATAGATCAGATGGGGAAGTTAGAAGAAATTTCTTCACACAGAGAGTAGTGGGAATGTGGAACATGCTACCACAAGGAGTTGTTGAGGCAAATAGCATAGATGTATTTAAGGGAAAGCCAGATAGGTACATGAGGGAGAAAGGAATAGAAGGTTATGCTTGAAAGCTTAGTTTAGGAAAGCCAGGAGGAGGCTCATGTGGAGCATAAACACCGGCATAGACCAGTTGGGATGAATGGCCTGTTTCTGTACTATATATTCTAATGTATTCTAATGTAAATCATTTAACTCATTATTAGATACATCCAACATCAAATAAATATAAGATGTGAGCTGAATGCCTCCAAGCTACTTACTTTTGTCATCGTCATAAGAGCCACCAGAGCTGTTGCTGTACCTTGATTCAAGACGAGAATGTGCTCTAATCGCAATGTTGTTGAACCTTTACAAAACATGAGAAAAGCTTGATATCAATAGGTTTCTAAAATAGGGCAAATACAAAAATAAGTTTATAAAAATCATTGCATGTAATTTTAATAATAATAATCCTTGCATTTGATATAGCGCCTTATCACGTCTTCGAGATGTCTCAAAAAATGTGAAATGCTTATACTCAGCCCAGTTTCTGTAGAGAATGAGTCCACTAGACAGAACTACCCACAATATGTCTCATTTAGAATATAAGCGTGAAACCACACTGACGCGGTGAGATATTCCTCTGTGGTTGAGCATAATGTATAAACATTTTTTTAAAAAAATGTTTTTCGTCACTCAATGGTCACTCAATCCATAGCTGTTTACCCTGTAATAATAATCCTTGCATTTGATTAAGCCCTTTTCACGTCTTCTAGACATCTCAAAGTGCTTCACAGAATATACTGTAAAGTGAATTGACAGTATTTTTGTGGGCGAAACACAGCAGCCAATTGCCCACAGCAACGTCCCACAAACAGTCGTGGATTGAGTGACCAAATTATTTTTTTTAGGGTTTATTATCCCCGGAAAAGCGATCTGTCAATTGACTAACAACCGAGTTCCTACTTACTGCTAGGTAAGCAGAGGCGTGTGGAGTAAAGAAACTTACCCAACATTTCGCCCTGCCAGGAATCAAACCCAGATCTCTCGCTTGTGAGGCGAGTGCTCTAACCACTGAGCTACAGGGCTCCACGTAGTTCAAATGTACAATAAAAAGGGCCATATCATGGAATGGAAGAACACAAATTCATCAAACTCTCAACTATTGACATCCTTTGAACCTCTGTGAAACCTTTACACATTTGTGATCCATTGCTGCTATAAATGTTGTTAATGCGATTTGGCAGATAATCCGCTTAAATAAATGGCTTCTTTAATTAATCTTCAGTTTCTTTATACAGGCTCTTTTGAGAATAAGATGTCTATAAATGGAAAACAACATTTCTGTGGTTGTAACTGGTGTTGAAAATCAAATTCAAGGATTATTATTATTATTAATAAAGCTCTTCACAGAATATACTGTAAAGTGAATTGTCTGTATATTTTGTGGCCGATGTTTTCACATATAATACAAACTATTTCGAAATACTGCATAGGTAATTAATATCAAGTATAGTAATAGTATATTTATAGGTAACTGTGGCAGCTATTTTGCTCACAGTGAGGTCCCACAAATAGCAATGAAGTAAATGACCAATTTAGATATTTGTAGGCATATGAGGCATCCAATTTGCACAGAGCAATCTCCCTCAAACAGCCATGAAATGAGTGACCAATTTTATCTGGAGGACACAGACAGAAACCTCCCTTTTTTCTGAATAGTGCCATGGGATCTTTAATGTCCACCTGTATGGGTAAAAGGGATCTTGGTTTAACATCTCATCTTAACATCTCAGCACCTCTAACAAAGCAGAGCTCATGGAGCACTGCATTGGATTGACAAAGACTCAAAGTAGGGCTTGAACCCACATCCACCTGTTCCAAAGTGAATAGTACTGTCAACTAGACCAGGTTTAACACAAGGATGCTATTATCAATGGCACTGTAAGATAAAGAAGACATAATTTATCCTAGAGCAGAAGTCAAACCTGATACTCTCCTCATCTACGTAGCTCTGTGTCAAACCAGGTGTTACATTTTCTTACTCTTAAATAAGGGATAATGTACTGTACCTTTTAATACTTGGTCTGAGACATTTACAAGTTACTGATGAAAGCAGGAATCCACACAAACCTCTCATCTGTTTCTTTCATTGTCCTTCCCTCATCTATTTCTGGGAAATTTTCCTGCCCGGCCACCAAAGTGTTAGTGCTGGATGTTGTTCCTGTAAGGAGAGCTACATTCAGTTATATCAAAAACTCATCAAAAACTCAATAACTGTTGAATATTTTACTATTAATTGAAGTCTGTGATCTCCTGCCCTTTCCTCTGTTCGCCTTATCAGGCTTTCTGTGCGCACTATATACTCTCTGCGCCCCATTAATTCCTCTGGAATTCCATCCCTTTATCCCTGCATCTCACCCCCTCTCTATCTATCTAAGTCTTACCTTAAAATCTACCTCTTTGACCGTACTTATGGCCACCTCCCCCTTCCCTCCTCTGCACTACTCAACGTTTGACACCACCTTTTTATAAGCACTCCGAGATGTTATCTTCTGTGAAGGGCACTATATAAACGCAAATTGTTGTTGCTGTGCCTTACCAGATGCAGCTGTGGAGGTTTTGTTGCTTGAAGCAAAGCGGTAGAAAGGCGGATTATCACAGTGTACCACCACAGGGTTTACAGGATCTGTCTGTTGCATCTCAAACAAAAGCTCTTCCATTGTCTGAATAGTGTTATTTCGACACAAGTAAATCACTACTTTCTTAATCTGAAACATAAAATTCACATTCAATTCACACTAAAATGCACTGCTGGTAGGATTCCTTTTGGAACCAAACATTTTTATTTGTACTTTGTTTTCTTTATTTTTCAATATATTTTCCCGCTCCAATTTCTTCAATGTGGTATTTTTTATGCAGTAAGAATCATCTAGGTTGGGGCATTCTAATACACAACCAAGTGATTTACACAAGTACTCCAATTATACATACAGAACTTCAATGTCAAAATGAAGAAAGCACATATTGTCACCTCTATCTGTATTGGTAGATTTCTTTCATATAGAATCTGGAAATGCTGACTGATGTTCGGTGATAGAAGATCCAATAAATAGCTATTTTGAACCCAATAAGGGAATACTATATTTACTAACGTCAGCCACCTATATTTTATAAACGATTCTGTGTGAAAACAGTATGAAAACAGTGGAAGGCGGGAATTTACCATTCCAAGGCAGTCTAGTTGCCTTAATTGTTTGAATTAACATCTTTTTTATGTGTTATTACATATTCCAACCTCTTCCCCGCCAAAGCAATTACGTCATACTAAAATAACTACTGGTCTTATGTGCTCTTTTCTCAACTTGGTACCTTTTGCTTAGAATATCAAAGCAGAACTTTCAAAATCCAAAAATGACTACTAAAGCAAAGTTCCTTTAGTCTCTTCTACTAAAGCCTCAAATCTTAGAGGGATGGGTCTTATCTGGGCCAATCTGCCTATTTTCTATGCATAGCTACAAGGATTATTTATTATCTGATTCACTAAAACTTATTTGAACTTCTGCTTCCACTATCTCCCTAGGGAGTCTGTTCCATACATTTGCCAGTCAGCATCTGCTATTTTACTTAAAACATAAATGAATTTTCAAAGGAAAATTATTCTGTCCCTATTTAAAATTCAAATACTGTACTTTTTCAATTTCGTTTAAAACATTACCTTCAATACTCTCTTGTTGCAAAGAATTCCATGTCAAAATAACCCCCTGCATGAAAATATTTAATTTAACCTCTTTAACTCTTTCAGTGACAGTCCTGTGCTTATGCCCTTTCGTTATTGATTTACTAACTAGCAAGAATACATTGTCAAAACACAAAATACTGCAGATACTAGAAATCTGAAAACAAAAACAGAAGTCGCAAGAAACATTCAGCAGGTCAGGCAGCATCTATGGAGAAAGGAAAACGTTGACCCACTTTCCTTTCTCCATAGATGCTGCCTGATCTGCTGAGTATTCTCAGCGACTTCTGCTTTTGTTTTCAAGAATATTGTCACTAATTATCCTCTCAAATTTTCAGCATTCTGAAGACCTCTATTAGATCCTCTTTTTATCTTCTCTGCTCCAGTGAACAGTCCTAATTTTTCAACACCATAAGAACATAAAAATTGCTAGACAAAAGAAGTCTAAGGTCTATCCAGTTCACCTTCCACCATCTTAGCAGTCCCATGTGCATGTCATATCCCAAACTATACACTGTATTCCAAGATATTATTTGCTGAAATAAATCTATCTAATTTGCTTTTCAAAGAATCAACACTTTCTGCTTCTACCATCTTCCCATGCAGCCTGTTCCATACATTTACCAGTCAGCACTGCTATTTTACTAAAAATAGTCACCCGAAATAGTATCCTGAAGCTACTCACATACAGCAGAAGAGGTGTGTCGCTGCTAACTCCACATAGACTGATCAGAAATTGCAGGGCAATTCTGAGGTTATTGTTCCACTTTTCATTGTTTACCAGAGCATTCCAGGCATTTTCCATCTCTGATCCAGGAACTTCATCTCCATACTGAAAAGAGCATCCAGAAATATAGTTGTGTTACATATCTGACACAATGAAGCACAAAATAATTATTTATTCATCAGAATTCATATTATTAGGAATTATTTCACAATGAATTGCCACAACACTTTAGAGCTCCATTGTTTTATGGCAGAGAATTGTATAATTCAGATTCCCCAGTTGCTGACGTGCTGTTTCTGATCTCAGTCATGTCTAATGATTTTAATTGTGCCATTATTGAGATATGGCAAGAGAAAAAAGTATAACAGAGATAAAATGATTCAGGCTACCTCTTGTCCATCTTGTGGTAACTAGCTCTAATATAGAATACACATGCAGTACGTTGTTTTATCTGAGGAATGTGCATGCTGCTACCAATCTTAAAGATGGAAGAATATGGGATACCATGACATTATCAGAAAGAAAAAGCAGCTTCTTCCAGTATCCTGCGAACGAATCTCTGGATTAATCAGGCATTCACTTCAAGGCTGTTGCAGGACATGACTGCCGTAAATTGTAGGTGTGCTTTCCAACAAGATCAGTCACTAGACGTGACAGTTATTGTGAATCATTTTGAGGATCTTCAACAAAAATGCAATATGTTATCATTCATGCATCACGTTCTCTTTCAAGAACAAAGCACTAGTCACACACCTTAAATTAATGTTGGAAATATATTATTTCAGGTTAACTACCAAATTTGAATTGTTTCCTAAAGTTAATAATGAACAGATGAAGAAAACATAATACTCCACCTTCGCAGTCATATACATGAGGTTATTGAGAACCAGGGAAGTGGCCTGTGGTGAACCCCAGCCATTTCCCTTTAGCCCATAATCCACAGCTGTTCCATCTTCCTTGTACTGGGTTTCTTCATCAGGGGATTGTGGGTTTGATGTTACAGCAAGCAGTCCACCATCCACCAGCTCAATGTTACGAAGCCACGGCAGAAGATAGGTGAGCATGATTTGACGTCCATTTGGGTGCGTAGTTGGAAACCTCTGGCTAACCTCTGGTCAAAGAAATGTGAATAAAAACATGTAACCTTTCAGTGTATTCTGAAAAAATATACCAACATATACAAATGTAAAACTATGCATTGTCTAAAACAAATTATAGTTACTACCTGGAAAAACTGAGATATGATTAGATCCAGAATTTTAAGTGTGGAATCTCACAGAACTAAATGCTTTCAATGTGCAATATTTCTTGACAGAATTAAATTCTTGGAAATGAAGTGAAACAGAAATGGCGAAATAGACACTTCATAAAAAGGTACTTCAAGGAGCTAATTAATGTTGAATCTCTTATATAATTAAACTGAAATCTGAAATATTTTTTGTTATGAAGCTTTTACAGATGAAGAGTACCTGAAAACATTGGAAGAGTGAGCTCTGGGTACATTCTTGCCAATTCTTTTGACAGCTGAGAGAGTGATACAGAATACAGATGTGGTAATGGTCCATGTGTCCCAAACAGTATACTTTCGGGTTTCTGTTCAGCTACTTTCTTGGAATATAGGAACAGTTTTGCTTCTAAAATCTGAAAGGAAGAAACAGATGTAACAGAAATTAGTTTTTGTAACAGATTTAATCTGGGTACCCAACGACATTAGAGGACGCTATATCAAATCCTAGTACATGTGGGAATTGTTCATGTTTTTCTTATACCCAGGAAAATGATCCTACTTACTCTGTAAACTATCACTCACATGTGAATACAATATTCTAAAGTTATGGAGGCTGTTGTTAGCTCTCAAATTCTCCATCAGTTTGAGAATTCTGGCCGTACAGTGCTTGGCATGGTCGCTTCATTAGTGATTTTCTTCTCTATGGTATGCACCTCTTATGAACATTTTAGTGATTCATTTGTCATTGTTTTGCACATTTCCAAATCCTATGATTTGTTCTGCCACTGGCACCATTTACTTCTAAACATGTTGCCATCTTTTGATCTACCAAAGTTATGTTCATTGAGATCACAGGTTTTCTCTTAATCACAACAATGCAGTACAAATGCAACAGTTTGGGATATACCCTCAGGCTCTTTTAGGAGCTCCCGAGGAAATTAAATTTTAATTTAGAATCATAGAAATTTACAGCACAGAAGAAGGCCATTTCGCCCATTGAGTCTGCACCAGCTCTCAGAGTATGGTATTTATTCAATCCCACTGCCCTGCCTTATCCCCATACTCCTTAAAGCCTCTGTCTCTCTTATACCTATCTACTTACTTCTTGAAACCCACAATGGTCTCTGCCTCTCCCAACCTTACAATTTCTTGTGATTCTTTGAACATGATTTTCCGGCATTTATCTCTGCAACACCGCCACTGCCTCACCCCTCAGGCTGCCGAAACCCTCACCCACGCATTCATCACATCAAGGCTTGATTACGGAAACTCTGTCCTCATCGGCCTTCCCAACTCTTCCCTTCACAAGCTGCAGATCATCCAAAACTCTGCAGCTCGTGTATTCTCGCACACCAGGCTCCGTGACCCCATCACTCCCACCCTCGCTCGACTCTGGCTCCCCATCCCCCAGAGGATCAAGTTTAAGATCCTCGTCCTCACTTTCAAGGCCATCCATGGCCTTGCCCCCTCCTACCTCTCTGACCTGCTGACGTTCGGCAGGCTCCAGTCTGCTCGATGTCTCCCGCCCAACCCGCCCTACCATCGGTGGCCGGGCTTTCAGCCTCTCTGCCTGCACACTCTGGAACTCCATCCCATGGTCCCTTCACCTCGCTTCCTCCCTCGCTTCCTTCAAGGCCGGTCTCAAGGCCCTCCTCTTCGATTGTGCCTTTGGTCGCCCTCCCACCTCTCTGCCTTCCCTCCCCCTACGCCAGCCGTCCCCCATGCTCGGGTCCTGACCCCTGACTGTTCAGTGCTTTGGGACGTCCTCCTGACGTGAAAGGCACTCTATACATGTAATTTTGTTGTTGTTGTTTTTGCAAGTCTAAAGAAGAGATTCTATCTCTTACCATCCATCCATTTTATCTAGTGATCCTCATCCTCACCTACAAGGCCATTCACGGCCTTGCTCCCTCCTACCTCTCCGATCTACTATCCCCCTATCTACCTGCCCGTACCCTCTGTTCCTCTGGCTCCGGTCTGCTCCACATCCCCCGCCCCAACCGCCCTACCATCGGTGGCCGGGCCTTCAGCCCCTAAGCTCTGGAACTCTATCCCCCAGTGCCTTCGCCGCCTCCTCCCTTTCCTCCTTCAAGGCCGGTCTCAAGACCTTTCTCTTTGACCGTACCTTCAGCTCCCCTCTCGACTCTCTACCCCTTCCTCGCCCCCTCCCTTCCCTCCACTCACCCTGACCATTTCCCCCCTGCTCGGGTCCTGACCCAACTGTACAGCGCCTTGGGACGTCCTCCCGATGTGAAAGGCGCTCAATAAATGGAATGTTGTTGTTGTTGTTGCCTTACTGTCTAGTTTAAAATTGAATGTTTTGATCTGTAACAGTGCTAAAACGGCCTTAAAGTAGCTTGGTGTTCTCTTTCATCAAACTTTCATCTTCAATATCTCTTTACTGTCTATAAAACAGATGTCTGTCCAAGGCATAAATAATGTTCCCATAATTCGGTAGTCTCTTATAACACCCCTATTCACTCATAGACAGAAGGCTTGTTACAACACATTGAGGCTTGTTAAAAAACATTGAGAATTTGGGATTTAAACTTCAACACTTTTTGTTGATAATTGTTTGTTGAGTTTGAATTAAAGACTTTATTTTGCATCGTTGTGTTAATCTTAAATAACATTAATTGTGTTAAACAAAAATGAATTATCAATTCATAATACCTGGATTTTATTTGATAAGTTACTCACAGTTTTGCAAAGGCCTGGCAACAACTATTACACCAATGAGATAATTCTATTGTTAAATGGAAAGATATTAATGTAGTAGTGAAGGGAGTATTTCCCTTGAGACATCCTGCTGACATGAAATATGCTATCTAAATGCAATTTGTTGCTGTTATTGTGTATTCATAATACATTCAAAAGATTAAACCACAGGACAATTGACACTCAAGTTGAAGACTTCGGGAGAGTAACATGACATGAAGAACACTTAATACAATGCAAATTGCTGATTGGAACTTGATTCGATCAAAGCATCAAAAATAATTAAGATTTGAAATACAATATATTACCTGCAGGAGCTGCATTGAGATTTCATAAATCTCCCTGTCGGTGTCAGACGCTTTAAAAAGTACCAGGTTTAGAAGTGTCACTATATCGCATGGGTAGTTCCTATGAAAAAAATTAAAACAGTTTTATTTTCAGATATGCTGAGGCAGCAGGGTGAGAAGCCATAACATATTGAAAACATAGGGAAACAGTAATCAGGTAACAAAAAAAAGTAATATGTAAATATCACAAATGTCAGACATGATGGTATCTTGGTATGCGCAAAATGTGCTCGACATTGTTCAGCAAAACTGAAGTATTTTACCTGCTTCCGCACACAGTTGCAATGGCTTTGAAACAGCCAGATGCTAGCTGGCGAGAACCAGTGTAGCAGCGATCTACAGCCCAGTTGAAAAGGTTCACTTGATCTGGGTTTAGTTCTAGCAGTAAGATCACAACTTCACACCCAAGCTGATTGACCTACAATATCAAATGAAAAAAAAATCTGTATTACATGCATAATATGTACAGTATTTAAAAATGGTATTTGATCAATAAATTACTTGTTTTAACATTTCGAAAGCTTTCCACTGCTTGTCCAGCTGGGACCATCCCATCCATTAGGGATTTGCCGTTCAGTGTTAAAAGGAGCTGATTGGGAAGAATCCCTGTCCCTAGTGACCAGTCTGTCCCAAGTCCTGCTGATGAGCCAGGCTGGCTGGTGTGTTATTAGCAGTGTCCTGTGTATTTTGTGGGTGTCAGTTGTGCACAGGAATGTCACACAAACAGCCATGGAGTGAGTGACCAATTTTATTTGGGGGATTTAGGGCCGAGTCCAAAAATAGATAAAGGAATTCCCAGGAATAGTATTGCATTATATGTTATATATGCTTCAAGGTCATACAAAATGTCTATGATCTCTCAATTTAAATTCCAATTTACATTAATTTGTATCACAAAACATAAAGATTGCCAGTTTTTAAAAAAATTTAGTACTTTAATAATAATATACTATAATAGTAAGTTTTGGCCAGTATCACACATGTTTATATGTATGGTTATATATGTATTATTACATATATATTATGTATTATGTATGGTTATATAAACATTCCATGCAACTTGTGGAACTTGACAATCACTAGAAAATTAAACTAAGAATTTCTTACCCGTAGATCATGACATGCCAAAATATTATCTAACCATTTATAAAGGTAACCATCTGGAGAGAGACCAACATTGTCAAACACTGGCCCACAGCAAAGTACAGCTGACATTGCCTAGTAGAAAAGACAAGAGAAGGACATTTTAATATGCAACTGCTCCAGCTCAATCACAATTATGTTTACAATAAACAGTTCAAGCCACAGGATATGCAGATACTTGTTTTGTTTTACAGCAGATTGATTCAATCTGATATTATAGCAAATAGAACTAAAAGTATCTTTTACAATTTCTTTACAACCTAAAACACTCTAAGGTAGCAATGAAACATTCAATTAAATCCCTCTTCATTATTTTTAATTATACAATAACTTTTTTTTTAATATAAATAATGCAACCCATCTTACAATTTTCAGCCTGACAAACCAGACATTTGTTGAAAAAGTGAATGTTATTGAATAGTACTTGTAATGTTTAATCTGCAGATTGTACAAAACAATATAATGTTACAGGCACTGTGGCTTCAAACAGTTTCAACAACTAGTTCAATCCTCCTACAACACCAGAACACATTACTTTGAAATATTGTAAATAACTCATAAGTCAAAGAAGCTTGCAGGCTTCATGAACTCAGATGATCCTTCAATTTTGATTTCCAACTTATATTTCAAACACATTGTTGTACTTTTGCCACATCATCTTAAGCCAGAATGGGCAGTATCTGCCAAGTTGTATTTTCAAATATAACTAACCCATACTTTGGACATTTTATTGCCAAACGCATAGAAGGCAGCTACTTTGAAACTGAACGTTTTGTACTCAAGGAAAAGGCAATGTTTGTTTCTTTTCTTCCTCTAATTTTCGCTCTTAACCTTCTTCTTCTCTTTCTTTGAAGAGTCGATCAATGGGGACTCAATGACCTCTGATAACTCATCTAAGTCAGAGCTCTTGTACAGTATAGTGAGTTCTGGCGGATGAGATTTTTTTCTCTCTATTTCAGACTGTGGATGATGCTGCCAATTTGCCAACATTTATTATCCATCTCTGGATAATCAGGGGGGGCTTAGTCTTTACTCAACTGTGCACATGTACACACATCGGGGGACAACGAATAATAGAAGTATTCCTTCCCAGCAGTTGGGTTGTTGAAGCCAATTGTAAGACCTGCACAGCTGGAGCATTCTTACTCAGCACAGAGACCATAGATCGAATCTTCAAACATCCTTCGACTCTTTGACTCACGACTACTTCAATATGCATGCAAGACTTCTTGAATTTGCCCTAATATAATCATTACACATTAAAAAACGTATCTAGCAGAATGTATTACAATTTTTCATTTGGGAAAATCATGTGGTAAATACATTGTTACAGGTGTGTGAAGGAAACGTATTCAAGAGGGTTCTCTGGAATTACTGAATGGTTTGGTTCTAGAGTAGACCGAGGCTGTGCATCAAGAAAAGATTAATGATTAAGTGAATGTGGCAAAGAGTGAAAATTAAGCTGTGGTGTTTTATGACTTTGTAGGAACATGGGGAGATAATTAATGGATGCCTGTTAATAACCCTTAAACTGCTGCATATCTGGGAAAATGTTCTGTACATTTATAGCTCAAGCCTGGTAATACTATAAATAATCTGAAAATAGATGAGTATTTTTGAAGAAAGGATTTTGATCAGCTAAAAAATGTTGAGTTTCCTCCCAACATAATGATTTGATATTTCACTGGTGGCTGTCAGTCAATCATGAATTCATAAAGTCTCATCCAAATGCAAAAAAAAGTTAATAGTATTAATCCTTGTACTTGATATAAAATCCCGACATGGGATTTGAATCCTCAACCTTCTGACTCAGAGGCAAGAGTGATAACAACTGAGTCAGTTAAAAATAATATTTTTTGAACCAAATCCATACAAAAAAAGCTTATTGGATGATTTGCCAGGAAAATTTGATGTGAAATCAATTAGATAAAGGAGAACATACCTTTAATGCACAGTACTGGTATCTTGTAATTTGGTGGTTTCTGTCACTATAACGATCCAGAGGAGTAAACATGACACTAAATGGCCCTGCCCACTGGCTGAACAAGATGAAGAGATGATGACGCAAACTCTGTTGTGGAAATAGGAATCTGCGATGATGTACTACAGAGAAAAAAAAATGATAAATCTCTGCTGATCAGGTCAAAAGCATTCTGATCAAAGAGAAGACACATGGCAGAACTATAGGAATGACTAAGGACTAAATACTAAATCATGTCAATGTCATCAGTTACATGCTTCAGATGACAAATAAGGTCTCTTGAAATGCAACACCCTCATGTTATTTTAGACAAAATTGCTTTCACAATTAAGGCTTTGTAGTGATATTGCTAGGCTATGTAATACTGCTAGGATGAATGAATTACAGATCTCTGACACTGATTTTACCCCATACAATTTTTTATGCATTACAAAGTTTTGGATCAGTATAACCATAGTAATGTCACTATAACATGGTAATCAGTAGCAAACCATAGAAACAGTTTTTTAAACTTTTTTTTATTTCACAAGAATAATAGAGTTGGAAATGTTTCCATCAACAAATTTGTCAAAGGTCATTTAACTGACATGTCTCTCGAATACATGTCTTATTTCTTATTAAAGAGAAAAAATGCTAGCCTGTCTTGGTGGAGCTAGAACTGTATTTAGAAAAGTGAGCAACAGGACATGTACACTGGAAAATATTGGTACCCCTGAATTTGGGAAATATTTAAAGAAACATGAACTCAAATTGAAATAATAATGTTAGTTTTGTACAAACAAAATGGTAGGAAGAGCATATACAACTGTAATCTTGAAAAAGATCTAAAACTCGAGCATATGTGTGAGATTTTGTGTTTGTGCAGGTGCAGTTTTGGGGCAGATTTCAAGTTGCTTTCAGGACTACAGCTAATTATGCACAGCAGAGACGTATTTCTTTTAGGATTTTTTAATATAACATAAGCAAAAGTAAATTAACTAAGCAAGGAAATGTTTTAATGAAATATTTACTGCAGCAACATTAAACAATGCACATTAACATAATCATCTCTCAGTGTAGGAAAGGATCAACATATATAGAATGACTTTACCTGGAACACACTGAATCAAATTGGCTACCATTGCGCTAAAATGGGCTCGAATGTCTTTTAGGATTTCAACATCTTTGTCATTTTCTGCCTCCAGCAGCATCCTGGTTAGATCAACATATTCCAAGAACAAGGCTCCCAGTGCCAGAGTATCTCTTTCTAAAGCTCCATTAGTACTGGCAAGGAAAAAGAAGGCAGGTTAACCTGCTGCTGTTGAAACCTAACATTTATTTATAAAAGCTAAATTTGTAAATCACAAAACATATCCAAACATTTTCATTTATTCTAAGCAAAAAAAGCCAATGGACTTTCAAACCTTTAATGGTGAAATGCAGTGTGGTTTTGTTAAAAACATGAACTTGATTTGATGCAAAATATCTTCACGGATATTTTGGAGTTTTGGCTAGCTTTGGGTCGCATTACAGCTCATTGTCCCAAAAAACATCCTTTCAAAAATGTTTATACAGGTGCAATATTTGTTTCCTTTGGGAGCAGAAAGCATCTGAACCTTGTACGTATCCGTTCTATATATACTATTGAACACTGAATTATGTGGGACCTCAGCACTAGAAATGTTGCTAAATGTTTCCTTTGCAAGATGACTTGCACACTTACTTGTCACTTATAACACCAGCATCAGCGAGGAGTTCAAATATCCTTAGCAGCTGTAGTCGCAATAAATCTCGACGCTCACGACGCTTCTTGTTCTAAAACAGACACAGAAGGCAGAGAATACAGGCTGAATAGTAAAATAACATTAATAATTGTTGCATTTGATTTTTCGTTTGCATTTGGTATAGCGCTTTTCACATCGGAAGTTCGTCTCAAAGCGCTTTACTTAATTTACTCTAATGTGTAAGTGACTGTGTATTCTGCAAGTCAATCAGATAGTGGAGATGCATCTAAGAGGAAACTAGAACTTCACTTGAGGGCGAGAGGAATGGAAGAATCTGGGAGAGAATGGGTAAACACTCATGTGGAGTATGAACAGCACAGACTGGTTGGACTGACTGGCCTGCTTCCGTATTGCACATTCTTTGTGATCTTTGAAATTACTAGGAATTCACGCACTTCCGTTCCATATACATATATGATACCACAGTTGGGAGCACTTGAAGTCAGCTGGTTGTGAGATATAGCTCCACGTCAGAATTTTAAACGCATATTCCATGTTGACACTCCAATCCAGTGGTGGGGGAGAGGAGAGCTGCATTGGCGGAGGTACTGTTCTCCAGACACAATAATAATTGTGTATTTGTATAGTGCCCTTTACACGGGGCAGAGCCTCAGAGCACTTTGGATGGTGGACCATGGCACTATTTGAAAAAAGAAGGGAGTTCCTTCTGGTCTCCTGGCCAACTATCCTCCAACTAAAAATGGTTATTCTCTTCATGGCTGCTTGTAGGACATTGCTATGCGTAGATTGGCTGCTGTTTGCCTACAAATACATGGTGCTTTGAGATGTTTAAGGCGTTTTATCAAATGTAACGATTAAAAAAAAGCTAACAAACAAACCTCTGGCCGACGTTCAAGGGCTTCCTTCATCAATGGATGTAGCTCTTCAACTAATTCCCTGTAAGAGAAAAATAAAATTGTTTGATAGCGTTTGTAATGCTCCTCAACCTAAGAGAGCATTTGAATCTTGTGAAACTTATGTTTGTTTAAACAACAACTTGTATTTGTATAGCAGGTCGAACACCTATCAGGAAGGCAAAGGAGGAGATAAGAATAACAACAAAATTACATTTGTATAGCGCCTTTCATGTCAGGAGGACGTTCCAGGCGCTGGTTTGGGATAACTGTAGGCACGGTGGAAAAGATAGGTTAAAAAGCGGGATTTAAAGGCAAAAAGAGAGGGAATGCTATGAAAGTGAAGAAGGAGGGAGTTCCAAAGGCTAGAAGTGTAATAGCTGAAAGCTGGTAGTGATGTGGAGGGGACAGGGGAGGCACAGCAAGCCCGGGTTAGGCAATCGGAGGGGCTGAACAGAGGAGCGGGAGGAGAAGATCACAGAGATAGGGAGGAACTAGGGAATAAAGGGTTTCATAGGTGATGATGACCTTGAAATTGATCTGTTAGGAGACAGAATTTGTTTCGGGTGAAGATATGGGCAGTGGAGGTTTGAATGGTGGAGCTAGGGCGACCAGTGAGAAGTGCATTTGAAAAATCCAAGTGTGAGGGAAAAAATTATAACAAAAATTATGATCAGTTATAATTTACTGGGAAGTTTCATAATTAGATACAGATTCTTCGATACCTTAGCCATGAACGAAAACCCATAAACAATATAATTTAAGCAATAATACAATAGAATATAAATTTACATTTACATAGTACTTTTCATGACGGGAGGACGCCCCAAGACGCTTGTATAACAGCTGTAAAATATATGATAACCTTCTATTCTTACTGAATTTTCCTTATCAGATCCTTTGTGAAAACTGAGGTAAAGTAATAATTTAGTATTTCCGCCATTTCCTTATTATCTGCTGTGAGCTTCTCCCCTTAATGGACCTATCCTACTTTAATATTCTTTTATTGCATTTTCTTTTATACCCTTGCAAGTCTGTCTTGAGTGAGGTATTAATAATTAAGTTATTGTCTACAGGGTCATAAAAAATGAAAATTTGAATCCTTGCCTTAATGTCTAGAGAAATACAAAAGTAGGGAAGAAATGTTAAATGTGTACAAAACTTTGGTTAGATCACATTTGGAGTACAGAGTGCAGTTCTGGTTGCCATTTTACAGAAAGGATATTGTAGCAATTGAGAGAATGCTGCATAGATTTACTAATATGTTACGAGAGGAGAGAGAATATAGCTACCAAGAAAGACTGGTCAGGTTAGAACATTATCTCTCTGAACATGAGTTGACTGATAGCGTACCTAATGGAGGTGTTTAAAATTATAAAAGGAATTGGATAGTCTGTTTTCACCTTCCAAGATAAGGAAGATAGCATAAGCATTAGATAGCCACTTACAGATGAGAAATGGAGTTTAGAAAGAACATATTTATGCGGCGGGTGGTGACAATGCGAAACCCACTGTCAGACACTGTGGTTGAAGCAGAAAGCATCAACATATTTAAAAGGAAACTTGATGCATGCATGAGGGAGAAGGGAACAGAAGAGGAGAGAGGTGGTTAGGAGGCTTGGAGGTTCATGTGGAACAGTCAAGATACAATATAATTTACACATATAATGATTTTCATGTCACAAAGCTTAAACAATTCTTACTCGGCACCGGAGCTGAAGGTGGGAGCTGAGAGGGGGAGGTGGGGGGTTGAGTAAGGGAAAGATGAACAAAAACACAGTAAAAGAGGTACGTTTTGAGATGTACCTTGAAAGAGGGGAGGGAGTGTGCAAGTCAGAGTTGGACCTAATGCCCTTCTTCCGTGCTGTAACAGCTCATGTAATTTTATCAAAGAGCATATCAATATTAGCATCTGTTTTGAAAATTGAACAGCTGCAAAAATTATAATCATCACCAACATCTGTTGCTGTCTAGTTATTTTGTTCTTGAAAATTAGTTTTAAAAATGAATGTTTCTGACCTCATTAAGGAAATGTTCTCGGAGGGTTACTCAACCTGAATAGAGTATACGACAGCTTTCAAATTAAAAATTCTCTACCATTTCATTTTTCTATTAACATTTTAAATTCCACGCATACATTGTAATTATTGTCATTATCAAACCACAATTACCACAAACACAAATTGGTAACACATTAACTCTTGAACTTTTAGTTCAAAGTTCTTTTCCATGTCTTTTATTTTTCTCCTTATGTTTTCTCCATTGGGATGCCCTTTTATGCAGCTGCCTTCACTGCATACATTACAAATCGTTTTTAACCGTTAGCAATGTTTAATAAATGTACAGGTCCGCTCTAAATAGGTACCTTCTGGATTCCATCTAAGTCAACCATTTTGAAGCATGGTTAGGAAGCTGGAAGATGAATGGAACATATGTTGATTTTCATCAAGCTGCTTGTCTCACTGCCAGACTAAAAGTTTACATCAATCAACTAACCATTCCATGAGCTTAAACATCACAAGTATTGTCATCAAGTATTGTCTTGAACAATATTGAGGTGACAATATTGCTTTTTACAACTGTGCAAATTATGGTACCAGTTTTGAAAAGGAAATTGATGAAAAGAAGAATTTATGTCATTTAGACAAAATATGCTTTAGTCCACACCCTGGAACAGTACTAAGCCATACCAACCTGTAAAATATAAAAGGGAATGTGGAAAGGGTAAACAAGTGGGATTAAATGGATACTTCTTTCAGAACTGGCACTGGGTCAATAGATGCATTTATTCTGTAAAATTCTCTGATTCTCTGAATGTTCCAGGTTTGATTTATGTTAGTTGATCCTACTCTGGGTTGCAGTAGACCTGAATGTTCTGGAGTAGAATTGATCGTGATCAAATGAGCCAGTGCCTTCAGAAGAGCGGATAAAATTGTTGCAATAAAATAAAAAACAGGATTAGTTCTAGAAAAGACAAATATTGATTATTGATAGATAACCATAGTTTCCAATTTGAAATTAGAAAGGTAAACTTTTTCTTTAAATAAAATAAACAAAATCTGTTAAACTGTGAGATCAGAAGACGACTTGGTGTTGTGTAAATGAAATTCATCATTATCATTCCAATAAAAACTGCACGGGTAGCATTAAATATCTTGATGTGATTTTTTTGTTACTGAAAATCTGGCAGAAAATTGGTTCTTAACGTACCTGAATACAAGAGAATTTGTCCTTCCAAATCCGAGCACCAGTGATTCTGTAATTTCTATGCTCTCAACACGCATCAGAGGAACAAGCTGCTTCAACAGCACTGCCACGGATGGTGTTCCAATGACCTGGGTGATGACAAACAGTGTAACTCTAAAGCATATCAATTAAATCTGTAATTTCAGAGTAAAATAAAATCATCTTTTCACTCTTCACCTCAATAGCAATTCAATACTTCACACACAAAAAAGTGCAGTCAATTATATTTGTTTAAATCAGTGAAAATGGCTCACTTTTAATTTTTTTTGTTTTTGTTAATTTACTGTTTTTGTTTCCTGTTTTCCCATAGGATTCTACCTTCCAACTTTTGTGGGAGACGTTATTTGCATTAGATGTGGATAGTAAGTCAAACTGCTCTATAATATACTGTGTCAGACGTGTGATTCTTAGGAGTGCAGAATGCGTGGAAGATCCCACTCAAAATTCTCGTACACATTTTTCTTTAATCAACATTTAGAAAAATAATTTACCATACCCTCTTAGACAAGATATAAAATATTAAACTAAAATAAAAACTATTTGGGTGAGGGCCAAGCCCACACTTTGCTCAATCTGGCAAACTGATATGACTTATGTGAGCAAAACGCAGAATACCACAGATGCTAGAATCTGAACAAAAACAGAGAGAGCTGGGAAAACTCAGCAGGTCAGGCAGCATCTATGGAGAAAGGAAAGTGAGTCAACGTTTCAGGTCCACAACCCTTCGTCAGAACTGGGGCATGTTGGGAGGGAGAGGCTTTTAAGGACAAGTTGAGAGGGGGAGGCAGGACAAGGACGACAAAGACGACAAAAAAGAAGACAAAGGAGAGATTGTAGAGAATGTGTTAGTTGATGGGTTAAAGAGGTGAAAGTGGCATAAAACAAAAGGGGGGTTGTACAACAAAAGGGGGTGGGTTGAAACAAAACTGGGTAGGAGAGGTGTTAATAGTGCATGACTTGTGTGAGGTTTATTGTACCACAATATTTGTGAATCAACATTTATTCTGTAGATAAATAAAAATTATACAACACATTTGTGATTTTTGGATAGAAATGCTACAGCAATGCAATAGATTACCAGATCAGAAAACATTCATTTACTCCCTTATTACCTTGTTATCGTAGCTGGAGCTACCATCAGGGGTTGTTGCCATGATTTCTGGAGTTGAAGCTCGGAGGTGGCCAGGACTCATGATACTTGGCTTTGCAACTCCAAAACAAAGGATAAGATAGTTCCTCCAAAGGGTCACATAGTTATCTGCGCCGCTTGATGTACTCACTTTCTTCGTGTACATAGGACTACTGAAAATAACAGGATGTTAGACATTTTAATTCCAAAATTTGTAATGATTCTAATTAATATTAAGCACTTTTATTAAGAAAATCAATCCCTCAAATATATTGTCAGCTTGTGATTTATATTTAGATTAACAAATGTAAAGTAGAGAACAATGTTATTCGGGCAGAGGTTATTGTCACAAAATTACAGTGATTTCAAAACTAAGCGCAACTTACTTGGGATCAATGTGTGGCATCAACAACTGCAGCCTGGTAAAGGCGTATGGCCAGGCGTAGCTAAGTGCAGTTGGGCAATGCTTCGGGAGATTCTCCAGTCTGAGGAAACTGAAGAGGCACAGAACCCAGGGATCCTTCACAGACTGTGCAAATATCCAGACATGAGAAGGGCTCTTCACATCATAATGGCTGTTAACCAAAACTGCATTCCATTCTACCAGCCACTGTAAGTCACCATTGTGTCCAAAGGGTAGAGCAGCCTGCACAGAATTATGAGTATTAGTATTAATTATGTTGAAACCAATGTTAAGACTACATCTACGTGTTCATATTCAATACAGTGTCTTTCCTCAGTGATGATCTATGTGCTTATTCTGAGTTTATGCTGAGTGGCTTCAATCTCCGAAATCTACAGTTCGGAATCTCTCTATACTTACCGAATCTGAGACTGCGACATGGATGAAACTCTCCAGGATGGATGAACTCAATTGATCCATGACTTCAATCATTGGTTTATCATCATCCTACATTTGGAACAACATTTGTATCAACATGAGTATACAGAAAAAAGCTTGCAAAGTTAGATACTTCCAAAATATAATCATTACATATTTAAAAAAACATACATTAAATTATAGTAAAAAGCTATATAAATGAGCACATTTTTGATCATTTTATAGTTGATCATTTAAAACTGTCAGGATTAGTGAATATTTTAGTTTTACTATTTTGTATTAAGGTTTATAATCTATTTTGGTTTGTCTACTTTAAAAAGGCATGATAGTATAATATATGATGGTTGTGTCGTTTTACCACAACTAACAACACTTTAATTTCTGGTTGCAAGTTGAATTCCCATTCCAGGAATTAACCTTATTATCTAGGCTGACAATCCAGTGCAGTACTGGGAGTACTGAGTATTGGAGGTGCTTTCTTTCAGATGAGATGTTGAAGTGTGGTCCTATCTGCTTGTTCAAGTGGATGATAACGATCCATAACACTCACCTACCTCTCATGCCGGTTGGTGGGATATTGCTGGCACAAGTGACAGCTATGTTTCCTACNAAAAAGGCACCACACTTGACAGCAATTATTTGTGTAGCACATAGATTTGTTATGATGTGATAAAAGTATTATAAAAATGCAAGTTCTTTCTTGATCACTGTCCGCACATTAATATTCATTATAAATTATATTGAAGTGGCAAAGGAAAAATAAAAACCCATACCTCTGATTGTCCTAAGACGGAAAACAAAGCCCGAACTTCCCTCAGGATAGAAACAGCCAGCTTTCGTGTTGCAATCTGACAACTGCACAATAAAACGAGGGCAAATCCTTCCACAGCATGCAGCACATTTGAATGAGGACTTCTTTCCTGTTGAAGTAGAAGATGTGATCCATTTGAAATCATCTGGATAAAACTAAATAAGTTCAATGTATTCTAAATGTTCATGATAAAATATTCTAGTTTCATATATAATCTAATCATTTCAGGTTAGGTTTTGAGCACATGCCACTCTATGTATTTTTATTCCAGAGTGTAAGACATTTCTGAAGAATATTGCAACCTGCAAGTTATGGTATATTCATCATTAGATGAGTTTGTAATTTTCACGTCCCTCCAGTTTTCTAACAAGGACTTTACAGTTTACAAGGGTGACTGAATTTTATTTTAAGTTTGTTACAATGTATGGATTTTGAGGCCAGGGAAATCCTTCTTACATGATAATAAGATTTACATTTAAGTCTGATTGAGAATAACGTAATCTCCATAAGCATATTGAATGATAATCAACAGAAAATAATATTGTCAAGGTATCACACATATCTGATAGTTGTCAATATTATTAATAATTTTGTGGTAGAACTACATACTCTGCAATGCTTTTACTTAGTTTTAATTTCAATTGATTTGTGGATATTTTTATTTAAATGTGTACTGTTATGATGAGTTGAAGAAATGACTGAACCAGAAAGTGTGAGAAAGCAGCATTAGTATCAGTGCAGATACATCTTGGTCTTGCTTCAGTTGTTTGTTAACCGTTAGTGAGCTGATGTGTATTAAATATCAGGGTGCTATTTTCTATATTGTCCCCATGTTCACCATTGTAAACTTCAAAGTTTAATTTTACCTCTGTTGATAATGATTATACAATCCTGGGCTACAACCAACTACTGACTTTCCTTGCTTATTCTGGATCTTAGTTTTTAACTGGATATTTTGAGCCAGAAAAACAAAACATTTAAAACTGTTGCTGCCATCTTCCGAAATGTATGGTGGGGGAGAGAAATAAATAAAAGCAACCAAGTAGGTTTCAATTATATTTTTAGGATTGGTTGAAAATTTATTTTAGAAAAGGTAGAAAATACATGAAAAAACTAATTTAAAAGACAGAAAGAGAGAATAGAGAAGATTAAAAAAAGATTTTGCTCACAGTTAATTCACTTTACAGCGCTTTGAGGCGTCTCAACGACGTGATCAGGTGGTATATCAAATGCAAGGATTATTATTGTTATAGAATTTAAAGAGACAGTAAATGCAAGCAAATGTTTTTAAATGATTTATTTTAATTTGAATTACTTTATGGTTTGGCTTGATATTGCAGTGATAAAGCTATTTCCCATGTTTGAATGGCTTTATCTTTATATTAATATTCTGTCAAAGTAACAAAGATCATGACATGTATCTACAGGATAGGATCAATCATACCTCGGAAGTCCTTAGTCTTATATGGTCTTGACTCTTGCCTTGAGTCTGTATTGCGAGCTTCCACTGAGAGAGCAAATGTACCAGCAATTTCAGTGAGCCATCGAGAAGGCTCTGGTGTGTGTCATTCACCTCCCGAAGTAAGAAGTTAGTGAAACCAAACAATACATCTTCTCTCCAGTCAGCAAAATCAACAAGTAAGCTCTGAAGAGAGTTTTGTGCAATATGACGCAGTTCATCATCCATGTGGATAGTGAGCCTAAAGTAGAAATTAGAAAGTTTTTTTTAAACAAAATGCTGTTGGTCTACCACAGTGGAGATATTAAAAGTCATGCTTCACTTCACCTCTGCTGGTAATGATTATAAAGCACAGTTCAGATAAAATTAACATTGGTTACATGTGTGTATCGTATTAGTACTCTGTGTATGTATCTTCATATCTCACTTTAAAACATAGCTCTTCGACCAAGCGATGATCACCTCCCCCTTTCCTACCTCCTAGCTCAACTTCCAAACCCGCTAATGCGAAGTGTTCCAAGTTATTCTATGCACTACAGAAAAGCCAGTTATTGTTGTTATACTTGATATTATAAACTGGATGCTTCAAGCCATTAGTGGAGCTGTCTCGCTTCAAACATAATAGCATTTTGCCTGAACAACAGACCACGTTCCCATTACATGCTGTAATAAATCAAGGATCAATGGTTTTGTCGCATAAGTCAGACCGATTGACTGCACATTTTACTCAGTTGTTACATCATATAATCACTTCTCTTAGCACTTAAAAGTGAACAAAGTATGTAATGTTTTACTAGCTAAGTTGATAATTTGCTTTGGCTTCCACTTCAAGTTTAAAGGGAAGGCATTTTGGCCTGACAGCAAACCATTTGAAATCTCAAAATGAAATTAGGCAATAAACATACCAGCCAGCATGAATATACTTTTGCTCTAATTCTATGTGTTTAGCTAATAGAAAAACTGCACCTTGCCAGTAGGTCAATCAGTTCCAGCTTTGACATTCCGTCAGGTATTATTCGTGGAATGGCAGCCACACTGGTCCTAAAAAGGTCAATTTTAGGTTTTCTTTCGCCCCTAAGACAAAAACAAAACAACACTGATAATTTCCAAATGACTTACAAAAACAGACACTGCATTTATTTCATTATTTCCATCTTTGAGAGTTAAGTTGTCTTCCTCAATTACCTTTAGTGAAGATTTGCTTGTTACAGTAACGCTTGCTACAACTAATGAACAATACTTGTTAAACACTTTGTGTGACCAGTTTTTAAAATTAATGTAATGCACACAACAGGCAATTCACTTCTGAGTAATAATAATATACTTGCATTTAGATATTTTTTGAAAAATGTATTTTTCAAATTCCACGAAGACACTTGCAATTGAGGTTTACCTGAACTTCAGATTAGCTACAGTGACAGATGATTAGTAATGTCTCTGTTATCTGCGGTTTTATAGGAGATTGGGTCAAACTATAGGTGGCTGAGTTGGAAAGCTCGGCTTCAATCTGCTGATTTTTTTTATTTTTGGACAATTGAGTGTCTGACACACACCAACACCAATTGAGCTATTCAGTGTTCAACAAATGAATGAAAAACCTTTGAATCTGACAATTAATAAAACAAGATTGGGTGGCAAATGTGGAGAAAAACACCAGCACAAACTTGTTGGGCCAGAAGTGCTGTAATATTCTATCATTTTGCAGAGCAGACAGTCATAATAATAATAATAATCCTTGCATTTGATATAGCGCTTTTCACGTCGGGAGGACGTCCCAAAGCGCTTCACAGAACACACTGTAAAGTGAACTGACTGTATATTTGTGGGCGAACGCGGCAGCCAATTGCGCACAGCAATGACCCACAAACAGTCGTAGATTTAAAATGACCAATTTATTATTGTTTTTGGTTTTGGAGGGATTATTATTAGGCTCTGTGTGGAGTAAGGAAACTTGCCCAAGGTTTCGCCCTCTGCCTGGAATTGAATTCAGGTCTCTCGCTTGCAAAGCGAGTGCTCTAACCACTGAGCTACAGGACTCCAAATGACACAGTACAAACCATGTGCATTAATCCCTAGAAATGAATAGATTGGATGGGAGACCTACATAGTTAGAAGATGCTCAAATGCAAGGATTATTATGATGCTTCATTCATAGAATGAAGAAAACCAAACAACTAATTAATTGTACTTTCTTCCTCACTCAGCATCCTCCACCAAGGCAGCAGAACAAGAGGGAACAGCTTACAGTTCTGGAGAGCCATGTTAACCTCAGATTTTTTATTGAAGGTGCAATTATCTGTCACTTCACAAATATAATTTGACATTTATGCACTCAAATATGGGTGTGGGCAATCGTTTCACTGCCTTTCACAAATGAATGACAGCAGATGGTTCTTGCTTGCTGTTGGCTAACCATTAACATTCCTTAGAACTTAGTAAATCCTTGTGCCACATCACCAATGGGCTGAATAGGTTCAAATTTGCATTCAGCTTTAATAAGCTGTTTGTTGAACAGGGTGTAACTTTACTTTTGTATCAATATCTCAGAACTGAATTCTGCCTGTCTTATATGCCTAACTTACGTGATCATGTCTTCAGGTTCTTTGTTCAAAATCTGTACATTGGTCAACATCATGCATCGCCCAACTTCTTTATCGAGGTGTCTCAGGATGCTATCCAGGGCCTTTCGTAGTTGTGGGTAGTACAAAGACATGCCTGTTGGGTCAAGGGAAAAAAGATGCATTTAGATTTTTTTTTAAAGCAAGTCCATTGTTATTGTCCAATTTAAATTTTTCCTTCTCTAATAAAGCGATAAATCTGTCCTTCTAAATTGTGAGAATGCACGGGGAAGAAATGTAATTATTATCATCAGACCAAAAATGAGGTCAGAAGTAGTCACTAGTCCCTGATAGGACTTGGGGGTCAAATGTCCCCTTTATCAGCAGAAGCCAGGCATAAAGCCATCGTAAAACTGGTTCACTGACCCCTTTCTTGTTATTGATTGTGTAGATTACATGGGCCATTAGCTTACTTGTTGTGGAGTCCTGTACCTCCTGATTGGCTCCCGTCAGCACCTCCACACCTCAGGCGCTCACAGCACCACCATCCAAGGATGCATATTCCACCTTACTAAGCCAGTCCAGAACCTTGGCATCTTGTTTGACTTTCAACTATCCTTTCTATCTCATATCCGTGCCATGACCCGCTCTGCCTTCCTCCACCTCATCGCCCGACTCCACCACTGTCTCACACCACAGGCCGCCGAAATCCTCATACATGCATGCATAATATCCAGGCTTGATTATGCAAACTCCCTGCTTGTCGGCCTCCCCAACTCCTCCTTCCATGGGCTGTAGATCATCCAGAACTCTGCAGCCCGCGTCCTCTCCCACACCAGGCTCCTTGACCCTATCACCCCCATCCTCGCCCGACTCCACTGGCTTCCCATCACACAGAGGGTACAGTTCAAGATCCTGCTCCTCACCTTCAAAGCCCTCCATGGTTTTGCTCCCCCCCACCTCTGCAACCTCCTTAACCTCTACGAACTTATCCGCTCCCTCAGCTCAGCGGGCTCCGGCCTGCTTCACGTCCCCCGGCCCACCATCCCGCAGTACCACTGCCTCGCCGCGTCCCTTGCCTCCTTCAAGACCCATCTCAAGACCCTCCTCTTTGACTGTGCTTTCGATCACCCTCCTTCCCTCCCTTAAAAAAAATGTGGTCACTCAATCCATGACTGTTTATGAGACACGGCTGTACACAAATGTTTGCCACGTTTCGCCCACATAATATACAGTCAATTCACTTTACAGTTTGTAAACGTCACAAAGACATGATAAGGCGCTATATAAATGCAAGGATTACTATTATTTGTTCGGGAAATTGTCACTTACCTTATTATAGCTTATTTCACCAAGTGAAGGTAGCCATACCATATTTAATTGTATTTTTTTTACCAATTTGGAATTTTATTAATGTTTTACAATGAATAAGGTGTTGTATTTGCAGAAGTTTATTTTTACTGTGATTTATTGCACAAAACGATTACACGTTAGAACTCACCTATCATTTTTGCTTCGTCTTCTGTTAGGGTTTTACTTAAGTAGGTCTTCTTTACTCTGAGCGTGTTGCCAGATGGGAGCACAGCTCCTGTATTAGGCATTGGTGGTTCCCCATCCTTCTGCTGCAGGTTGTCAGCAACCACAAGGAAGGCTCTCAAACCGATGTTCATTCTCTGTGGAATATATTGTGTGAGTAAACTTAACTGATAATAAATATTAATAATATTGTTTGCATTTGATATAGCGTCTTATCACGTTATTGAGGTGTCTCAAAGCGCATCACAGGATATACTGTAAAGTGTAGTGACTGTTTATTTTGTAGGCAAATATATTATTTCCTTTATTTGCAAGGGCGAGGATTAAAATGAAACTTGTCAATTATCATATCAATAAATTATTATCTAGTGTTATACCATTCCAAGACATCAAACCATTTATTTTTAGTTTCCACAGAATTTTGCCTAATGGGAGTACAGCTCCTGTAATAGGCATTGGTGGCAGTCTGTCAGTAACCATGACAGATTACATTTCATTTAATGCATTTTCCAGGGGTTAAGTGCTTAACTTGCTGTGTATCATTTTCAAACTTTAAATCATAGTTTGTCACACTATGTTTTTATGAGCTGCTTTTATGTTAAAGCTCAATTGCTAGGAAACATTTTACTGACAAATTTAAAAGATTCAGCAGAGCCCTGCTATAACCCAGCTGGTTGGGAGGAGGGGGTGGGAGAAGCATAAAATACCAGCTATCAAGGGGAGGAATTGCTAGTCAGTGTTTCCACATTTACAGTGCATATACACAGAAAGACAGCTGGCTCCATCAGCACTTCAAAGCACTAGCCGGCGGGCAGGAAGCCAATTTGACTGACTTCCAGTTGATCAAGTCACTGCTGATGTTACTTCCTGTGCACATTTTTTTGTGGGATAAATGAACATCAGAGGCCAACCCAATTTGAAGTGAAATCGTGTTATAACAAGGCCCATATTAAAGTAATGCTTTGCTATTAAATAAATGACTATGCTTCATTCCATTTTTGCTGCTTTCTAACTTCAGATTGAACTATACTGATNAAAAAAAGTATTAATTTCTTCATCCAAAATTTGGAGATTTGATAACATTAAGAGCAGTCTTCTTTGTAAAATAAAACAATTAAAACCTATTTCACCATGTTTTTAAATAAACAGCAATAAAATGACATCAAAACACAAATTGCGCAATTTAGTTAATGAAAAATGTGATAGCAAACATAGGTAGGAAAGGAAAGTTTGTAAAAAGACTGCAACACATATGTCATGTACAAATAATGGTGTGCATCACAAGGCATTTATTTTTAATAAAACCANTTTTTTCTGATTTTTGACACTGATCACAATTAAATTTGTTTCCTAGAAATACCATGTAATGTAGAGCACAGGCATTTTGATTAAACCATGAGAGAAAAATTGTCTTTTGCATTTTGAACTTTTCAAAATAAATTGAAAATGTCACTGCATTGTCAATGAGAACAAAGGGCATTTCCTAAGGTAAATTTTAATTATTATCTATGCCAAGAATCTTACATTAAAAAATCATAAACAATAAGTACCTCAGGATTCAGACTGAAGGTTTTTGGTGACTTTCCAACACTCAGAAGGTCAAATATGACTTCCTTCATAGCAAAATCGAGTCTTTCCTGAAAAGAGGAAAGCACAGTTTTAATGTTATTTTAAATCAAAGTCAATATCAATACATTTCCTGTAATACATGGCAGAACAGAATAGTTGGGATAATCAGCAACAAAATCAACTAACACATGCTGCAAAGAACATTACTTTGTTCATTTTTATCAAATTTAGACTGTCAAACATTCTGCACATAGAATTTAGATCTTATAATAATAATAATCTTTGCATTTCCTTGCATTTGATATAGCGCCTTATCACGTCTTTGAGACATCTCAAAGCTCTTCACAGAATATACTGTGAAGTAGGGTTTTGTGAATACCGAATGTCGGATCTCAAATGATACTGGGGCCAGGGATGCTTCCCATTCAGCTGCTGTTAACCATGCAAGCCAAAGGCCTAACAGGTAGGCTCTTCCTAGTTGGACAAGCAGTGGGAAGTCTCCAGACAACCAGACAATGTTCACAATGGCAAGCTATGTGGTTTTAGCTGGTAAAACTCAAGCACCTCAATGAACATTTTGGAGTCACCAAGCTTGGCTCTTGTTAACCTGCATCTAAGACTTTCTGGAATTACTTAAGCCGGGCACATCTCTCTGGGGGAGGGTGTGTGCATCATTCCACCTCCCCCAAAATCCGTAGCTGCAGAATCGATTGATATGTTTGAAAGGGAGGTAAAGAGATACTTGGTTAGTTGTCATATTGAGGAATATAGAGAAAAGGGAGGGAAATTATGTAATAGAATGGCAGAATATAAGATTGGCCAATCCATGTTCAATGACCGAGCTGGTGAGGGCCGGGCCAGGGGGGCAGTTGATAGGTGTCCGAAAACACGGCGTAAGAGGAAGGTCTTGAGGCAGACCTTGAAGGGAGATACAAAGGCACTCTGGGATGGAGTTCCAGAGAGTGGGGGCGGAATATTTTCAAAAATTAAGAATATTTTACACATTCGGCTTAATTTAATCAGTCACTGAACAATTTTAAGATAACTAACAGCAATAGGTATATTAGTAGAGCTGTACTAAAACATGACACCCTTTAGATAAATAAAGAGACTCAATCAATCAGGACACTGTGGTGTCTGTAAAGCAATATTTCCCTACCTGGGCAATGAACTGAATGATTTTTACAAAGATGTTGAGAGGCATATCTCTTGGCACAACACTGCGAGATCCTTTGGGAAAAAGCGTTGTGGTAATGCTTGCAAGTCGACTGTAAAGAGAAAGACAGATAGACAGTTGGCAGAGTTCTATTAATAATAGTAATCCTCATTTGATATTGAGCCTTATTACCTCTTCTAGACATCTCCAAGCGCTTCACAGAATATACTGTAAAATGAATTGACTATTCTCTCAAAACAAATTATTCAGTCTTAATGCAGATTGCATTACAATGGCAACTAATGACTTTATTGTTCATTACTGTTATTTTAAATGATGAATTTGCAAAAGTGAAATTCAAAATATTTGCAGAATAATGACATTTAAATGCCCTGAATTTGAGCTTTCTGTTGCAAGGAGTCTTGAGTATTTTTGGATAATTTCATAAAGACTGCATAAGATAACTTGAAAGCTGCAATTATTTGTTCACTTAGAGAAGATTGAAATCATTGGAACGCAGGCCGACCCATTAAATATAAGCAAATCACTTTTTTTTTTTGTGAAGAGATAAGAGTTCTGCAAAGTCCAGCATAACTGACATAGTACACTTAAAGGCAGAATTCTGTTACCTCTGTGTTACATTATTGCTTTCACATTTGATCCTTATCATGTAGACCCACAACAGTCTGTACAGCGATTCCAGTGCAACTCGAGCCATTTTGGGATCTCTATTCTGGAAAAATATATAAAATTGTTAGCTTCTTGGTCTATATATGCAGCTGATTCCAAAGGGAAAAGTTATATTTAGACTACAATTGCTACTTTCTAAGTAAGTGTGTACTGAGTTAAAGTGAATAGCCTCTTTCAAATGTTTACTCAGCCATTTTGCACAGCGAATGAACAGCACATAGGCTGAAGCAGTGGTGTACACAGAGCAACATCGCATATGAAATGCACCTGTACCACAATGTCTACAAATAAAGTGAAATCTAGGAAGTAAGATCACTTACCATGTTACCTGTTAACATAGTAATTGTACTTTGGATTGATCATTGATAAAAGTCATATAGGTACAATACTATGGAACAATAGTAGGAATAGTTTTTACAAGAGAAAATATAGATGGTATATGGTTTGCCCCGAAACTGGGGTGAGGATGTGTAGCAAGCATTCAATTTCTTCAACATTAAATAATTCTAAAAATTTGATAAGTTGATTTCAATAAAATTTGACGATCTTTTAAGTGATTAGTGAGTTTGAAAACTATATAATCCAGCTCGGTTTCACTTAATTGTAGCAGAAGTATATTTAAACTGTTTTCTGCTAGCCTTTTGAGATAAAACTTTACAAAATATAAAATAATCTATTTTATGTCATCTTGACATTAGACCCACTCTAACAATGAGGCAACACCCTTTAAGACCAGATTGTTTTTAATGTTTTGTTCTCATCACTTTCTCTCTAAGGAATGATGAATATCTACAGGCTAGAAATCTAACTTTTTCTTTATTAAAGTATTAAAGTATCCTCCACTTAGCACAAAGATTGCATAGAGTCGGAAGTTCAGAGGAGAAAGGTGATTCAGGAATTTGGTCACGTAAGCCAGGCATTTAGGCCTAGGGACATTGATCCCTGGGGAAAACACAGGATCTCTTTACTAGTACAATATGTATTATATCAGTGTACACCTCGTCTCAATTCTCCTTCTGCTTCCATTAATTCAGTCCGAGCAAAGATATGTAAACAAACCAAGTCATCTGGGTGGGATGGGAATTGTAGGCAAACACATGGAATGGGTGGGAAAGGAAAAATCTGTCTGTCCTGTCAGACAATGTTCCAGTACTCCATATGTCCACAAAGATTACAGCAAAACTGGTTAACATCACAGGTAAAAAAAAAAATACTTTGTGGGAAAGAAAGTGTGAGCCATGTTTTCAAGACAAAATTTGTTCGCACATTAGGATTATTTATCACACCAGGTTTCTTCCTGAAAAGAGCAAGTTTTATTTGACCATGATAAACCAGTTCTGCGGTACCTTACTCCTGTGGACTTGGCGCAGGGGACTGCTTGATAGTATTAAGCCCTGGGCAATCTAAATTTTTTAGCAGAATATTATAAAAACTACAACTTGCATTTATACAGCGCACCTCCAGCCGACCGGGCAGTGTCCCAGAGCACTTGACAGTGGTGGAGTAGGACACCGAGCCAGGGGGAGGGGGTGGTGATCATAAAAACAGTCAGAGAGGAAGGTCTTCAGGTGCGATCTGAAGACAGGGAAGGTACAGGAAAAGTGGAGGGATAGAGGAAGAGTGTTCCAGAGTTTCGGACGTAGTGGCTAAAAGTGCAGCCACCGATGGTGGAACGGAGGGCATGAGGGACATGCAGGAGGCAGTCAAGTGAAGGCAGCGGGTAGTGAGTTGGGGGGTAAGCAGGTCAGAGAGACAGGGGGGTGCCAGGGCATGAAGGGATTTGAAAGCAAATGCGAGGATCTTGAAATCGATCGGTTCGGCAATAGGGAGCCAGTGGAGCCTGGCTAAAACTGGCCTGTATTTTTTATCCACATTTGAAAATTAATATTTTAATTTATTGCTATATTTTGGTGTAAACCGGAAGAAAAGGGTGGAACTAATTAACAAATTAATCTGTTTTTTAAAAATCAAGCATTTGATGCTTGTTCTGTTTCTTTCTCTACAGACTGAACTTGTCCTACACAAGGTGAAACTTATATTGTCGTGTCAGTTAAATATGGACTACAAAACAAAATCAATGACTGGACTAATGCATAGACCAGAAATCTTTTTTTACTGACTTTAAGATTGGATAAGCAGTTGTTCATGAAGATATGCCATCTGCTGAGAAAGAACTGCTTCTGGCTGACACAGAGGAGGCAGGTCACCAAAGGGAACAGGGCCTAAAAAGCAAAATAAGAAACATATTAGATATGTTATCTATAACAGTGCAAAATAACTGTTTACAACAGAACCACCTGATCAATATAGGATCCAATCTAATTGCTGAATGAGGCCCCAAAAAGTAACAGATACCTTGGAGCCGAAGGGCTGTTATAAACTATTTAAGCATTAATCTGAGATGTTTAAACTTTGAACACTCTTGAGCTCTCCCTCTCTTCGTCTTCTCCATTTCCGGACTTCCCAATTCTTCGCTTCAAAAGTCGCAAATTAGTCAGAACTCTGCAGGTCGGGTCTTCTCCCACACCAGGCTCCGTGAACTGATTACCCATCCTCTCCCGGCTTCACTGGCTCCCCATCCCTCAGAGGAACGAGTTTAAAATCTTCGTCCTCACTTTTAAAGCCCTCCATGGCCTTGCTCCTCCCTAATTCAGGGCCCGTTAACACCATACCGATCTGCCCGTTCCCTTCGCTTGGCAGGGACTGGCCTGTTTCTTGTTCCCCCGCCCTACCTGACACACCATTGACAGTCGGGTCTTCAGCTTTTCTGCCCACTCCCTCTAGAACTCCATCCCTGAATCGTTCCACCTCACCCCCTCCCTTGTCTCCTTCAAGGCCCCAGTCTCAAGACTGTGCTTTCAGCCAACTCCCCTACCCTCCACCCCTCTTGATTCCAAACCTCAGCTCGGGTGGAAATTCTTAACTCTCCATTGCCTTGGGATGTCCTTCCTCTATATAAATATAATTTTGTTATTGCTGTTAATGACCTGGAATAGATCAAATGCTGTGAAAAGAATAATAGAGGAAGCAAATCCACATCCTACCATCAGATTGCTTATGGATTATTTTCATAAATTCTACTGCAATGGAAGACATGGTGTTTTACTCACCAGTGAATGTTTCTTGCGTGTTGATAATTCTAACGTTGTGTCATAAAGGCTCTCAACAAAGTTTCGAAGACATGGAACATTGACTTCATTTTTAACAGCCTGAAAAACAAGCATCAAAAGAAATTACACAAATATACCTGCTGTGTATTTTCTGCAGACTTCAATCAATTCAGTTTTTATTATGATGTCTAACTCACCGCAGCCACTGGGAATAGAATCTCCACAAAAAGTCCAGCTAGTGCATGCCTCACATCCTTGTCCTTAACTTCCAAAAAATACTGTGCACATTCCTAAATAAATCAAAAGGAATAAATGGGAGAATCAGTAATGTTGTACACATTTACATTTTATTTTCAATGGCTCATCACTCATTGTATTCAAAGTCAAGGTATTACAACTAAATTATTGAACTATTAATGGAATCTCACCTAATAATAAATATTATCATGTGTAACTTATTTAGTATAAATATTTAATAGCAGTTTAAACTGAAATCCTTCCAAGGTATATTTTAGGGGTGAGATCAAAAGCTTTTTAGGGAATTATTTCTTATTGAAGGATGAGAATGTGTTTCAAACATAAAATTATTTTTTATAATTGCTTCAAATTAAATCAAACAATCTTTTCATAAGAGCGTTTTCAATTTATCAAAGCAAAGGTAATGCATACCATAGAAAATTCTTAATCAGCTAAGTACAGAAGAGCCCCATTATAGCTCGCTGTTTTGGGTGCATAAATCCAATCATTGAGTTACAACAACAAAAGCCCAACTGGTTGCCATGATGTAGAATTCTGTGCACTCGCAAGCATTCAACAGGCAAGAAGCACAGCTGATATAATTTCATGACAAATGGCCACTGCAGATATCATTTCCTGCACACTGCACTGGGTCAGTTTCCCATGCTACAAAATGGCTGACTTTCTGGTCATTAAGTTGCCGTTGTCATTTCCTGCATGTCTGTACTTATTGTGGGGCGCAGCAAATGGAACTGGTGAAAACCTGACCGAATATGGCTTAAGTCAACCATTTTTAGTATGCGGGAATCCATCCAGAGCACAACTGCAGATGCGCAGGGTACTGTACTTTTGGTGTCCCAGGAATGATGTGCAATAACAAGGTATAATTTGCGAGATTAACTAAGGAGTTCTAAATAGCAAATCTTGCACATGTTGCTGTTGACCCTCCTCTCTGATATCAACCTCATGGAAGTGGAACTGAGGTTGCCATCTGAGCGGTGCTCCAGTAGGTTGGCTTGCACATCCAGGATTCACTATTTACAAAGAAAATCATTTGCTATCTTGCAAATTAGACACCAACATCACAAAAAAACCTGACATAGAGGAAATATAACCAAACCAGTTTCAGAATAAGAAATCAATTACCTGCATGAACTGAAAAGAGGCTTCAAAGTCCTCCACAGGATACATTTTAATACGAAAGAACTTCATACCCATTATGAGGCTTACACTGCTTTGCACTACATATGGGCTCTGTTCTTTCTGGCGCAGTTCCTTAAGCTCTGACATAAATTTCTTCTTCACGGCAGGAAATCTACAGGGTAAAAGATGTTCTCATTTTGGTTTCTAGTTTTAAGCAGAAATATAGGAGCCAAATATACGGCTTAAATTTTTCAAACAATGTTATTAGTGAAATGTGACATTCATTTAGGAAAACAGAAGTTCCTTCACACTTAGTATTCGTAAACAAGTTGCAGACAAGTCCCTGACAATCAATGTTTGTACAACAGAATCTATAAACATATACTGTTGTCTAAGTGCTCAGAGATGCTACCTCACTTGAAGCGCACTATATAAATTCAAGTTGTTGTTATTGTTGGAAGAGTTGGAAAAATTATGAATTAAACAATTCAATAGTTAAGGTCCTACTATGATGTTGAGAGGCATGCATTACTATACAACAGTACCTGTTGTTCATTGCCACATTAATCCAAAAAAGGGTAAGAACAAATAATTGTTATTGTTGATATCTTTAGCCTATTTATAGTAGCAAAATCAGTGACCCCCCCCCCCCCCCCCCTCAGGCCGACTTTGCCCAGATTTCCGTGTCATCATTGTTTTGATCGCAATTTAGGTCCAGCTTCATAGTACACTGACTTAACTCAATATCCTATGAATAATAATAATCCTTGCATTGGATCTAGTGCTTTATCACGTCATCGATATGTCTCAAAGCACTTTGCAGGATATACTGTAAAGTGGATTGACTGTGTATTCTGTGAGCAAAACACAGCAGCCAGTTTGTGAACAGCAATGTTCCACAAACAGTAGAGTGACTGACCAATTTTATTTGTTGGCTGGGACACCGGGAGAAACTAACTTCTCTTTTTGAATAGAGCCAATGGATCTTCAACATCCAACTGAACAGGCAGAAGGGACCTCGATTTAACGCCTCATCCAAAGGATGGGAATCCAATGAAGCAGCATTCAGATCCTGCCTCTGGAGTCAGGAAAAGACTTGGGAGCCACGAAGCACAAATCCAGGTTAGAGATGCTTAAAATCTCAGAACCAGATTTGGTCATAATTTTATGCTGAAGTTAGCAGGGTGGGGTGTGCCGTTCATATCCACGGCCAGCATGTAGGAATAGATAGAAAACTGTAACTTTTCATAACAGATTTGATAAGACATACGACAATCAGTTATGAAACATTTCATTTTTCACTCCTGGGCACCTAGAATCCTCTGTAAAATTGCACGAGTCATTGCCTTCCAAACAGAGTTGTTTTTCACTTCTGATCACCTTAGATTTACGATTGCCAGGTTAATTTTAAATTCAACTAATTCAAACGTAGAAATTTATCAATGAGTTCTTAACATCCATTCAAAATATATTCATTTAGCTACGAAAAAAGACTTTATTTTTAAGTAGCTATTCGTTTGTGACTATGTGACAATCTTGACAAAATAAATCTCTAACATCCTTACACACTATATATTCCTAAGTGAAATTAATCATCTTCTCTCAAAGATTGAACAGTACTCACTTTGACTGTGCCAGAACGCCTATTACTTCTGCATATAGATCTGCTATAATATGCATATTTCCAGTGTTAGGACCAAGGTAACTGAACAAACAAAACATGGACACACATTAAGAGTCAGCAATAAAAATGGGTAAAAATTATTGAATAAATGTATTGTTTACAATAATATCTGCTGTACCCCTCCTTATATTTAAAATGTTTGAATGCCAGGTTAATAACTTCATGGACCAAGTTATCTGGTACCGGATGCTGTGAAACCTGAAAACAAATAAAACAGGTTTTAACATATACAAATGGATAGCATTAATTTATTCTTATCAATGATATTTAGAAGGGTGGAGGTAGATATGTCATGGCCTCCAACTCGTACCATGTTAATACCTTGTTCTCATTCTGAGAACAGTAATATGTTTAAAAAAAACTATAACAAAGCTGAGAAATTATATCCCATTACATTTTATGCGACTAACTGGTTCTTGTTTTACATTCCCAATTCCCAGGCTGGAGTCAGCGGTGAATCTGATTATGTTTCAACATAATTCTTTCTGTTAACATCAAATTATGATTACAAATTCATTAATAAGATACATGTTGTATATACAGTACTACACAATAGTCCAGTTGTGTGCATTAGAACTGTAAATTTGTATACTGTTAACAGGCCCACAATTAACACACACTGAACGGAGAAACTGTCCTTACACAAAGGCATGTCATTTCACATTTTTTGTGCATGACTGGATTGTTTGCTGGTAGCTTGCAGCCCCTTTGCAGGTCCTTGAGAGAGCCATTGCCTTGCAGCTTCGTTCTTTCCTCTCGTCTCACTTACTCCATGAACCCCTCCAATCGGGTTTCCGTGCTGCCCACAGCACGGAAACTGCTCTGGTCAAGGTCACAAACACATCCTGACCATGTGTGACCAGGGCTCCCTCTGTCTCCTCGACCTCCTTTGACACCGTGTACCACTCAATCCTCCTCCACCGCCTCTCCTTCCACCTCAAACTTCTGTCCTTGACTGGTTCAGGTCCTACCTTTCACACCACCTCCACTTTGTCGCGGCAAATAGCTTCTCCTCCAGCCCCTGCACTCGTGGGGTGTTCCTCAGGGCTCTGTTCTCGGACCCCTCCTCTTCACCCTCTACATGCTCCCCTTTGGTGACATCATCCGCAGACATGGGGTAAATTTCCACATGTATGAGGATGACATCCATCTCTACCTCTCTGCCTCCACCCTCAACTCCAGGACTACTGGCCTCCTAACCGACTGCCTGTCCGACTTCCAAGTTCTGGATGAGGGACAACTTTCTCCAACTCAACGTCAGCAAGACTGAGGCCCTTCTGATTGGCTCCAGCCAGCGCCTCCGCACCTCAGGCGCTGGCAGCATCAGCCTCCACGGCTGCACACTCAACCTCACCAAGCCAGTCAGGAACCTGGGTCTTGTTTGACCCTGAACTGTCCTTTCTCTCCCACATCCGCGCCATAACCGGCAATGCCTACTGTCAGTGCCTAATGTCCGCAACATTGCCAGATTCGCCACTGTCTCATCGCTCAGGCTGCCGAAACCCTCACCCACACATTCGTCACATCAAGACTCGACTACGGGAACTCCCTCCTCGTCGGCCTTCCCAAATCTTCCCTTCACAAGCTGCAGATCATCCAAAACTCTGCAGCTCCTGTACTCTCAAGCACCAGATTCCACGACCCCATCTCTCGCACCCTCACCCAACTCCACTGGCTCCGCATCCCCCAGAGGATCGAATTCAAGATCGTTCTCACTTTCAAGGCTATCCATGGTCTTGCCCCCTCCTACCTCTCTGACCTGCTGATTCCCTACCAACCTGCCCGCTCCCTTCATTCAGCGGGTTCCGGTATGCTCCATATCTCCCGCCTGACCCACCCTACCATCGTTGGCCGGGCTTTCAGCCTCTCTGCCTGCACACTCTGGAACTCCATCCCACGGTCCCTTCACCTCGCTTCCTCCCTTGCCTCCTTCAAGGCCGGTCTCTTCGACCGTGCCTTCAGTCACTCTCCCACCTCACTGCCTTCCCTCACCCCTACACCACCCCTCCCCCTGCTCGGGCCCCGACACCTGACTGTTCAGCTCTTGGGACGTCCTCCCGATGTGAAAGGTGTTCTATAAGTGCAATTTTGTTGTTGTTGTTGCTATGGGTTTCTACCATTTTTCTGTCCATAAATAGTGATTAGCAATTTTTGAGCTGTAATTTACAACGCAAAAAAATTGCCTTATTTGGAGCAATACGGTAATCGAAAGAGCAAATGAGTGAACTTTTGCTTAGTTTAAATAATCTGTACTGATGTTTAAGAAACACACGTAATTCCTTTCTGGGATGAGTTTAAATCCATCTCCTCTATCTGGAGCAGATATTCCACCTGGGTTTAAATATATTCCATTAATATAGCATTTCAGAGAAACCTGAATTTGGCAAATTCTTAAATGCAGCCTTATATTTGAAGTCTATTTTCAATAAGTCCTTTTACGAAAATCTGCTTCAATGTTAAGACTGAATTCAACAATTTGCCTGATTCCTGCTGCTTTGAAAGGCTAAGTAAATAAGAATAAATCTACGTCGGGGGAGAATTTCTCACCACCTGTGTGCTAGTTGAGACGGTGCTAAATTGAAACAGCTTTGAGCAGTATAAGACCACCTCCTTGTGTGTGTAGACTCTTTAAGACTTCTCACCATTCAACACAACCGTATAGTAGCAGCAAATTGGCAATGTTACCCACAGATGCTAAGTAAAGACCGATGTGGGAATTGTAAACATTCACGCAGTAGAGTTGCTTTTTTAATGTTGTCAGTTAAAGCATATCTTCAATATATTGATATTACCTCTGTACTATACATTGGGTGGTAAAGATACTTCATTTCCTAACAATGGCAACCCTCAATGCTAGGAAATACTAAGCATAAACATTCTAAAAACATACTTACATACTGCCATCTCTCAAATACAATGTTCATTTAAAATTTTCACATTAGTAAAAGACAATACAATTAATTTCAGTATACTTTGGAGAATCAAATATGCAAGTACAAAAAACATAGTAAAATAACTATTTACCTGTTTCAATACTTCTATTAGAACTAGAGAAAAAATAAAATCAATGGCTAGATCCCTTCTTTCCAGGAGATAATCCCTTTGTTGTTCATCACTGAAATAACAAGCCAAAAACAATATAATTAACTATCCAATGACATATTAATGCTTTATCAAATGCAACAATCAAGCTACACTACATGAGTATATATTTAAACAATATATACAATGTATGTTGTGAGAGGAACAAGAATCAAGAATCTTTAATATACATTACAATATAACATAAAACAAGTGACTGTATTGTGAGAGCAGAATGGATGGGCATCATTTTTATATTAAAATGCATCAATCTGGACTAAGATTAGAAGATTAGGTTTCTTGCAGAATATTGAATGGGTGGAATAGGCTGTGATAGCTGATTTTGAGTTGTTCAACTCCTTCAAAAAAAAACTAGATTTGTACCTGCTTGAGACCAGAGATAGGTATAGGAATAGGTGAGATCTGAAATTAATGTATACTTGATGATATAGCTGTCAGCCTGGCTCAGCTGATAGAGCTATCATCTTTATTTCACAAGGTTGTTGTTTGAAGCCCTATGTTGTGACTTTGAGCTCACGGTCTAGGATGACTTCTTTTGAACGAGTCATGAAATAATGTCCCATCTAACTGTTCTGGTGCCCATTAAAGATCCAATAGCATGATTGATTTGAAAAGAGAAGAAAGTTTCTCCTGATGTCCTTGGCCAATAATCTTCCAAATAAATTCATCGCTGTTTATGGGACATTTCTGTGCCAAATTGGTCGCCACATTCGCCTACAACTGCAAATTCACTGCACTTCAAAGAAGCTTTCTGAAGCGCTTTGAGACGTGCTCAATGTTGTAAGCACAATATCAATGCAAGCATTATTATTATTACACAATGATCGCAAGTGCTGTTGTGGTCAGTGGAGAAAAGGAGGCTTTATCGAGTAGTTGAGACGGATAAATATTCTGGAGCTTCATTGCCTTTGGTGTTCTTGGGAGTCGATTTGGAATATTTTCCTCAGTGGGTTGATTGATGAGTGGAGTCTATGATAGGATATGATAGGCTATGAGAGGGATCTACATGGTTATGATGCCCTTTTATCATTCCATGCAGTTCTCTTGTAGTTTGAGTTAAAGTAGGTTTATGGGTGCTATTTGATTTTCATAGATATAGTCTAATCAATTTCGACACAAAGAAAAATTAGTTTTGAACGTCAGGTGCCTATAGTGCCACCATGACTTGACTTTTTTCCAGTGAAGTCTGGCAGCAAAAACAAATTGAAGCTGTTTGTGGCAAATGCCCGAAAAAAAGAAGAAAGCATGGATAAATACCTGCATGAGCAGGATATAGGGTTAGGTACAGACAGAAGTGAAAAAGTATTCGATACACAATGATTTCTGTGATGAAGGATCTGGTGCCAATGTTATCAGTGTAGGAAAAGATAAAAATAACTTCTGAAGACAATGGGAAATGAATAAGTAGCAAATACCCTTTTGACTTTGCACTTGTTCTTGGTCGATATTCATGCGATTCATCTTCAATTCCATTCTGCCTTTTGTACCAGTCAAATAAAGTACGTAAAACAGATGGCAAGCAGTACTCTGCAAGTGAACTCATTGAGCTTATCAACTGGAGGGAAAAAAGGTCAAAAGATGAAAAGTTACAGAGATAAATACATCCTAGCTGTCGATAAGAGTTCAATTCATAGTAAGTTTTGAAACAATCAGATCAGGATTTAATGACGTCACAACATTACTCTTCCAGCATCATCTGTGCAGTAGCGTGAGATACAATGTGGAGTTACACTGACATTCTGTGTTAGGGATTACAGAGATCTCAGCATATGCATGGTATAATTCATTAAATAAGTATAAGATCTTATCCGGTCAATGATTGTTCTATGTTTCAAAATAAAACACAGTAAACTTCAGCCTATGAACAACAAATAAACCAATAGGAAGTGCAAGCGAATTTCTTTTAGCAAAAGAGTAATACGAAGGGGAACAAACTACCAACACTGGTCGTGGAACAACCGATTATAAAAAGGTTTCAAAACCAGGAAAACAAGACCTGGAAATGAAAAGAATTTAGGGTACAATACAAAACAATTTTACAACACATTACAATTCACATTTATATAATGCCTTTCATGTCAGGAAGACGTCTCAAAGCAACTCACTGAACTAAGGGTGGGAACTGAAAACTACTGAAAGAGCAGTCAAAGAGGTATGTCCTGAGATGAGCTTTGAAGAAGGGAGGGAGTTGGAGGAACTCCAGGATGGATTTCCAGTGAGTGGAGGTAGAATAGCTGAAAGCCCACTCGTCAATGGTATGGCCGATAAGGTGAGGGACACGAAACAGGCCAGTGTCCATTAAGCGAAGGCAGAGACTGGGTTGGTAGGGTTGAAAGAGGCCACTGAGGTGGGGTGGGGCAAGGCTGTGGAGGGTTTTGAAGGTGAGAACAAGGAACTTGAATGCAATCTGCTTGAGAATGGGGAGCCAGTTGGGTGGAGCAAGGAAGGGGTTGATAGGATCTGGGAGTATGATGTGGGAGAGGACACAGGCTGTAAGGTTGTGGAAAGTCTGCAGCCTGTGTAGATAATTGAATGATGAGGTAATGTGTTCAAAAGAACTTTGAGAAGTTGGATTGGTACAGTGGATGGACCAATGGTCCAGCTCTGCCTGTTGTTTCTAACTCACGTGGAGTATAAACACTGGCACGACTGGTTGAACTGAATGGCCCGTTTCTGTGCTGTACATTCTTTGGAAATCTTTGACACTGTTACTATGTAAAGCATGGTGGAAATTGCACATTTGTGCCAGAAAGAGCAATTTGGGGCATAAAATGTCTTCTCCAGGGAATCTCATGTACGTCAAGCTGATCTACGAGAATCTGAGTCTGATGAGACCGTGGATTAGAGCCGAGTCCTTGTGAATTGAAGTAACATACAAAGGGTTCTAGGTCTAAGAATCCATTTACAAATGTGCTAAAAGCACGTTTTTAACCCAAATGTTAATATGTTACTAAAGGTGGCCTTTGATTCATACAAACATTGCTCAGTAGCATATCAAGCTTGTCAACCTGTAGCATATTACATCGCAATAAAACAGATCATTTGGCTCAACTAGTCTTTGTCAGTATTTATACTGTCAATGAGCTTTCACCCCTCCTAATCCCCTGTCTTTATACCTCTTTATTTCCTTTTTCCTCATGTATCAACTTTCCTCTTAAATACATTGATGTGGTTAGCGCGCTCGCCTCGCAAGTGAGAGGATCCAGGTTCCATTCCCGGGCTGAGTGAAATCTTAGACAAGTTTCCTTACTCCGCACGCCTATTAACCTGGCAGTAAGTAGGAAGCGGGTGGTAGTTAATTGGCGGATCGCTATCCGGGGGTAATAATCCCTCAAAAAAAATTGGTCACTCAATACACGACTGTTTGTGGGACACTACTGTGTGCAATTCGCTGCTGCGTTTTGCCCACAAAATACATAGTCAATTCACTTTACAATATATTTGTGAAGTGCTTTGAGACTTCAAAACAGACATCTCAACAACCTGATAAGGCGCTTTATAAAATGCAATAATAATAATAATCCTTTCATTTGATATAGCGCCTAATCACGTCTTCGAGATGTCCCAAAGCGCTTCACAGAATATACTGTATTACATTTATTATATTTATTTATTAGTTAATTAATACATTAACTAATCCAGGATTATTATTATGCTTTCTGCTTCAATCACAGTTTGAGATACTGAGTTTCACAGTATCACAATCCTCTATGTGAAGGAAACCTCCTCAACTCTCGTTGTCTCTTTTGGTGAGTATCTAACTTTCTGTCTCTGTCTCTGTTATTTCTTTCTGTCTCTTTGACTATCTATCTCTTTGCTTGACTTATCTGATTTGGTTTAAGTTATCAAATGTGCACACTGAGAGCAGTGTATACCTTACTTCTACTTGGGGGGAAAGTGTTGTACAGTACATTTAAGGAAGAAAAATATTTCTTACTTTTTTCAAACATTTTTACATGGCCATGATTTTTTGCTTGTTTCCAGCAGTAATAAGAAAATTTCAAATGTACTGCCAATAGGTCAATAAATTAACCAACTACAGCGGAACCCCCTCTTCACCATGGGTGAAACATCTGAAAAATGTGGATGGTTGGTTAAGTTTACCGACCTGATCCATGTCCTCCTAAATGGTAAACGTTGTGATGTGTTCAAGTTTTGTTTTTCATTTATTATCATGTAGGTTGGATAAAAATATTAATGCCATTCCAAAATAATTTCTGTCTAAAACTCAATCTGTAACTTGCAGCAGGCAGCTTGGCCAAGTTTGGTCTCTTAGTCTATGAGTTCTGCTCAAAGCAAAGCATTACAAAATTAAGTTGCACTCNTTTTTTCACACTTTCTTTCAGTTGATATATACTCTAGCGTGTACTTAAAAATGTTTTTATATACACAAACAGAATAATAAAATTACCTTGCAGCAGCACCAAATTTGTAACCTGCAATTGCAATTCAATATTACTGCAAAAAATGCTCATTCATTACTATTGGGTGCAGTACCAAATCGCACTTGTATTAAAATGTTTGGAAGACTGTCCACAAAATGTCAGGTATTGTCTCATTTAATAATTAGGCACTCCATTCAATTTGTCTGCAGAAATGGACAAGGAGTCTTTAAAAGTAGAACTGTGGTATGAAATACATATCTTTTTGAGGTATTCTGGTTAAAAAAAAGCACGATGTAACCCTAAATCACACTTATTTAGTAATTCTGAACTCTATCAATATCTACCATGGTTAGTTTTTTTCTAAATCCTATCTAAAATATTTATTACGATTTTTAATTTCTTATAGTAGTCTTATAATTATCAAAGCAAATTTTGTATCAGTGTATTCTGCACATTTGAAAATAATAATAATTATTTAAAATAGCGCTTCATCATCTCGTTGAAATGTCTCAAAGCACTTTACAGGATTTACTGTAAAGTGTAAGTGTAATGACTGTGTATTTTGTTGAATAAGGAATGTCCCATAAATAGACATGAAGTGAATGGCCAATTTTGTCTGAGGAATTGTTGTCCAGGACACAGGGAGAAACTCACTTTTCATTTTGAATAGTGCTAGTGGATCTTTAATTATTTGCTTTTATTTCAAAATATGAAAATATTCCACATTTTTACTTTAATGGGGGAAAAAAATCACTCGTCATTGCTTTCTTAGTCACTATTATATTTCAAAAATACAGTAATTGAATTCATTAGCAGAGGCTAAATACAGTACCTCTGTTTCTGCGTATGTCACAATAAAGGTGCTTTTTAACCAGATGAAGAGATCTAGCATGATTTTGTCTGTCATTGCTTGTTTTAAAATCACTTTGTGAAGTCAAAGCAGGAAGGAAGGGTGGAACTTGAAAAGGTCTCCACTTGGAACAGGAAGGGAGGAGAGTCTGGACAGCCTGAACTACAGAGCTCATTCATGTACTCATTTTCGAGCCAGTGAAGAGATGAATCTTGGTTCTGTGTTACTGTTGGAACACACTAAACCTATGTACAAATATGGTCTTGTTGCAATGAATGATCATTTTTCTTTCATAATAAATGAGCTTCATACAGTTGGTGGATATTGCTCCAGTATACTCATAAGCCTAGCGGTCTTGACCTTGGGTTTCAACTAAAATACACTTGTCTGTTTAAAAGAAGTCTCATGCTGTTTTTACTGGCACACATTCACATAAATAAACTGAATGAAGGTTTTCTCCTTGACAGCTACCCACACAGGATAACATTTTTTATATCAATGTCTTTATTATACTGCAAAATTTGTATGGGTAACTTTATCACTTGGGATAGCAATTGCTTGGATGATGATTTTTTAAAAATCATGAATACTTGGAATGTCTCGTTTTGAAACCTAATGCATAATTAATTATCCTCTATTATTGAACAGCAGATTATTGTGTGAAGAGATTATGATATAATTCCCAAATAATCCCTTCAGAAAAAAATAATAATTTGCTTACTCAAACCATGTCAATGCTGTGCGCAATTTCGCTGCCGTGTTTCGCCCACAAAATACAGTCAATTCACTTTACAGCACATTCTGTGAAGTGTTTTGAAGTGCCTCAATGACATGATAAGGCACTATATCAAATGCAAGGCTTATTATTATGAAAACTAGAAACTCTTACGTGTGCTATAGTTGGTGGCTTTATAAATTCACCTGGATTCTAATTTAAAATTTAATTGATTTTTTTAGTCTTCAATCAATGCCGGAGAGTGAGTGGATTTGAACATGAATGTGAGGATCTTGAAGTCGATCCGTTCGGTGATGGGGAGTCAGTGGAGCCTGGCTAGAACTGTGAGATGTGGGTACGGAGGTTGGTCTGGGTCAGTATGCGGGCTGCAGAGTTCTGAATGAGCTGGATCTTGTGAATGGTGGAGCTGGAGAGACTGGCGAGGAATGCGTTGGAGTAATCCAAGCGGGAGGTGACAAACACATGCACGAGGGTTTCGGCTGCATTTGGGGCAATGCACGGTCAGTGGTGGGAAATGTGGCGAAGGTGGAAGAAGGCGGTCCTGGTCAGGGACCAGATATGGGGGAGGAAGGACAGTTAGGGGTCGAGCCAGACGCCTAGATTGCACACTGGTTCGTTGAGTATAAGGGAGAGCCCAGGGAGGTTGAGGAGTTCAGATCCGCAGGAGTGAAGACGTTGACGGGAGTTAAGGAGTATGGTGGAGGCATTTCAGACTACATATTAATGCATGTCGTTTGAAATATTAGAAAACCCAAACAATACCAAAAAGTCTGGGTATACCATCTTCAAAATGTAAATACTCTTAGTTTTTTTTAAAAAAGGTTATTGCCCCATTTTAAACACATGCCAATAGTAGTATCATTTGAATAATAGTACCATTTGAACTTATTGGGCACTTGAATTTGCTACTGAAGCAAGCCATTGTTGGTTACTTCATCAGTAACTTCTCCAATTTAATCACATCTGCATAAGAAAGTATTAAGCACCTCAGTATCAGGGTTTTGGCTCTACTTTCAAATATTTCTATGCAGAAAACTGTAGTATTAAAAAGGTTAAAGAACGCAGGATACGTTATTATTTTGTGTTGAAATGCTATTTGTTTGAAAAAGAATCTACAGTGGACTTCTGTCATCAGTGCGATTGCATCTTAAAAAATAAAGTGCGCAATAAAATGCAAGTTGGTGCTTAAACACAGTATTCAAAGATGGTATAATCACTTTACAAAGTCTAAAAATTCTATTAAGTATTAGTGAGAATGAAATTAATGTGCAATTCACACCACAGCCTCAGTTGGCTCTGCTGGACCTTCTGGTAACTATTTTGTCCTCTTGCTGTTTGCTCAGTCACTTTTTTTATGTGTATTGCACTGCGAAGTGGGGCAAAACACAGCACTGAATCACTTCCTTGAGTTGGCATCACTAGCATTTTGTTGATGTTAAATGGCACATTTGTCATATAACATCCAACACAAGAGTTTGCAATTCAACAGTAAATTCTACATAAATTACGTAAATTCTAATTTACTTATGTATATCAACTAAAAATCCAACTGAATTTGATTCTCTAAAAGGCTTTTATATTCTGTAAGGTAAAACAATATTGTATTGCTTTTCAATCTCAAGGAGAAAATGGCCTCTCTATTTGTAATATGCCTTATGAAGCATTTCCTTTCATGAGAGCCCATTTCCATCTTAGCACTGATAGTTACAGCAAACTACCACAAAGCTCTACAGATGTAATCTGCAATGTAAATATTTATTTAACTGTGCAAAAAATACAAAATTGTGCCAAATCTTGGCGCACTGTTAAAAACAGGAATAATATTTTTTAACATTAGCAGACAGTGTCTTAACGTGAATGCCAATATACCATTCAAGTATAAAATTCAACCCAAAATAGGTTCAATAGCATTTAAGGTACTGGGTAAACATATATTTCAAACTGTTGTTGTTAGATATTTGGTATTCCTAATCATTATAAAAATTTACTTTTTCCTTTGAACACTAATAAAATAGCCAAATGCAAATTGGAGTAACCTGAACCTCCAGATACACAATAATCGTTTTAGTCCTTCTATCCAGTTTTTACAGTGTCACAGTTGTTACTTAATACAGAATAATACAGCAACATATTTCATTAATTTATTGACACATTAATTTGTGGAGCAATATCTGAACTAGATTTTGATGTCAATCAATAATAGCTTTCATAACCGCATTTTTTAAGGCTGCGATATCTCAACATGAGCAAAAAAACTACATCAACAATTCACTTATGTTCCTGATTTGCTTACCTGATCAAACTGTGGATCTTCTCCCCTTTGTAAAGACTTTGTAAGTGGCTTTTCCTGCAACAGAAACCGTTCCAAGTGTTAAAACAGAAATGCAACATTTGATGTACTGACTAAAAATTGGATTGCTGTGGAGTGAGAGGTAAGGTGGGGCAAGATAGTGGAAGGATTTAAAAGTGAGGATCATCTGGGTGAGTCAGTGTAGCTGGATGAGGATGGGGGTAACTGGCTCGTTGAGCCTAGCCCAAAAGAGAACACGAGCTGCAGAATTCTGGATGATCTGCAGCTTATGAAGGGAAGTGTTGGGAAGTTCGGCGAGCAGAGAGTTGATGAGGCTAGCCTGGACGTGATGAAATCAAGGATAAGGGTCTCAGTGGCGTGAGGGGCGAGTTATTGGCAGAGGTGGGCAATATTCCAGAGGTGGGGAAAACTAAATGCATCAGAGCATGGATGTACAACAACAACAACAAATTGTATTTTATATACTACTTCGTGCAGTAGGATGTAAGGTTTAAAGTCAAACAAGATGCCAAGGTTCTGCACTGGCTCCGTGTGGAATGTGCATCTATGTAGATTGATGCTGTCAGTGCCTTAGGTGAGAAGGTGTTGACCAGAGCCAAGCAGGAGGATTTCTGTATTGTTGACATTCAACTGGAGAAAGTTAGCTCTCATCCAGGACTTGTTGTCGAAATTCAATTGGTCAGAACAGCAGCGGCCATGGAATCGAGGGTGGAGGCAGAGAGATTGAGTTGGGTGTCATATGCATAGATATGGAAGTTAACCCCAGGCATGTGGATAACATCACTGAGCGGGAGCATGTAGATATTAAAGAGGACCCAAGACAGAGCCCTAAGGAACAGTGTATGTGACAGTGCGGGGGGTGGGAAGAGACACCGTTGGCAGATACAAAGACAATGGTCTTATTTCTGGCCTCAGGTTTCAAACCAATTCCTATATAATCACATATATAATCATTGCATTTGATACAGCACTTTATCATGTCATCGAGATGTCTCAAAGCTATTCACTGAAATTTGGAGTAAAGGGTAGTCACTGTATTTGTAGGTGAACAAAGCAGCCAATTTTCCAGCAACGTCCCATGACAGTGGGTAAAAAACGCATTGCAAGTGAGCCAGTGTATAAGGGGCACCTGATAATGGGGTTCTACTGTAGTTGAAGTGCTTCAAGGCTCTAATTTTACAGGAAAGATTTTACATAAATGTTTGTTGCCTATCCAGTTGTCTTTGTAAATAAGATTAGCATAGATAGGCTGTCCCCACTTGTTGGAGAGTCTGCGACCAGAGCACACAAGTATAATGTAGAAACTGGGGATCTAAATGAGAATTTAGGAGGAACTTGTTCACATAGAGGGCTGCAAGAATACGCATTTTGCTGCCCAAAGCAGTGGTTAAAGCAGACAGTATAGATGCATTTAAGAGGACGCTATACATACACATGAGGGGGAAGGGTGTGGGAGGGAGTTAAGGGGTTGGTAGAGTCTCATTTGGAGGATGGACACAACACAGACTGTGAACCAAATGGCCTGTTTCCGTGCTGTACAGTCTAGGTAAATCTATATAAATGTCAGAGGTGAAGTGAGTGATCAATGTTTCTGTTCCTTCTATCGACGACCTATATTCCATCCCTCTGAATTTCAGCAATAAAAAGGTTATCATCCATGGCAAAAGAAAAACGGGTAATTAAGCTCATTAAGCCATCTTGAGGCTGTTGATCAGGATTGAGTTATGTATTCTGCACTCGGGAAGGCATGCACCACTCTCTGACTCAGCGTTATTGAACTTTTTATTCAGGGTGACATTGAATGTGGGAGTTAAGCCTTGCTGGCAGCGGAGGCGGGCATCATGTTGAGCACCAACCAGCTGGCAGTCAACAATTAAAATGAAAAACACTATCTTTCAGCTTGCAGAGAAGCACTTAATTATGTCCATCCTCTCGGAAGCACACATGTTTTGTGCACTTATCAGCAGCACTTCGAACATAATCCACTGTCACAAACTTTGAGCCACAAGTCTCAGCGTTTCACTCATTCCAGTATAGAAGATGAATCCCAACGGTAAAGATTTATAAGTGAGGAACAGCTGGCAGCCAAGTTAAAGGATTACCTTTAAGTGATATGCCTGTTCATTTTTACTATTATGCACCCTCATCTTTCCAGAGGGTCGTGCCTTTTAAAATTAAAATCTTTCTGAAATGTTACCAGGTGAACCTCTGTGTGATAGCTTACACAATACTGCACGTTCACTCTGCTATTCAGTTTTCAGTCTCCAAAAATCTGCCAAATAAAATAAATAAGATTTTCTTCAATTTCACAGTAAAGCTATTGAAGCAGCATTAAAGCTGCATAAATAATAATAATCCTTGCATTTGATACAGCGCCTCATCACGTCTTCGAAATGTCTCAAAGCGCTTATAATAATAATAATCCTTGCATTTGATATAGCGAAACGCGACAGCCAATTGCAAATGCAAGTTAAAGGAAAGATTCTGTGATCTTTTGAGAGACAGTTAACGACATTTAGCAACAAGATGTGTGGGTATGAAAATAGTAAAATAGAGGCCTGTTTGGATTTCGGTGTGTCAGGGAACAGAACTATAATTATTCACTGAGCCGGCACAGGCATATTGGACCGAATAGCCTTCTTCTGTGTTGTAGGATTGTATGATTCATGTCGGGAGGACATCCCAAAGCTCTTCGCAATGCTACTAAGCACCAAAGCTGGGGCGGTGGACCTTAAGAGGGCAGGGAGGGGAAAGACGACTGAAAGCACAGTCAAAGAAGTAATTCTTGAGGTGGGCTTTGAATGTGGTGAAGGATGGATGCAGTTCCAGAGCGCAGGGTCAAAACAACTCAAAGCTGCCTGCCAATGGCGGTTATAAGACAGGGGACATGAAGCAGGCAAGTGTTGGCTGAGCGATGGGATTGGCTGGGTCGGCAGGTTTATTCAATACTTGTGAAGCAATTTTTTTGCTTCCTTATGCATTGTTACTGTGGTGTAATGCCACATATAGTGAATATCTTCATAGTCAGTTTCATCAGAATACCTAGGGTTTTGTTGCAAACATGCTTTGTTTAAGATGTTTGTGAATATGTGTGCAGAAAAACTACACAATATATAAAAGGAAGCATGAGGATGGTGCTCTAAGTATTACTTTTGGATCCTAGCTAAATTAAACTGAATTAAATTGCTTCNTTTTTTAAAAAAATCATTTGCTGGGAAACAGATTTCATTACAAATAGATTGCTGTTGTACTAAGCTTCGGGCATTAAATTTATTGCGGTCACATTAGACCCATTTTCCAGAATTGAGTTTCAGGCAATAGCCTGATGCTGTTATATTTCTGATGCACCCAAATATAAAAGAGGCTTATATTCATTCACACATGATGCGTTTTAAATTATTGCCAAAATGACAAATTATGCTGCCAAATTATAGCATTAATTGGGTAGGGGCTTAGGAATCCTGGTTGTAAACTCATACTGTTTGAAACCAATGTTTTTTCAAGGCTTTTAAAATGCCTTGTGCAGTCATGAGATACATTGAGTTATTATAATAAATTTCTCCTGGGTCAGAAGGCTGAAAGTCCAAGTTGAGGTTATAGTTGAAGCGTACTGAAGTACTGGAATGTGCTGACAGCAACACCATTGAGGCTATGATCATTGATGCTCAGCTCTGTTGGGTTGGACATGTTGTTAGGATGGACAACGTATGGTTGCCAAAGCAGGTGCTTTATGGAGAACTGGTGGGTGGCAGAAAAAAGCAGAAACAGACGACAAAGGTGCTGCAAATTTTTTAAAAAAATTTCGGGTCTGAAATGCTATACGCTGTCCAGGGCCTTGGGATGTCCTCCCGAAGTGAAAGGCGCTATACAAGTGTAATCTTGTTGTTGTTGTTGTTGCAAGGAAACACTGAAGATACACCTGAAACAGTTCAACATGGTCGTTTACTCTTGGGAAACCCTGGCCACTGACAGATGGCAATGGCGTTTTGAAGTGAGAAAAGGAGTGAAGAGCTTTGAGGAACACCGGCGTGTGAGTGTGGAGGAAAGCCACAAGAGGCGGAAGGATTGGCAACGTCAGAGGAATAAACAGGAGAATCCTTCCCTCAGGAATGTAGTTATGTGCTGCTTGTGGTTGTGACAACTGTCTGTCACATATTGGCCTGCACAGTCATCAACGCATCCATCTACCATGAACTTATGCTCCCTTCATTGTTGGCACGGTCATCCTCGAGCATGAGGGATACACTAATAGTTTAAGCTAACATGTCATATCATCCTGAAGACCTTCCTTTTTGACCACGTCTACGGTCACCTTCCCCCTCCCCCTGACTCAGCCTTAGGCTCCACCATTGTTAAGTGCTCTGAGACAGCATCCGCTGTGGAGGGTACTACATAATTGCAAGTTGTTGTTATTGATTCTCAGTTTGTACAGCTTTCAAAAGGCAACTAGGTATCCAAAAAGAAATAATTTGCAGGTGAAAATGCAGGTAAATGGGGCTGAATGGATTGCTGAGTGGCCATCTTCTCTGCTGCAATTTCTATGATTCTAAGTTTTTATGGTACCAGTTCGATATTGTCAGAGATTCTGCCCTTTTGTAAGACATGTTAAACTAAGACCCTGCAAGCCTCTTCATAGTGTTAAAGATTCCCATTAGTTACTCCACTTTACAGTATATCCTGTGAAGTGTTTTGGGATGACCTCCTGATAGGAGAAACACTATAGCAGATGCAAGGATTATTATTATTATTAACTATATCATCTCCAGCCCTATCTTCTCCTCTGAGCCCTCCATTTTTCAAACTCTTTCTATCCTCCAACCCAATCATTGGACAAACCTTCAGTGAATATGTCCCATTATCTGCAACTCTCCCCAAATTCCTTTCTCCTCTCTCCCCATCTTCAAACCCTCTTTTGACCTTGCATTTGGTCAATAACCTTCAATTCTCTCCTCCCTGTTCAGTGCTCCTGATTGATTCTGCAAATTGCTTTGAGTGTTTCATTGTACGCGAAAGGCAAGCTGTTGTTTTGGCATATAACTTCTGCATTAAAACTGTCAGCTGAGTTAAAGCTACCATAAATATTATCTGAAATTGCGGTAGTAATGTGCCTCTTTTCTTGGAAAAATAATCAGATTCTAACTCACAGGGATGCTTCACACCCATAAATGTCAGGCTGTCTATTAGATCTGTTTGTCAAAGTTGCTTCGAACCAAAGATTTGGAGTGAGGGCCACAAGAGAAATAGCAAGTTGACTTGTTATTCGCTGTTAAAAGCTGCATTTGTGTCGATTCCTGACCAGTGATAGGAATAAATAAGTGGCAAGATGATTAAATATCATACGAAAGGCTTTGTGGACTATTACTTCATACCACTCAGGGCTATAAATACCTATATCTGGATATATAAGGTCTCTAAAGTGCATGTGCATACAATATCTATCTTAGACATGCGTGATGCACTGTAAAAGCAACAACAACAACTTGCATTTATATAGGCCCATCGCACAGGGTAGGGTCCCAGGGTGCGTGACACTGGTGGAGCACAACACGGAGCCTGCGGGAGAGTGCTGTTATACAGTTAACCACTGCAGAACACAGGTAGTCAATCTGTCACTGGAAAAAGGTAATCTACATTACCCTGCTTTCCACTTTCCATTAGAGATGATGAGCGTGTCTTCGCTTCTTCACAGCAGTGCAGACTCAGAAATCCTGCCTTGCTATTAAGGAGATGAAATGTAAATTTGCACAGTTCGAAATTTTGGTAATATTGGCCACCATCCCGAGTATCCAATTGATGATGAGTTCAACTTACATTAACAAATATTGCTAACATTTACTGATGGGAAAATGATGGGATTTTGCAGCATGTGTTTATAATAGAATTTTTCCATAAAAAGCACATCATCAGATTACAAGAGATCAAAAGAGAAGTTCAGATGGAGTGGGCCCATTTGATTTCTGAGGAAAGATGTACGAAAGACTGAAAAGATAAAACAAAACAAGTGGCAAATCGTATTTAGGAACAATGCTATCAGGATCAGAGGCCTTATATAAGCCATGAAATAGGAGTATCTGACAGATAATATCTGAATTTAGCCATAGTGGTAGAACAGAACGGGGCAATGGAAGGAAATTTTGCACCAACATCATCAATATTAGAGCTACAGAAGAGAAGTGAGCCAAAGAGGTCAGCTTTCTCTTTAAGACAGCTAACAAGCAAAGCATTTGGATGGAAGAGTGGTGTAAAGGAGAATTCACAGATGTTTCAAGTGACAGCTTTGGTAAAGGCTAGAAGGAAGACAGCTGAAGGGAAGGAACATCTAATGTAAAAGCAAAAATGCTCACCAACCATAAATATGCAGATTTTAAAGGTAAATTGTGGAGACATTAAATAAAATCATTTGATTATAATGTTAATTTTGGGGTTATAATCAGGGCCAATAGAAAACTGTGGAAATATTTACCAAAAATTGCAGGGAGTTGATTTGTGCTATTGAGAGGTATATTTTACTGCCAACCTACATTTTTTTCACTTAATTAATAAAGACTAAACAGGAAGAAATATCACACATTAGATTGTTGCAAGAAGAAATTAATGCTTTCTTTAACAAAAACGGGGTTTGTAATGGAAGGGGGTGTGTATAGTGGAAGGGGGGTGTAGTGGAGTGCGTGTGTGTAGTGGAGGGGGTGTGTGTAGTGGAGGGGTGAGGGGTTTAAAGGGGGTATAGTGTATAGTGGAGAAAGAGGTGTAGCGGAGCAGGGCTTTGTTTAGAGGAGGGGTATTTGTATGAGGGGTAAAGGGTTTAAAGGGGGTGTGTGTAGTGGAGGGGTGGGGGGGTTAAATTATGTGTAGTGGAGGAAGGGGTGTATCAGAGCAGGGGTGTGTAGAGTAGGGGATGTCTGTATTGGATTCCACAGAAAAATTGTGGCCGCACTTTTCTATTGGTTCTTTGTCATTAGGAACTAATTTAAATACAGGTCATGAGGTACTAATTCTGTATTCTAACAAAAGACAAATCCTGATTCTTATTCATCAATGACCACATCCACTTCAAAGTGTTCCAAAATAATTTATATAATACAACTGTTTCTTGCTGTTGCAAATGTCTAATTTTAATTTGTGAAACCAGTACAAAAGTTCTAAACTTTTGCTTTTAAAATATTTTAAAAAGTCAGTCTGAAGATTCTTCAGGCTAACCTGACAACGAGGCCAAAATCATTGTCAAATCATTTTATATCCAGCAGTGTTCTGGATGCTGTTTTAGTCAAGTATTGACTGATACTGAACGACACCAATTGTGTTTGCATGGATGATATCGTTTTGTAAAGTAGCAATTGATTTGCCATATATTTTTTGCTGACAGCCTACAGACACAGTCAACACTGCCTTTTCCATGCATATGTTCCTGCCAACTGAGCCGTGGAATAAACTTGGCAAAAGGCCAAATTGCTTCCTTTTCTAGTCACTGGAGATCACATGCAGGTTATAATTATTAATGATGGGAAAATAACACCTGAATTCATTCTTGTAGGAAAGCTTTTTCTTCAATAGACCACTTATTTCCCCTTAAAGACAGCCTTCTGTTCAAAGAAGAAAGGTGTAACAAAATACACTCTAAAATCAAACATGGCTTTTTCTGAGGTAGTTTTGAAAACATACTACTTTGAATCCAATTATGCAGATAAAGATTTGATTTTTTTAAAAATACAAATATAACTCTACACTAATGGAATACATACATTAATTAAAAGTCAACACATCGATCAACTGGTGGCATTTTCTTTTAAACAAAACAAAAGATAAAAGAAACACTTCTCAAGCCTCTTTTTGTATAACATATAAACTCCATAATTGTGGATAACTGCAATAGACTCCCAGGTAGAACATTTATTGTTATGTTGTTTGAAACAGTAAAAAGGGGCTAGATTGAACTGGATTTTATAGTTACAGGGTATAAGTACAGAGAGTGCGTGTGAAACACGAAAGCCCTGAGCAGGGTATTATCAGGAATGAATAACATAAAATACAAGATAAGTTAGATGTTTTAAATTGTTCTTAATTTAGCTTTGGGATGAAGGAAGCTCTATTAACTTCATTATAACTAATGATAGAATGAATTCCAAATGATCTTTCGAAGAATGGCCTGTTTTTCTTTCCATGTACTTTTATCTTCCTAAGTAAGCCACTAAAATAATCATGACACTATGCAGGGTACCTATTTGCAAAGGAAAATATTTGCTTGGAAACAGGCCACTTGGCCCAACTACTACTTGTTTACTCCATACGAGTCTCCATCTATTCTTTACTCCCTCCCATACCCTTCCATTATCCACTCCCTCATCTGAAGGTCCAGCTTCCTATTGAATGTGTCTACACTATCTGATTTAACACTCACTTCAGGCAGTGAGTTCCACAACCTTCTACGTGATGTTAAGCTCTCCGAAGCGCTGCCCCGTGTGAAGGGCACTATATAAACGCAAGTTGTTGAAGTTGTTCCTACTAAATTCTCTTTTAGATTCCCCCTAGTCCTATCTTATATTTGTGTCCCCTGGTTACAGACTCCCCAACCAGTGGAAGCAACCGATTTATGTAAATTTTATCAAACCCTTTCATAATTTTAAATACCTCTAATTAGGTTCCCGCTTAACCATCTCTTCGCTGGCGAAAAAAGGCTTAACCTATCCAATCTATCCTGATAGCAGAAACCTGCCAGCCCTGATATCATCCTATGCTGTACTCTTTCTATTGCTGTTACATCCTTCTTATATTGTGGAAACCAGAATTGGCCACACTAGTCCAGGAGTGGACTAGCCAAGGTGTTGAATGTGAACAAGACTGAGGCCCTCCTGATTGGCTCGCCTCAGCACCTCAGGATCTGGCAACATCAACCTCCATGGTCGCTCAATACAACTCACCAAACCAGTCAGGAACCTAGCTAGGGTTCTTGTTCAATCCTCAACTGTCTTTTCTTCCCCACATTCAAGCCATGACCCGCTCTGCCTTCCCTCACCGCCGTAACATCACCCGACTCCGCCACTACCTCACCCCTCAGGCCTGAAACTCTTGTTCAGGCCTTCATCGTCTCCAGGCTCGACTATGCAAACGCCCTGCTTGTCGGCCTTCCCAACCCCTCCCTCCACAGGCTGCAGATAATCCAGAACTCTGCAGCCCGTGTCCTCTCACGCACCAAACTCCGTGACCCCATCTCCCCCACTCTCACCCGACACCATTGGCTCCCTATCCTTCAGAGGATCCAGTTCAAGATCCTGGTCCTCACATACAAAGCCCTCCATGGCCTCGCCCCACCCTACCTCTGCGACCTCCTAACCCCCTACCAATCCGCCTGTTCCCTCCGCTCAGCCAGCTCTGGCCTGCTCCATGTCCCCCGACCCACCCGCCCCACCGTTGGCAGGAGAGCCTTCAGCTACTTTGCCCCCAACCTCTGGAATTCCATCCCCCAGTCACTCCCCCTCGCCCCCTCCGTAGCCTCCTTCAAGTCCCGCCTCAAGATCCTCCTCTTCGACCATGCCATCAACCACCCCCCTCCCTTCTCCCCCCTGACCCCAGCTCGGGTCTGAAAAGCCATATTCTGTCTAACGCCTTGGGACGTCCTCCCGACGTGAAAGGCGCTATACAAATGTAACCTTGTTGTTGTTGTTGTATAAATTCAACATCACTTTCTCATTTGGCCCAAGATCCCATTGAAACTGCCGCGTTTCGCCCACAAATATAGAGTATTCAGTTTACAGCATATTCTGTGAAACGCTTTGAGACGTCTAGAAGATGTGAAAAGCACTATATCAAATGCAAGGATTATTATATTATTATTATTGGCCTTTTTTATAGCCTTATTTACCTGTGGTTACTTTTAGAGATTTGTAGATCTGAATCTCTAGATCTCTTTACTCCTCTACTCCTCTTTGACAGTAGACGGTTTTCTTTATTTTTGCTGCCAAGATGAATTACTTTGCATTTTCCTACATGAAACTTCATTTGCCCTCTGTCTGCCCATTCTGCTAACCTATTATGCCTTCCTGCAATCTTTTTCAATCCCCTTCACTGTTTACCATACCCCCAATTTGGGATCATCTGCAAATTTTTATAACAGCAAGAGGATTACATCTGTATGCACCTTTCACATCGGGAGGACGTACAAAGGCGCTAATTTTTACACCACATCTCGTACACCTGAATCCAAATTATTTACATGGTGAACTGTAGCAGTCCTAACACTAATCCCTATGGATCACCGCTTCCTATTTCTTGCCAGCCTGAGAAGATACCTTTAACTCCTACCGCTTTCTTTCGGTTTCCTAACCATCTTTTAATCCATTTAGCTACCCCTCACACTATTCCACATGTCCCTATTTTAGTAATGAGCCTCTCATGTAACTTTAACAAAAGTCTTCTGGAAATCCAGATATACTACACCACTGCATTTCCTTTGTCTACTTTATCAGTTACAACTTCAAAGAATTTGATAAGGTTGGTCAAGCATAGCTTTCCTTTCGTAAATTCATGCTGTGTGCTTATATAAAATAGGCTGTATATCAAATGTAACGTCTATTACTAAGATTACATAATGCAAACATCCAATTTCTTTAAAATAAATGCAGTCATTCTGACATAATAAATTCTTGTATTCTAAAAATGATACCACAAGATCTCCTAAAAAAAACAAATCCTGGATAGTATGAATATGCTATTTGTGTTTAAAATACTATGTTAAGTTTGTGGACAATAAATTCCATACTTTTGCCTGCAAAATACAGTTATGACACTTTACAGTAAATCCTGTGAAGCATTATCCAATGCAAAGATCTTTTTTTATTATGTACTTTGCACTTTTCTTTCTGGTTTATTTAACTTTTCCTGTACCTGAACAGAGAGCTAAAATAAAATGTAAAAGAAACATAACATACGTATTATATACAATAGTTGCCAATTTATACAGATTAAAAATATTCAAGAAGGAATCTGAGGCGGAATTTGAATTTCTTCAACCACTGTATTGCCTAATTAAAAGTATTCAATATGAGACAGTTTAAGTTCTACACAAAGTCATAAAAGTTTGAATTTTGGGGGTAATTTTAAAACAAAACAAATTGCACACCAAGAAGGAAATAGCATCTCTTTTAACTTTTAATCCAATGCGACACCCATTTAAAATTTAATGTGAACTTAAATAGGTCATATCAATAATGCAGTGTTGTTAACTCTGGCATGAGACAGACTGGCCTTATCAACCAATCTAACACAACTAATTAGCAACTTACTGAGAACATGCAAAGAATGAACTGATGAATGCAATATAACATCTTCGGTATTCGGCAGAAATGAATTTGTGTTCCATCATATGCATTTGAATGGGAAATAGTAGAATAATTTTCCTCTGACATAGTTTATAAATGGTGTGTACATAGATGTAATTATGTGCTACATATCGTCTAGGCATTTAGAATACAACTGATAACAAATTAACTACTCATGAAGGAACACCCACAAAATGATTAGACTAGAAGATAATTATATGATTTGCCTGTCTCTCTGATCTTCTCATACCCCACTCCTCTGCCAGCCCCGTACACTCAGCTAACACAGGCCTGCTGCACATCCGCTGTCCTTTTTGCATCGCCATTGGTGGACAAGCCTTCAGGCATTGCCGTCAACCTCTGGAACTCTGCCTCTATCTCTCCACCTCACTTCTTTTCTATCTATCTTCAAATCCCAATTTAAAACCTATCTCTTTGATCATGTCTAAGGCCATCTCTGCCTCCCCTTCCTTCTAGCTCAGTGTCCAACTTCGCCAATGTGAAGCGCTTCAGGATGTTAGTGTATGTAAAGGGTGCTATATAAATACAAAACAAAAACAGAAGTGGCTGGAAACACTCAGCAGGTCAGGCAGCATCTATGGAGAAAGGAAAGTGAGTCAACGTTTCGGGTCCACGACCCTTCGTCAGAATTGGGGCCTGTTGTGAGGATGAGGCTTTTAAGGGCTAACAGAGAGGGCAAGGAAGACAAAGGAGAAAATGGGGTAGAGGACAGGGGATGATGAGTTAAAGAGGTGTTAATGATTCAAAACAAAGGGGGGGGAAAGCAGGAGAATAGAGGTGGTAATACTGCAGAACAAAGGGGGAGGAAAAGATTGCAACAAAATAGACGGACAAGAGAGAGAAAAGGTGTGTTTGGGACCAAGATGATACGGTAATGGTCACAGAAGAGGGGGAAGGGGAATGTGAGCTGTTATGGTCTGACATTGTTGAAATGAATATTGAGCTTGCGCTGTGACTCATTGGAACAGCGTAGGAGACCGTGGATGGTTTCCAGCATTGAGTTCCACAGTCTTACCAGCTCTCTGTTAAACCATTCAACTTAAATTCCTTATTATGTATTCAACAAATTCACCAATAAATATTAAAACCATCCAAATGAACTTCAATATGCTATTTTTGGCGGTGCTAATCCACCATAAGAATACTTACCCTCATGAGATTTCATGCCCCAATGAATCTATTTGTCTTTTTAAATGACCAGTAATAAAATTTATGTAATAAAATAAAATGGATGAAATGAAACTGGCTCGTACTCAAGGCAGTTTTGGAAAAGATTTTGATTAACAAATGGAATGTATGAATATAATAGCACAACCGAGTAGAAAATGACTGTATGAAAACTTACCAGAGGCTCTGCCATGATAACACGAATCTTTCGTTCAGCCTGAGTTGTGAAGTTAGCAAATATGCTCTTCAAGACATATTCCCCTGATTTAATATCAGGGTCAATATTGATGGGCATCATGGCTGGAGGTCCTCTGTCACCTGGTATGCTGCTTGTGGGTAGGACTGGGGGTTTAATGTACCCGTTGCCCACAGGAGAAGCTATGCAAAAAAACACGGAATAATCAATAAATTATTGTGATACATCTTCAGTTGGGCTCTTTTATAAAAAATCTTACTGTTTATTTTTCAGTTTGTTGAAGCATTTCATTACAGTATCAATCAGGAGCATTCGCTTACAAATACACAGCCACAATACTTTACAGTACATCCTGTAAAGTTCTTTGAGACATCCTCATGACATTAAAGTGGCTTTATCAAATGCAATATAATAATAATCCTTGCATTTGATATAGCGCTTTTCACGTCTTCTAGACATCCCAAAGCGCTTCACAGAATATGCTGTAAAGTGAATTGACTGTATATTTGTGGGCGGAACGCGGCAGCCAATTGCGCACAGCAATGTCCCACAAACAGTCGTAGATTGAAAATGACCAATTTATTATTGTTTTTGGTTTTGGAGGGATTATTATTAGGCTCTGTGTGGAGTAAGGAAACTTGCCCAAGGTTTCGCCCTCTGCCTGGAATTGAACTCAGGTCTCTCGCTTGCAAAGCGAGTGCTCTAACCACTGAGCTACAGGACTCCACTTTGGGTACCACTTAACTGTAAAGTACCATTATTATATAAATAAGGATTTATTTTATTTTATTTATCAAAGGCAAAACTTCTAAGATCTAGTCAATAGTCATTGGCCACTAATGATCATCTTTTGGATAATAATAATCCTTGATTATCACGTCTTCGAGATGTCTCAAAGCGCTTTAACATTAAACCAAGGTTCTATGTGCTTGTTCACATGGCACTATTCGAAAAGAGAAGGGAATTTCTCCAACTATCCTGGCCAACAATCCTCCAAATAAAATTTGTCATCACTTCATGGTTGTTTGGGAGACATTGCTATGTGCAAATCGGCTGCCTGTTTGCCTACAAATACATAGTCTCTACTCTTCATAGAAAAATCCTATGAAGCGCTTTGATACATCTTGGCAACATGATAAGGTGCTGTATCAAATTCAAATATTAAATATCAAATTCAAACATTCAAATATTTATTATTATATCAATTGCACTGACTTTAGGTGCAATCAAAATACAATAGGTCATGGAACATCTGTAACTGCCTTAGTTTTTGTTAGTTTTGAAAGCAAGCAGTAGCTCGTTCATGTATGCAAACGTTCTCCACAGAATACAGTAATCAAATAAAATATTGTATCCAAACTTGCAAATGTTCTCCATCACATTATGTCTGCCAAAGGTGCTGATACATTATATACAGAATAATATTTATATTTCAGTGAGTTATAATACTGGAAATGAATTGAGCATTTTCGATCTAAACACAAACTGAGAAACAAAAGATCCTTGATATTGTAAAACAGGCTTGCATTTGTTACAGTCCTTTGCTATTATATAAAATACTACTGTATCATCAGTGTTTATTTTCTAGTTTTAGCGTTCCTTTTAAAATTGCTAGGCAGGTTAAGAAACATCACGAAAAAGGAAGCTGAACACTTAAAAAGAAAATAAACTACAGGAGAAATCAAAATAATAATAATAATAATAATCCTTGCATTTGATATAGCGCTTTTCACGTCGGGAGGACGTCCCAAAGCGCTTCACAGAACACACTGTAAAGTGAATTGACTGTATATATTTGTGGGCGAACGTGGCAGCCAATTGCGCACAGCAATGTCCCACAAACAGTCGTGGATTGAAAATGACCAATTTATTATTTTTTTTGGTTTTGGAGGGATTATTATTAGGTGTGGAGTAAGGAAACTTGCCCAAGGTTTCGCCCTCTGCCTGGAATTGAACCCAAGTCTCTCGCTTGCAAAGCGAGTGCTCTAACCACTGAGCTACAGGACCCCACTACAGAAGAAATCAAAAGAAAACAAATACAGAAAATATTTCAAGCGAGCTTATTTTCCTAGAACAAATTGATAGCAAAAGAATTAATTGAAAAAATAGTAATGCAAAGAATGAGGATGAGGTACAAGGAATGTACGATATTTTAAGTATTCTGTTTCTGTTCATCCAGTTGAGGTCAGACCTGAGACTACAAGTTTGTGAGCCTGAATCCTGACAGGACTCTCAGCCCTTCACATTTTTGAGCTCAATAAAATAAATACTACACTATGTCTCCTCCTTAGAGTCAAGTGGGGCTAAATTAACTAAGAAGAAATAAACAATCAAAGCCAAGTAGACTCGCAGTAACCCAAAACCGACCAGCTTGGCGAGATAAAATGCTAAAATGTAGATGAGCAAGTGCTGCAAAAATTACCAGGGACTGTAAGTTTGTAACTGTAAAGTACCTTTAAATTTACCAGTATTGCACTTAGCAAAGGTACAAAAACTACGGTTACACTGTATAGATTTGTACAAAAGAAAGTTGTTCGTGCAGACTGTTAAATTTGAGTTGACCGTGCAAGTGCTTGTAAACAGTTCCATGAGCTTAAGGGATGATGGTTTAATTAGAATTAGATCATACAACATGAAAGGAGGTGGCCCTGTCGGGTGTCTGACACATGCTTAAGAGTACCCAAACCAAACGGAGGGTTCCATGTATCCCACCTACACATGGAAATTCCAGATAGATTGTTGGAATGCAATGTGCACTCTCCCTGGAGGGACGCATCCTACTTACCTAATTCCAGAAAGTAACAGGTGCAGGTTGGCAAGAGCTAGGGCTTGGGGACCCCAGGGTGTGAGTTGGGGTCCTGTTGGAATCTGACCAGCTAAAACCACATAACTTGCCATTGATAGCACTGTCTGGCAAGCTTTCCTGCTGCTTGTCCATCTAGGACAACCCTACCCAGTAGGGCTATGGCTTGCAACAATAATAACAACAACAAATTACATTGTATACGCCTTTTACATCAGGAGGCTGTGGTTAATAGGCTTGCAGGGTTAACAGTAGCTGTTTGGGATGACTTTCTGCCCCCAGTGACTGGTCTGCCCTTCCAAGTCCTGTCGATCAGTCATTCTGGCTGTGCTGTCATCAGCAGTGCCCTGGAATACTGAGGATCCACCTCGCTCAGGAACCGGACTACCGAGACCACCACAGAGGGTTCCAATATTCCATGTCACCTTATATAACATTAGTTATAAAAGGCCTCAATAAGAAATACATATTCAAATGCAAGGTTGAGTTCCAGGGCATCTAGGATGCTGTTCATAAGCTAGAGTACTGGGGGAAAAACACAAGTACAATACCTGAGAATGACTTGAACTAGATTTGATATGTAAAGTGCCTTGCTAAATATAGATGAGGACATGGTTATGAAGGTACAAGGAAATTGTAGTGTTAAGGACAAAGGGAGGAATATGATTACACTAAAAGCTTCAAACAGAGTTATGAAGGATGACCTTAAAATGCTTTTATGTTATTGCAGTAACAGAAGCAGTAAGCTCAGCTCTGGATTCAGCAGTGTAAATTATTGAAAAAATGGTTGTTAGCAGCCCCTCTGGTTTGGATTCCCTACCTCTCTCCCCTGTCTCTTTGTTTACTTTTCATAAGATCAGAAGATTACTTAGGATAAAGAAGACCATTTGGTCCATCTGATCTCATTCTTCCAGAACACCCACCCTAACGTGCTCCATTCACAGCATTAAGTAGTCGTTAACTGAGTTGTGTGTCCTGGCCTCAGTCACCCTTCCTGGAAACCTATCATAATAATAATAATAATAATCCTTGCATTTGATATAGCGCTTTTCATGTCTTTTAGACGTCTAAAAGTGCTTCACAGAATACGCTATAAAGTGAATTGACTGTATATTTGCGGGTGAAACGCGGCAGCCAATTGCGCACAGCAGTGTCCCACAAACAGTCGTGGATTGAAAATGACCAATTTATTATTGTTTATTAGGCATGTGGAGTAAGGAAACTTGCCCAAGGTCTTGCCCTGCCGGGAATCAAACCCAGGTCTCTCGCTTGCAAGGCAAGTGCTCTAACCACTGAGCTACAGGACTCCAGGACTTTATTCTGGGGTCATAAACCATGAAACTTCTTTAATTTTCCCCTTTAATTTTTAGAATATCAGTTTATTTATTTGTACCTTTAAATGTAATGTGCCCTGGTGTCCCATTCAAATTTATTCCAAATGTTTTTAATTAATAGAATGTTTATCTCATAGTTATTTGTGGCCACAGCTACCACATTCACTTTAAAGCAGCTAATTTAATTAAATGTTTGAGATATTCTTATTGAGATATTACTCTATATTAAATACAAGTACTATTTATTTAGTGTTAATTTACAAAGCTAGCAAAAGTACTGACATTATTGGCAACCAAATCTTGGCTCAAAGTAAATAATTGACACAAGATGGAGTTTCGAGGGTTAGAGTGTTCTGCATGTCAGATCTATTGAGTTAGAAGAGTTATTGTGTAAGAGATGATACAGCAGCTATTGAAAAAGATCGATATAACAGAAGAAAATAATAAGGGCAACAAATCAATAATTATAATTATTAGTGACAGCTCAAAATAACAGTAAAGGTTTCAGGCGCAAACTTCCCATTCTTTTGGAGGAAGTTGGATGGTCTATCCAGCCGATTCAACCTCTCAAAAGATTCCTATGATACATCCATTTCATCATATTATCACACTGAATAATTTTAATTTTGAGGAATTTGTTCTAGTTATTTTTGAAACTCCAGCAAACATAAAATATTACTGCATTTAGCATTTGCTTTTGTTGTCCTTATATTGAACTTTCACATTGGCTTGAATTGTCTTCATGACAGAAAATTTGCATCTAATTTTTTCAAATCTTTAATAATTTTAAGAACCTCTATCACGTCTCTTTTCAAGTAAAGAAATCCAAGATCATTCCTCATAAATCTGTCACAAGAGGTTATTGAAGAGCTTGGATGAAGAAAGCTTTGTTTTATTGGATCATTCTTATCCTTCTAGAATACACACTGTATCATCTTGCCATTATAGCATCAAGCTGTGTTTTAAATGAGTTCGGTATAACCATGCTTAAGAGTGTCCAAGCCAGAATGAGAGTTTGACATACCTATGCCACCTATGCATAAAAATTTCCCGTGTCTGGAATGGATTACATACCTTCGCCCTGGAGGAACACACCCTGTTTACTTAAATCCAGACAGTATTAGGTGCAGATAGGCGAAAGACTGGGGTTCCCAGAATATGTTGGGGTACTTACTACTGGAGTTACCCAGCTAGAATTACAGGACTGGCCATTAAGAGCATTATCTGGCAAGCTTTCGGCAGCTTGTCCAGCTAGGACTTATAAAGGATTTACATTGCAGGATTAACAGGAGCCGAATGGAAAGAATCTTTGTCTTCAGAGACTTGTCTGCCCTTCAGAGTCCTGCCAACAAGCCGGCAGAGCTGGTCTCTCAACAGCAGTGCCCTAGATCAGGAACTATACAACAACTTGCATTTGTATAGTGCCCTTCATGTGGGGCAACGTCTTGGAGTGTTTAACTACTGGGAACACCACAGAGATGGGAGGATAGTAACACAGATTTGGGAAAGTTGCGCTGTGGCCACCAGTAACTTAGTGACCGCACGCTGAGGTCACGCTAAAAGGTTGTTTAAAAAATCACTGCCTTAGGGCAGAGTCACTCTAATGGGGCCTATCAGAGTTTGCCAACTCAAGCTTACATTAACTCAGTCTTGGGTAAGCTTATCTGATTGGGATAGGCTCTGTGGAACATGCAAAAAATTACCTATATTATTCTATTTACTCCACACGCCTGATAATAATCCCTCAAAAGAAAATTGGTCATTTTCAATCCACAACTGTTTGTGGGACACTGCTGTGCGCAACTGGCTGCCGCATTTCGCCCACAAATATAAAGTCAATTCACTTTACAGTCTATTCTGTGAAGCGCTTTGAGACATCTAGAAGATATGAAAAGTGCTGTTTCAAATGCAAGAATTATTACTATTATTATTAGAGGGTTCCAACATTCTGTTGCCCCGCAAGTATCCTTGTAGCCAGCTCAGCTCCAAAGATACCTCACTTACCTCTCCCCAAGCAGGATAGTCACGAGTTAGGTCATTTGACATCTGGCAAGCATGTCGCATTTTTAAGGTCTCATTGGTTAATGGAAAGGTACCAGAAACTTCCTGCAAACTCAACAATGAGTTGAGCAGCCAAACTAAATTTTCAATTTAGGGGAAACATTTGAAGGAGGAGCATTGGCCACAATATATTGTCTTTCAGGCTCTGTAATTCCCTTCCTCACTTCCTTCTCCTCGCTCCCTCTCTTCCTATTTTCAGGTCCCTGCTGAAGACCTTTCTCTTTGACAGCGTCTTTGGTCACCTTCCTCCCCACCCCCACCCCAGCTCGGCCCCGGGATCCGTTACTGTGAAGCGCTCTGAGATGCCGTCCGGCGTGGAGGGCGCTACATAAATCCAAGTTGTTGTGTTGTTTTAAAATAACAGGGAAATAAAAGGACATTTTAAAAACTGAATAGGGATAAAAAATGTGAGAACTGAAATTTTTATTTAAATGCGAGAAATAAAACTGAGATCTGTTTAAGTAATTAAGTTAAGGGAGGCTGCAGAGAATCATAATCTCATAAACATGAGGGATTTCAATATCCCGGAGGAAACGCTTATAGAAGTGGCACACCCTCACAAGGGCAACACACACTTAACACAGCTGTGAAGCAAAATGCTAGGGCAGGTATTATATTACATTTAAGATATAGCAGTGCACCATAACTCATTTGTAACTAGGGAATGGTAAATACTGCAATAGTAATTTGCATTTATGTAGTGCATTTCACACAGGGTGGTATCTCAGAGCATCACTGGGGATGTTGTGATCATTACCGGTTAAATTTCATATTGTAATGAACGCAAACACCAAAAATAACAATTCAAATGAGCAAGATTTTAGAAAATCTTTGGAACCCTGAGAAGAGTTCTAGAAAGGTTCAAGTAGGTAATAAAAAATTGTTGAGAGCAATAAATAGGGTTCAAAGGCAGTTAATTGGCAGAAGTGTGTTTACTCACGACCTATTCAGGAATCCTGCATACTGGGACGCTGAGCATTAAATGCACCTCAATGAGCAGCAGATTTACATACTTCACCTCTGCACATTGGTTATACGACAATGTTAAAGTGCCAAATGACCATGTTTGTGAGAATCTGATGAATTGTTTATTCTGGTCAACAGTTCAAGTAGGCTACCGCGTTTTGCCCACAAATTACAGATTCCACTTTACAATATATTCTGTGACTGTGCTAAGACTGGCACACAGGCTTTTCATCTCTGGGACCTAGGTTCAAATCTAGCCAGGGCTGCTGCAATGTAAATTTCTCTATCTGCTGGCTGTAAGGGTTAAAAAAAAATTTGGTCACCCAATCCACCTGTTTGTGGGACATTGCTGTGTGCAATTGGCTGCTGCGTTTTGCCCACAAAACATAGTTACCACACTTTACAATATATTCTGTGAAGTGCTTCAAGAAGTCTCAACGACGTGATAAGGTACTGTATCAAATACAAGGATTAATGTGATTGTTATTGTAAGAGTTCTACATAAGTTCTTACTTAGCAGAGTTTCTAATTGTTCCCACTGCATAACACTGTACCTTCCAAGGTTGTCAAGCTTACAGATTGCCATAAAATGGGCTCCTGTCAGAAGTAAACTGTCACCGTTCATGTAGTATATTTTTCTGAGGTTGGGATGAAGGCAATTGTAAGTAGAAGCCTTGTATGTTTGTAGACATATTATTCAGTGAAAAGTGATTCATAGTGAGACAAGCTGCACAAAATAGAAGTGTTCCATTTCCCAATGCCAGGAATAATCACATTAATAGGCACAACAATTAAGGTTCGAAGATAGCTTCTTTTAAAACAATGGCGTTCAAGGAAATAAAAGGAAATGTTTTGGGAAATCTGGAAAAACAAATAGCCTAACATTGGTCTAGAAATGTTGAGAATTTTCAGCATCAAAGATCATTCAACAACATTATCTATTTGAAATGGAAAAATATATGTTAATCACTGTAGAGCACTTCAAAAACATTGAAGGAGTTCACTGTAAGAAGCTGAAAGCTTTGCTATCTAAAGTACAGCCCTTACAAAGGGATCATGCAACATTTGTTCAAATGTCACGTGTACAGAATAGCAAGCATCGGGAGGAACTGCTGGTGACTTGCATTCTCCTCAGGAGAGCTCGCTGCATCTTTGTGTCATCTGACCCAGCTGAGCAAGAGTTTAGCCGTCAGAACTTCCTGTAGTCCAAACTGCATGCAAATGTGAATAAGCAAACAGTGGAGACTCTGATGTGCTTGTTGAATTGACTGTTGCCTGATGAGTTCCTCTATGAATGTGCTATTCATTCGTGGAAATGTTTGAAGAGACGTAAGTTCGCTGGCCTGACAGCTGGCAGCAAACACAATTCACAAAACTAGCAGTCAGTAACAGCTACTGTTTATTTTGGTTGTGAAATTCAACTTAGGATTTCATTTTTTAATGAGCACTTGCAAGGTAACTTACTTGACCTTCAACAACTATTATGTGACTTAAAAATATGTCTGTTAAGATACCAAGATCTAAAGTACAATTTACAGTATATTCTGTAAAGCGCTTTGAGATGTCTCAAGGATGTCATAAGGCACTATATCAAATGCAAGGATTATTATTAAGAGAAGCAAAAATTGTATTTGGGTAACATTTTTATGCATAACTTCCATCTTCTATTGAAAACACACAGAAATATTTCTTCAGTGCTTTCACAGGCACTGAGCAGCAGCAAAGGGCAGTTTCAGGGCAGATACCAGGAAGTATTTATTTACCAGGAGAGTAAAGAATGACTGGATCAGTTTATCAGAAAGGGACGTTAATGGTAGGGCACTGGATTCATATAAGGAATAGTCTGATGTTGCACGGGGATGGAAATAGGATGGATATTCTGGAAGGATGAGATTACATGTCAGCCTGGCTCAATTGGTAGCACTCTCACCATTGAGACAAAGTCCAGGCAAAGGCTCCAATACAGGACTGGGTGTGTGTGCATTGTCAGAGATGACATTTTTTGACTGAGAAGTTAAACCAAGGTGCTGTCTTCCCATTCCCCAGGTGGACATTAAAGATCTCGTGCCATTATTCAAAAAAGAGAAAGGAGTTTCTCCTGGAATCTGACCAACAAACCCCCAAGTAAAATCGAGTGCTCACTCCATGGCTGTTTGTGGGACATTGCTGTGTCCAAAAAATACACTCAGTCACACCACATTACAGTATATTCTGTGAAATAGTAGAGGACATCTCGATAATGTGATAAGGCACTATATCAAATGCAAGGATTATTATAAATGGGCTGACTTTACCAATCTGTCCCCACCCTTCACTCGGTGGGCACTGGCCTGCTCTATGTCTCCGCTCTTCCCACTCCACCTTCGGAAGTCAGGCCTTCAGCCTTTCTACCCCCACCCTCTGGAACCCTTCCTGGAGCCCCTCTGCCTCCCTCTTACCTTGCCTACTTCAAGACCCTTCTCAAGACCTTCCTCTTTGACTGCACTTTCGGTCATCTTCTACCTTCACCCTGTTGACTCCAGCCCCCAGCTCAGGTGCAAACCCTTCACTGACCAGCACATGAAAGGAGCTATAAATATACAAGTTGTTGTTGTTGTTCTTCATCCAAACCGCTCACAATGTTGTTTGATCCAATTATCTTTTGCCTCCTTAAACGCAGACCACTTCACTGCATAAGAGGACAGATGATACATTCCCAGACATTCCATTAAACTGCTTAAGAACAAACTAATTCAAAATTCTACATGAATGACAGGTTAACTAACCTTCAATTTTAATATCTTGATTTGATGTTACTAATTTTAATACCTTCCTTCAGGAGAGCCATCCTTCTCCAGAAACCCTGATTCAGTTTGATAATTCACTAATGTGAGCTAAGATTTTTATTAAACAATTTAAATTTACTGAATTCAATATCATCACAAAATAACAACATAGCAATTATTTCATCTCTCATAAAACAGTTGGCATCTAAAAATATGTTCCTAGTAATGTATTTAGATATTTTATAAGACTCCAAATGCACCATGCCTAGACAAATGTTCGATATAATTCTGCAATATAAATTTTTTAAAGGGCAAAATATCTAGAAAGTACTGTGGTATGATTCATGAGATCAACCGAGACGTTAATCTTCTATTATATTACTCAATGATCAAGTTCTAAATTAAATTGTTTCCTCTCCCAACCATCTTTATTCATCTATCACAGTATATAGTAACTGATATGTGATTGCTCTATTACTGCAAACGTGCAGTATTAGGCCGAGATACAGAACTCATAGCCATTACAGCACAAGGTGACTGTGGGATATTTCACTTAACTCATGGAACCCCAAACTAATCAGTTACATTCTGTGAATTCAAAGGCATCAATTTGAATTTGAAGCCCTGTATGTTCCTAAAACGTAACAGCTGTTAACATAAAAAACACCACATGCTGAACTCTACTAGAATTAAATGCTGTTGGGTCCCAGTAAGATCGCTAAATTCTAATAGCTTGCCTACTAGGTTTGCATAATAAAATCAACTCTTGTTATGACTATGCTTAATTTGCCAAGACAAAATGTGCTTATATCAGAAATTGGTAACTCTTAACTCTTAATATTTCCAGTACGACTAATTGATTCCATAAGTGAAACATAGGATACATTGCACATTAATTTATATGTTTTACAGTGATCAAACCAACTATTCAAATCTCTCTAGCTTTCCAACTGTGAAAACAAAATCACAGATGACTGATCACAGAGACAGATTGGTTGATTTGAGGAGAGAAATGATGAATGTAATACAGACAAATGTGAGGCTATACATTTTGGGAGGAAGAATAAGGTAAAACAGATATGTTAGGTGGTAAAATAATAAAAGGAGTAGAAAAGCACAGTGGACAAAGCTGTCAAAAATGCTAATGGAATTGTAGGTTTTATAAATAGGGTATTTTTATAAATAAATGTATTATAAATAATACAAAAGCAAAGAGGTAATGCTAATCTTATATGAATTGTTTGTTAGTCTCCAGTTAAAATATTGTTTCCGATATTGGTCACCCCACTTTAGAAATGATATCAAGGCAATAGAAGGAGTGCGGAGGAGATTTACTAGGATGATACTGGGGATAAGTGGTTTGGCCAGTGAACAGAGACTGAAGGATCTCAGACTTCTTTCACTGGGCCAAAGAAGGTTGAGGGTGATTTGATAGAGGGCATTAAAATTAGAAGAGGCAATAGGGATAAATTATTTCTACTGGTCAGTGAGTCGGTAAATAGATAACATCAATTTAAGATAGCAAACAAGCAAATGGGGAGGTTAGGAGAATTTTTTTCATGCACAGAGCAGTTAGGATATGGAATGCCCTGTCGGAGGCGGTAGTTGAGGCAAAATCAATTTTGGGAGTTAAAACAGATTCCTTAAAAGGAGTCAACTCCAGGGATATGCAGAAAGGCAGGTAAGTGGACTGAAAGGATTGCTCTTGATGGGGCAGCACTGACACAACGGGCTGAATGGCCTTCTCTGTGCCATAAATTTCTATGGTTCTATGACCCTAGCCTACTTGTCAAATTGAAGAAGTTTTTTTTCCCGTCAGCCAGGCGTCTGACACAAGCAGAAAACTGTCAAACAATAAAGGGGGGCTGTAGAGGAGATTTACAAGCATAATCCTGGGGGGGGCGATCAGTGGTTTGGCCTATGAGCAGAGAGACTGGAGGAACTGAGTGGAAACTAGCCTTCTCCTCTCTCCCCCCCCATCCCTCCCGCCAGACGATTGCCACTAGATTGCCACCTACACTAAGTAAACTATTATCAGAATTCCTCATGAACTAGCCATCCTGTGAAACTATTCCAAGTCAATATACTGTATGATATAGCCTGATGGGAGTGAATGCCTTGCTCTTAAGAGTCAGTGCAGACTTGATCGGTTGAATGACCTAATTCTCTGTTGTAAATGATTCTAAATTCTGTATATGAGTTTGACTCTATTAAAAACGCATTTACATTGCTGGATACTGCAGGTCCATGTGGATCTGTCCTGCAGTTAGGAATATGGTTGTACGAATATTCCATTCAACAGTGTAATATAGAATCCACAGAACTAACAATAGCACAACTGTACAAATAGTAATTCACACAAGTAATAAATTGTTAAAAGTTATCTCACATTGGATCTTCCTTTTTTGCCTTTCGAAAGTTAGCAATTTAAAAATCTTATTACAGGCCTGTACAGGTGGGCTAAAAGACATGAGAATTAATGCCCCTTAAAGCAGTGATCCTATTTACATGACAGCACTGATGGTGAAGCCCATAACTTTCACCCAAAGCTCACACCAACTGAAGATAGGTGAAGTGCTGCCAAATCTCTGTCACTCTCCCTGTCAGTTTATCAAACATACTCCCATTGACTAGTTTATTTTTCCTCACTGCAGAAAAACATGTAGCCACTGATCTTCCCTAATGACTCTCCCAAATTGAGAACCCAGTTTAGTTGCTTGTTATTACATGACGTCCTTCATCAAGACGTTAAAGTAAAAATGTACCACGATTTATATGAAGAGATTTTAGTTGTTTTACATAAATGCTACAACTTCACAAAATTAATTTCTCAGTTTAAACATGTTTAAAGTTAGCTTTTCAAATCATAACACAAATGAGCCTATCAAATGACAGATGAACTTGAAAAGCAAATGAAAAGAATTTTAGATATTAGAATACAGCTGAAATCTACAAAGGATCCACATAAATGCTCGGATTATTTTTCTTACGGATGTAAACACCCTCTATCCAGTATTTCAGAACCACTTCAAGAAATGTGTGAAGGGCAATTTGTTTGGCTGGTGTAGTCTGCATCTCTGAGTAATGTCCCACAGCAGATAGAACAATAGAAAAACAAATATGCACGAGTTGTCATTTCGTTTCTGACCTTTGCATACTCATTTTAATCATTTGCTACAGCGGTCATTCACCAGTTTATTTTATTTATGGTGAAACATGAGATCCCGAATTGCTAATCTCTTTGCTCTGCAGCTCTTGCACCACCGATCTGGTTTTTCATTAGCATTAGTCATTCCATTTCTCCACTCACGTTTAGTTTTCGATTCCAAACTGTGCCCCTCAAAATTGGCATTTTGGTCTCTATGTAAACTAGATACTTCCTCAGCATTCCTACATGTTCTGTACACTACTTTTGTTCTGAACTCATTAATATTATTAGCTCAATTCAGCATATCAGGAAGCTGCCAAAATATATTATGGAAATTTGGTTATCAACATTTCTGTATCACTGGAATTCAAATAAGGTACAGAATTATGTGAGTTTATTACATGGTGATCTCCAAATTCTAGCCATTTTTTAATGATAGGATTAACTATTTAGGGATGAAATTGTAATAAATAATCCTTGCATTTGATATAACGCCTTATCATGTCGAGACTTCTCAAAGAATTGGTGTGATGGGATAGTCTGTTATCAGTTTTTACCTCCTACCTCCTCCCTTGGTTTAGCCTATGGTTCTCAAATCCTGAGATTTACATATTTTTCCAGCTGAATAGTTCCTGGAGTCTGGTATGTGTGCTCCACCCTCAGTTCCCAATTATGTAAGTCACCCAAGTGTGATACAATTGACATTAATTGCTTACAAAGTTTTTTTTTGAGACAATCAAACATGTTAATGTGCTTAGTTCTATACCTTAGTTGATCTCCAGTCCAAAATTCTAGTCGTTTTAAGTCATTTCAAATGTGGTTTACTCATGTTATGTTTTTTTTCATTGCATAGTCCCATTCATGCTTCCGTTCACTGCTCCCTCCTTCACTTTGTTCAAGGTCCGTCTCAAGACGTCCCTGTTTGACTGACTTTCAGTTACCTTTCGCCTCCACACCCCTTCAGCTTCCCTCCAGCTCAAGAGCCGAGCCAGCATCTTAAGCGTTTTGAGACGTCCTCGTAACGTGAAAGTCGTAAAAGCCGCTATATAAATGCAAATGTTATTGTGTCCTTACGTTTGTCACTTATTGAGATCCAACTTGCTAGTGTGCAAAGGTAGGCCTTTAATATTTAATTTTTTACAATGTAGAGATTGATATAGAAAAAGTTCTAGAATAAGATGGAGAATTAGAGACTCAGAGTGAGAGAGAAACAGAGAGAGTTAGTTAATTAAAATTTAACAAATTCCACTTTAACATCCTGGGATTAGATCAGTTTATCTCAATTGCTCATCTCAATAAGAAGTATACAAAGGGCACGTAGTTCATGAACAAGATAGAACTTGCCAAAACGAAGGTTGAAAAAAATCTAAGGGCGTCAGTTGACTTGCCATTCACCTCGTCCAAATTGTGTGAGAGAACAATAAACAAGGCAAACAGGAACCTGAGATATATAATAACAATCCTAATATTTTGATATTGTGCCTTATCACCCCCAGAAAGCGATTCGCCAATCGACTAACAATTGGGTTCCCATTTACTGCATACAGAGGTATGTGGATTAAGGAAACTTGCCTAAGGTTTCCTCCTGCCCGGGAATCAAACCTAGGTCCTCTCACTTGCGAGGTGAGCGCGTTAACCACTATGCTACGGGACTCCATATTACTGAATCAGTTTCATTTAGATCCCCAGATGTGATGTTTCTAAGATTTAGTAAAAGTACACAATTAAAGAACCTAATACAACAACAACAAAATTACAGTTGTATAGCACCTTTCACATCGGAAGGACGTCCCGTAGTGCTGAAATAGCCAGAAAAAAAAATTGCTTTCAAAAATGAAGAAAGGCAGAATTAAAAAGGCAAGCAACATCATCCTTTGCCAAACCACAAAAAATGTTCCCCTCTTGTGACAGCAGGAAGCATTAAGAATTTGACTCCAAAATTATTCTAATATTGAGGAAATGATGAAACAATTCTGGAAAATAATGAAATACTGTATGGTTTGTAAAGTATGATAAAGAGATACTGCTAATTTTAACTTTAATAATCATAGAATCATAGAATTATACAGCACAGAAGGAGGCCAATCGGTCCATCGTATTTGTGCCAGCTCTTTGAAAAGAGCTAATGACACAAGTAAACAAATTACAAGATTCAATGCCATACATTTCAATATAAATGAACTAGACAAGCCTTGTTCACGCCTGAACCTCATTTAACTACATGTCTGAATTCAGGTTAGTTTTACATTTCAAATTTTAAAAAATGTTTTTAAAGGAGCTCAAATATAAAATCCCCAATTTCGTAGTGTCAGTATAATCCCTCATGCCTGGATTTCTGCAGCTGTAATACCATTTGAGTGTATTTTAATATTGTAGGAAATCTTGTCTTGGGGCAGACAATCCTCATGGGTGGTGGTGGTGGTTTGGGGGGGGGGGGATTATCATAATTGGCAACTAGCCATAAACAATTACTGATATTAGGATTACTGGGAGCAATAATTCTTCCCACTCGGCTCTGTTAACCCTGAAAAATAACAACCTGACCCTTAGAGTTCACCCACAAAATATACAGTCAATTCACTTTACAGTATAGCCTGTGAACGCTTTGAGACGTCTCGAAAACCTAATAAAACGCTATATCAAATGCAAAGATTATTATTGTTATTATTTATAGAGTGATCCTCATCGGACAGGCAGCAAAAAGCTTGCCAGACAGTGCTCTCAATAGCTAGTTATGTGGTTTAGCTAGTTAGACACCAGCAGTATTCCAATGCACACTCTGGGGTCCCAAAGCCTTGGCTCTCACCAAAGTGTGCCCAATAGTCTCTGGAATAAGGTAAACAGGATGCGTGGAAGAGAGTGTGTATTCCATTCCAGACACAAGGAAATTTCCATGTGTAGGTGGAATACATAGAGTTGTACATCACATTTTGACCTAAGAGATGGGTTATTAATCTGAGGTTGCAACTTCCTGCTTGACTCTTTTCCAATTGACCTTATCTTGTTGCCAAACGTCATACTTGGTATTCCTTTGAAGATAATAATGAAAAGCAGCTGGAATGTAGATCAAGTAATAGTCAGATATGCAAATTCATGATTTTCTGAGTATTTATCCAGTGATTGGTAGAATCATATTGGATTTGAATGGTGAATTAGAGGGGTGAGGCCATGGGTAACTCCAATAGAGAGAACAACACAGTGGTTGTAGTCCTTTCCAAGGCAAGTGGACATTAAAATCAAGAATAAGGAAAGTAATATATCTCTGGAGAGCCAATAGAGCTCCTTCAATGGTAATTGAAGGTCGGTGAAAATGGAATCAACAACAGATGGTGAATGATACATGGAGTCCTGTAACGTATTGGTTAGAGCACTCGCCTCGCAAGCAAGAAGATCTGGGTTTGATTCTTGGGCAGGGCAAAAAATGGGCAAGTTTCCTTACTCCACACACCTCTGTTTACCTAGCAGTAAGTAGTTGAGACCGCACCTAGAATATTGTGTGCAGTTTTGGTCTCCTTATTTAAAAAAGGACATACTTGCCTTAGAGGGGGTGCAGCGTAGATTCACTCGGTTAGTTCCTGGGATGAGGGGATTGACCTATGAGGATAGGCTGAATAAACTAGGGCTGTATTCTCTAGAGTACAGAAGAATTAGGGGAGATCTTATTGAAACATATAAGATTCTTAAAGGGCTGGATAAAGTAGACACTGAGGGACTGTTTCCCCTGGTAGGAGAATATATAACCAGGGGTCAGTCTTAAAATTAAGGGTCAGCCTTTTAGAACAGAGTTGAGGAAACATTTCTTCACTCAGAGGGTAATGAATTTATGGAATTTATTACCTCAGAAGGCTGTAGATGCTCAGTCCTTAAACATCTTCAAGGCTGAGACTGATAGATTTTTTAAAAATAGAGGGATTAAGGGATATGGGGATAGGGCAGGTAATTAGAGTTAGGTCAGAAGATCAGCTATGATCTTATCGAATGGCGGGGAAGGCTCGAGGGGCCGAATGGCCTACTCCTGCTCCTAATTCTTATGTTCTTATGTTCTTATGAACTAATCCGGTTGTTAGTTCCTACTTGGCGGATTGGTTCATTGTTTTTCCAGGAGTAATAATCCCTTCAAAAATAATAATTTGGTCACTCAATCCACAACTGTTTATGGGACTCTAATGTGCACAATTGACTGCTGCGTTTCACCCACACAATATACAGTCAATTCACTTCACAGTATATTCTGTGAAGCGCTTTGAGATGTCTTGAAGACGTGATAAGGAGCTATATGAAACGTAAGGATTATTATTATTATACACTATTACAAAAAGGAGTTTCTGTCCCTTGAGTAATATTTCTGCACTGCTGATTTAAAATAGATTTGATTCCAAATCTCATCTGTCGCCAACAAATGATTGAAACATAGACCAATTTGTACCACAAACAGCTTAAAAAGATAATACGTGTTATCAGCTCCAATTGGGACTTGATCTTACAGTTTTGCCTGACGTTCCAGAGTATTAATGGGGGAGTGCTACATTGTTGGTAGTGCTGTAGTTCAAATAATACAACAGTTAAGCCAAGGTCCTATTTGCCCGTTCTTATGATAGTTTAAAGATCAATGGCACTAATCAAATGGGGAAGGAAATTTCTCCTGGTAACTTGGCCATCGACGTGCCAGTTTAATTGTTTATTCACCTCATAGCCATTTGCAGGACTTTGCTGTGCACAAATCAACTTCTATGTTTGCCTACAAAAAACAATCACTATACAACACTAATTATTGTGAATTTCTTTGAAATACTTTGAAATTGAAATATTTTGAAATAAGATACAAATTCTTTCTTTCGAGTGACATGAATAGCTCCTATGACAAAATTGCAGCAATAGCAGAAGATGACAGTTTGGTGCAAAGATTTCTGATTCATGATACACCGTACTTTAGGACTGCGCTGAGAAGGGGTGAAGAACATTTGTTTTCTCATCTCTCTTTATTGACAGCAAAAGTCCTGAAGCAGGTTTTGCTTGTGTCGTATAAGATGTATGTTCATATCTCCTGGATATGCAGATGGGGGAGGGTTTCCTTTGGCCTATTTACAAAGTACAGGAAAAAGAAACAAGGTGAATTTGCAGTATAAAAAGGAATGCAGCTATGGGTAGGAGGCCTACACTAACCTGTCATTCAGCACCTAAGAAGTGGAGGTGGCTTCAAGGTGGACATGTCTCTTTGTCAAAACCCCTACATGTGGACTTTGATTAAGCAGATTATAATTCAACTTGTGTATCGCCAAATGCTGTTTGTCAATTTTTGAGTTGCATGAGCAATAAGAATCTATTTTCTTTTATTGGAGGACATTGGTACAGATTTGAAGGATCAATATGTAAGATGTCAGGTAATATATAATTATATTGTAACCAGTTGGTGTTGAGTACACCTGATATGTGGCAACGGAAAATCGGATAGGCGGGTTGCTGTACTCCAAGACAATATTGATGACTGAACAGACAGCCTAGTTCATCATCAGGACGTGGAGGCGCAGACCAGTCACTGAAGCAAGATTATATCCAATCAGCTGCCATTAGCCCTGCAAACCAAAATTCTAAGAGATAGGTTGGTCCTAGCTGGACAAGCAGCAGGAAGCTTGCCATATAATATAATTTAACAGGCTTACAACGGCAAGCCTATGCAGTTTTAGCTGGTCAAACTCCAACATGCCCGAAGGCGCACTCTTACAACCTTAGCTACTGCCAAAGTACGCCTAATACTTTCCGGTATTAGATAGTAGGATGTGTCCTTCTAGAGAGAGAATGTGTGCTCAGTTCCAGACGAAGAAAAATTCCATGCAGGCTTGGAACTTCATGAAACTAAACTGAGGGGCAAGAGTTGAAACAGGTGGCTTTGCTAATACTTTATTAGGTTCCTACAGAATATGTGCCAACTTCTGTCAGAATACAAAATAAGGCAATAGGAGTTTATTTTCTTTTATTGGAGGACATAGGTCCAGATTGGGAGGATCAGTATGTAAGGTGTCGGGTTTATACTCTGACAAAAGTTGGTACATAATCTGTAGGAACCTAATAAAGTATTAGCAAAGCCACCTGTTTCATTTCTCGCCCCTCAGTTTAGTTTCATGAAGCTCCAAGCCTGCATGGAATTTCCCTTCGGCTGGAACTGAGCACACATTCTCTCTCCGGAAGGACACATCCTACTATCTAATACCAGAATGTATTAGGCGTACGTTGGCAGTAGCTAAGGCTGTAAGAGTGCGTCTTTGAGCATGTTGGAGTTTGACCAGTTAAAACTGCTTGCCATTGCAAGCACTGTTAAATTGTATTATATGGCAAGCTTCCTGCTGCTTTACAGTTAGGACCAACCTACCTCTTAGGATTTTGGTTTGCAGGGTTAATAGCAGCCGACTGGATATAATCTTGCTTCAGTGACTGGTCTGCTCTTTCAGGTCCTGATGATGAGCTAGGCTGTCTGTTCTGTCATCAATAAGGTCTTCGAGTATAGCAACCCGCCTATCCGATTTTCCATTGCCACATATCAGGTGCACTCAACACCAACTGGTTACAATATAATTATATTATATATTACCTGACACCTTACACGTTGGATAAATCTGGACCTATGTCCTCCAATAAAAGAAAATAAACTCCTATTGCCCATGCAACTCAAAAATTGACAGATATACAAGTCGAATAACTATTATAACCTAATACTAAGGATTAGATACATTAGGAGCATGGAACAGGACAAGCTCTCTTAGAAAGTTCCCTATCAAGAGAACTATGTAACACAGTATGGAGAATATATCAATCTATGACATAAAACAAGGCGAAATATTTATTCAAATTTAAATTAAAGTTTATTTTGAAGTGTTTATTTTGAAGTAAAACTGGTGATTTATTTTCCCACATGTCTGCTAAACACTGAGCCCTAGCCGCTTCTCTTTATCTACTATCACCAACTCCCGGTTACATCTATCGGAGCAGTGTACCTCCACAGGTTCTGCCTATCAGGTTTCCACCAGCTGCATCACAGCATCATTTCTTGCAACCTTGGCATTCCTTCCAGTTCAGCCATCTGCTGTCTCAGGTATGGTATGATTAGCATGAATCCTACGCAAGATTGATAAAGGATTTGGGCCTGACACAAGATGACTATTGAGCAAACCTCTGAATATTTTATTCCAAGTCAGCCATGTGATAATGGTATTTAATTTCCTTCTCAATGAAGCCACTCTAACAGTATTCTCTTTTAACAAAAATATAAATCTGAAAAGTGTCAAGTTTGTGGCTGAGCCAGACCAAAATGTGATGTTCTGTCATGCTAGTGCACAAAGTACCATACGCTGCTCCAGTAGTCTACACAGTGCTTTATGGGTTTAAATAGACTGCACAGATCCATGCAAATTATCCAAGATGGTCTCTATGGTGGCTTGCAGGTCCTCGCTGACCGTCTGTATGGTAGCATATGGATCCAGAGAGTTTCCTTTCATTGTTTTGTGCACCTTGAAGATTTCTAACAGGAATACAAGAACATCAATGTGCAAATTACTGTTTCCCCTGCAGTCATCCAGCAATCCTTACATTGCCTAATGAACGTTTCCAAGTTAATTGTTCATCAATTGTTTGGGTGCACCATCTTAGCTCTAGCTGAGCTAATTTCCTCACACTGGGAATCCTGCCCAGGAGACCCAGCTGCATCAGTGGTTTTAACCATCAGTTCTTTCGCCAGTTCTGCGCCTCCCAATAAATTCAGCAGCATTTGCACAAAGACAAATCAGAGTAAAACCATGAACAGCAAAAAGACCATTTTAAAAATATCTTTGATGAAATGGACAATATGACAATTTACAAGGATACTCAGTATTTACAAGGGTAAATACACAGAGCAATTTATATTGAAAAATAATTTGATGTGATATGCAATGCTGGACAATGTAATTTATAGTGTAGCAATTAATATTTTCATGAAGCCCAACTGTGAAATACTTACAGTAGTGCCACCATCTACTATATCTCTTCCTGTCCCTCTACAGCCTGTATTGTAAGCAGCAAACAACATTATCCTCATTAGGGAGTTAAGGTTCATTGAAACGACAACTTCCCTCATATTGCTCCATAGGACTGCTGATTGTCGGCTATTTTTCTCTTCGATTTGTTCACATTTCCAATAGTCCAACTAGTACCTTACATCTGTTGAATAAAACATTTCCTACTTGAGCTATCTGTTCCCAGGTCACATTCACCTTCAATGATTACATGATTTTGAAATATGGCTTCACATTGCTTCAGCAGATTCTCAAGGTATTTTTGTCTTTGTAAATTGCTTCAAGACATTTTGCTACAGGAAGCGAACTATACAAGTGCACAAGTTCGTGTTGTTATTGTTATGTGCAATTGTGGGGATTTGTTTGAAGTACTGTGCATTACACATGAAAAATGCAACACTATTGTAGCAGTTAAGGATCTTTCGGGGCGGGGAAAAAAGGAGATAGGTATTTCGTCAATAGAGGGAAGGTTGACTACCTCAGTTTTTGCTCGATTACCTTTAAGGTTAAGAGGGTGTCTATATAGAACTTTCTTTTAGAAGATAGAAGAACGAGTGCAAAAAAGTATATAGTGTGATCTATAGGAGATGCTTGATGCCCCAAAGTCACCTTTCTCATTCAAGGCATTTTTATGATCTTAATATCAGGAGTCCTTCAGCGGTTAGAGCACTCGCCTTGCAAGCAAGAGACCTGGGTTCGATTCCCGGCAGGGTGAAACCTTAGGCAAGTTTCCTTCCTCCACACCCGATAATAATCCCTCAAGAAAAAAAAACGATAATCATTTGAGCACTCAATCCACGACTGTTTGTGGGACACTGCTGTGTGCAATTGGTTGCTGCGTTTCGCCTACAAAATGTAGTCAATACACTTTGCAGTATATTCTGTGAACAGCTTTGAAGCATCTAGAAGACATGAAAAGTCCTATATCAAATGCAAAGATTATTACTATTATCAATGCAAATGCTCCAAAATTATACCATTTGCAATAAAAATGCTTTGAATGCACTTTAGAATGTTCTCCTGATATGAAAGGCTCTATTCAAATGTAAATTGTATTGTATAAAAATGAGTTTCTATCAGAAAGTTCACACTATGTTTTCCTATACCTGTGGTTTCCTACTTGTTATGCTAATGCAACATTTGATGAGAAATGTGATGCTATCCTTCACCTGCCCATATTTGGAATAATAATGAATATTAATATAAAAGAGGTTGAATTCAGTTCAGACATTCTTATCAGTCCTTCTCAGAACTGGTATTTAGTCATGTCTGGCATTCATTCGATTTAGTTAGCCTTACTTTGGAAAGATCCTTAAATGGCCTTTTCGCTGTTTTGTAAGATTTGAAGAATGTTTCCCAAGAGGTTCTGCAGAATTCGTTTTAAATTTATTCTCTCTGTGTAAGTGACTGAAATTGCTGGTTACACTGCAGTTTCCAAGTTCAAAACTTTGCATTAGCTATGGAATTAACAATTGTTTAAAACAACCTGTCCACTGTTGGGTTCCTCTGGTTTGGTTAAACTGAGAAGAAACAAGAAGGCAGGGTTCCTGTGTTCACTAAGTTTAATGACATGGGGTTTTTAATTTGTCATATTTCTCCAGGGTACTTTTTAATTCGAGGTGCAAATTCTTCGATGGATGCAGACTGCCTCAGACAGAATTTCCATGGGTCAGCATGACGTACATCCAGTTACCAGAATAAGTGCTCATTTGGCTACTTGGAATCCTTAACAAATCCCATAAGAAATACCACAAATCAGACCCCAATATTGAGATCAGTAAACAGGAGTGAAAAATTAGATTGCACTAATCGACCATTACAGTCAATGCTCTTACTATTTTTATTACTCTAAAACCATTTATTAGATAAATAATGCAAACATTAGCTTGTTAAGGTCTTCTTAAAGGTAACTAAAGAAGAATGTTTCCAGCTTTTGAAAGGTTGGAGAGATAACACAACATCACAGGTGGGTTTTAACTGAATTTAACAGAATTTGGACTCTACTCTCTGGAATTCCTTCCAGAGTCCTTTCGCCTTGCCCCTCCCCCCAGCTCCTTCAAGGTCTGCCTCAAGACCTTCCTATTTGACCGTGTCTTCGGTCATCTTCCCCAATCCCCCACCTCCCCACCCTCCCTGGCCCCCACCCCTCCTGAATCCAACCCCTAGCTCAGATGCGAACCCATGACTGTTCTCCCAACATGAAAGGTGCTGTATCAATATAATTTGTGTTGTTGTTGCAAGTGAAGATTGCAAGTAGAGATTTCTGCCCAAGATCATGGGTCTAGAAACACTGTAAATCAGAACATTTTAATGGTCGCCTTATTTCCTCTGTAGTGTATTCATGCAGAACTAGGTTCCCAGTCATTTTACATTGCCCACAAATAATACCCAGTTTGCTTTATGTTGAACATGTTGTGTATTAAAATTGTGAAAATGGCATATTCTCCTCCCATCCTTGAATAAAAGATCAATATGATCCGTGCTACAGCCCTTTTAAAAGGAACAGTTTAACATGTTATTTTTTTGCTATATATCCAGTATATATGCACACAAGGCAAAGAAATAGAATGAAGAAGCCAAACATTCCAAGTAGGTGGTCCTCGGCCTTTAGTCAATATAGTGTGAAAATGTGTCTCCTCAATGCTTGTAAAGATTTTGCTATTAACACTGAAGAAACGAAGCAGCATTTAGGAATGTCTGGCACCTATTCTATTCAGTTAGCATTCCTTTGGAAAGAACCTTAAATGGGCTCATATTTATAATCTGAAGAAGGTTGATCCCAAGATCTCTTGCAAAATTATTTCAATATTTTAACATTTGATGCTTTCAATATATTCAAAGTCATGGCAAGAAACCTCATGTATCTCTCTCGTAAAATTCTGCTCAATCAAAACAAACTGTTTATTCACAACTTACATATTGGCATATAAACCCTCCTGAATTGAATTTAAATATAAACTTGGCAACTGTCAGGGAACTATTAATGGCAATTAGTATTAAAATTATACTGAAAACAAGTTATACAGCAATGCCAATAAAGCATTCTAAGTAAGTTGTTAGCATTCAAAATTAAAAAGCTGCTTGAAATACAGTGTTTTTCTAACATAACTGTTTGCTTTAAGTGTTTGCAAGATTGATATGACATAAACTACAGACATCTACTAAAACATGACAATGTTTGTCCTTTGGATGAGATATTAAACCCTGGTCAGGCGGGCATTAAAGATCCCATGACACTATTTGAAAAGTGAAGGCGATTCTCCCCATGTCCTGGCCAACAATCTCAAAAACATTGGTCACTCACTCCCTGGCTGTTTGTTGGACACTGCTGTATGTAAATTGGCTGCCACATTTTTCCCACAAAATAATAATAAACTTTGCATTTGACATAGTGTCTTATCATATCTTCTAGACATCTCAAAGTGCTTCACAGGATATACTGTAAAGTGAATTGACTGTATATCTTGTGGGTGAAATGCGACAGACAATTGTGCACAGCAGTGGCCCACAAACAGTAGTGGATTAAGTGACCAAATTATAATTGTCTTTTTTCTTGAGGGATTATTATCAGGCATATGGAGTAAGGAAACTTGCCCAAGGTTTCGCCCTGCCTGGAATCGAACCCAGGTTTCTCGCTTGCGAGGCGAATGCTCTAACCACTGAGCTACAGGACCCCACAAAATATACAGTCAAGGCACTTTACCATATATCCTGTGAAGCACTTTGAGATGCCTTGATGAATCCAATATATCAAATGCAAAGATTATTATTATTTCAATATCCACCGTTCATAGTTATTTTTTTAATTTATTGTACATAGAAAGTGGCATTTATTAGATAATTAAATCGTTTAAAATTAGTTATTCCATAAATTAGTATTTGCATTATATGTGTACAAAAATGCACCCATATTGCTACTAATGTTTTGATGAATCCTGGCTATACACTTTCCTTTTAGCATTTCCTCTTAACCGTGGTTGACACTGCTTATCTCACACAAACGTTCAAAAGCATACAGGACAGAGTACATACCAAGCCCCTTTATAAAGCTGATCACAGTGGACTTGCTCCAACATGCTGCTGTAATCTCCATGAGCTTCAGGTTATCTGAGCAATTCAACACTAAAATTCCTTCTGAGTTTAAGCCACTCGCAGTAATATTTGTTTTCCCATTTGTTCACCCATTTCCTGTGGTAAGTGACTTAGCCTTTGCAACTGTAGCCAGCATTCCTGACAATATTTTTGAAGAGGATTTTTGTTGCAATATAATTCTATGGCCTTCTGACCAGTGGTTGAGCCTACCACAAGTGAAGGTCAGGGGAGGGATAATTTTTAGCTGAGGCACATGATGACAAACTACAACATGCATAGTGGCTGCGTGTCTATATTTATCCAGAACATAATATGGCATGGATTTCTGACATTTTCCATGAATAGCATATCTAGGTACCCAGGGAATACTGTAAACACTCCAGATTGATAATTTTATCATATAAAATGTATCAGTTAAATTTAAGAAATGCTAAATATTGACAATTTATTTGTTTAGTTATTCTAACTGGACATAACAGAATGTAAAAAGTTGACTTTAATCCAAGCGATATATTGGCAACAAGTAGAGATACCTCAGATTCCATATAGAAACTCCTACTCTTATGTACTAACAGCAAGTATACAGTCACAAATCTTTCCAGCAATACATAGTATACTGCCGTGGAAACAACTGGGAGGTCATGTTTGAGACCATAGGACCATAAGATGTAGGAGCAGGAGTAGGCCGTTCGGCCCCTCAAGCCTGTCCCGCCATTTAATAAGATCATGGCTGATCTTCTAATCTAATTCCATTTACCCGCCCTATCCCCATATCCCTTAATCCTTCTATCCTTTAGAAATCTATCAACCTCAGTTTTGAATATGTTCAAGAACTGAGCATCCACAGCCTTCTGGGGTAGAAAATTCCACAAATTCATTACTCTCTGAGTGAAGAAATGTTTCCTCAACTCAGTTCGAAAAAGCTGACCCTTAATCTTGAGACTATGACCCCTAGTTTTAGATTCTCCAACCAGGGGAAACAGTCTCACGGCATCTACCCTGTCAAGACCGTTAAGAATGTTATAGGTTTCTATAAGATCACCCCAAATTCTTCTGTATTCTAGAGAATATAGGCCTAGTTTACTCAACCTATCCTCATAGGTCAAACCCCTCATCCCAGGAACCAACCTAGTGAATCTATGCTGCACCCCCTCTAAGGCGATTATGTCCTTTCTTAAATAAGGAGACCAAAACTGCACACAATATTCTAGGTGCGGTCTCACCAAGGCCTTATACAACTGCAGCAAGACTTCCATACTCTTATACTCTAACCCTTTTGCAACGAATGCAAACATGGCATTAGCCTTCCTAGTTGCTTGCTGTACCTGCATACCAACGTTTTTTGACTGGCGTACAAGGACACCCTCTGAACACTAACACTACCCAGTCTCTCCCACTCTAGAAATAATCTGCTTTTCTAATTTTACTGCCTAGGTGAACAACTTCACACTTCCCCACGTTACACTCCATCTGCCACCTTCTTTGCCCACTCATTAGCCTGTCTATTTACCTTTGCATTCTTTCTGTGTCATCCTCACAGCTTACTCTCCCAGCTAGCTTCATATCGTCCGAGAATTTAGATATGTTAAGTTCTATTTCCTCATCTAAATCATTGATGTAGACTGTAAATAATTGAAGCCCAAACACGGATCCTTGTGGCACTCCACTAGTCATATCCAGCGAATCTGAGAAAGACCTGTTTATTCCTACTCTCTAATTTCTTCCTGTTAGCCACTCTTCAATCCATGCTAATATATTACCTTTAATTCCATGGGCTCTAATCTTATGCAACAGCCTTTTATGTGGCACCTTGTCGAATGTCTTCTGGAAATCCAAATACACCACATCTACTGGTTCCCCCCTATCTAACCAGCTGGTTACATCCTCAAAAAAACTTTATAAGATTTGGTAAACGTGATTTCCCTTTGGTAAAGCCATGTTGACTTTGCTATGGTTTTCTAAGTACCCCATGACAACGTCTCTAATTAAGAGCTCTAGAATTTTCCCTATCACCAATGTCAGACTAACTGGTCTATAGTTCCCAATTTTTGTCTCCCACCCTTCTTAAATATCAGCGTTACATTTGCGACCTTCTGGGAACCATTCCAGAATCCAGGGAATTTTGTAAGATCAAAAACAAAGCATCCACTATCTCTGGAGACACCTCTTTAAAACCCTAGGATGCAGGCCATCAGGTCCAGGGGATTTATTGGTTTTTAATCCTATCAATTTGTCTAGTACTATTGCTTTAATGATGTTCATTTCTTTAAGTTCCTCACTAACATTAGCCTCCAGGTTCCCCTCTATTTTCGGAAAATTTTCAGTGTCCACTAACGTGAAGTCAGAAGCAAAATATTTGTTTAATGACTGCCATTTCTTTATTCCCCGTTATAATTTCTCCTGTCTCTGCCTGCAATGGACCCACATAATAATAATAATAATAATAATCCTTGCATTTGATATAGGGTTTTTAACGTCGGGAGGACATCCCAAAGCGCTTCACAGAACACACTGTAAAGTAAATTGACTGTATATTTGTGGGCGAACGCGGCAGCCAATTGCGCACAGCAATGTCCCACAAACAGTCGTAGATTGAAAATGACCAATTTATTATTGTTTTTAGTTTTGGATGGATTATTATTAGGCGTGTGGAGTAAGGAAACTTGCCCAAGGTTTCACCCTGGCTGGAACTGAACTCAGGTCTCTCGCTTGCAAAGCGAGTGCTCTAACCACTGAGCTGCAGGACTCCACAAAGTTAGCCAAGGTTGAACCACTTTTCCTGTGGTATTTTTATTTTTCAAGGGAAAAAGCATTCGAAGAGTGCTATAGAATTTATGAGAAAGGTTTTATTGATGTTTTGGAAAATAAATACAATGTTCACATTAAACAGAAATAATTAACACTGATGTCAGAAACTATTGCAATTCTTAAAATAAAAATATTTTAAAAATGTTAGAAATTCACAGTTCAATTTCAGTACAAATAATTCTTTAGTCGAAGTTGGAATAAGACATTAAACACATACAACATTGACTATTGTGAAGATGCTGGACTCTTTAATTCACAGAATATTAGGATTTACATTGTTTTTGTACGAATCTTCATGCATGAAAAAAATAATAATTTGGTGACTCAACCCACGACTGTTTGTGGGACACTGCTGTGCGCAATTGGCTGCCGCGTTTCGCCCACAAATATACAGGCAATTATACACTTTACAGTGTATTCTGTGAAGCGCTTTGAGACGTCTCGAAGACATGAAAAGCGCTAAGTCAAATGCAAGTGTTATTATTATTATTATGAACCACTCTAATATATTTAAAATATGAAGACGCAAAAAAATTATAATTTCTCCTCCCCAATCGAGTATGCAACCTGGGCATAATGGTTTGCCCCAAGTATTTCCCACTCTGTTGCTTCTCCTGATCATGGAAATTGGCATTTGAGTTCAGCTCAAAACAGGATATCAACTTAATTCGCTCAGTTTACTGTCAAGGAGGACTCAAATGCTGCCTCCATGACTTAAAATTAAATTGAGTTTCATGTAGCTGATGCCTAAGTTGGCAGTAACTTTTTTATAAAAGAAAATCAAAAGTGATGAATCAACTGCACAAAGATATTCCAGTTGTTCTTTTGGAATTTCATAATGCACTTGATGTGATAATAACACACTGACTGCTATGAAATGCCACGAATTTCATTCACTGCAGAATAAGACCCTGCAAAATATATTCTTTCTGTACTAAATGTATAATGTTTGACACACACTGGCATTGATGCCAATAGGAGTTGATACTTATCTATAAAGGATGAAAACAGAAATATGAAGTTTCCTCTCTGTTCAATGATTATAAACACCTAAGTTGCTTCACAGAAAGCTGAGTTGGGAGCAAAGGTTTATGTTCATCTTTGCTCCTAACGCAGCTTGGCTCACTTGGTAGCATTATCGACTTTCCAACTTCTAGTCTTGATTCCAGTTCCACCGATGGTCTGTCCGCTTGCTGGTAGACGATCAACTGTTTGATTTTGTTTAGTTAGCTGGGTGTCTGATACATGGGGAAATTTTGTGGGTAAAACATGGCAGCCAATTGCGCACAGCAGTGTCCCACAAACAGATGCGGATTGAGTGACCAATTTATTGTGGACCAAAAAAATTGTGAAAGTATTATTACCCCTGGAAAGCGATCCACCAATCGACTAATAACCGGGTTTCTACTTACTGCTAGGTAAACAGAGGGGCTTGGAGTATCCAAACCGACTGAGAATTCCACGCATCTCACCTATACATGGGAATTCCCATATATTTGAAAGGAATATGCACTCTGTCTCCTCTCCATACACCTTGCTTACCTAATTCCGGAAAGTATGAGGCACAGGTTGGCAAGAACCAAGGTTGGGGACCCCAAAGTGTGCATTGAAAGCACCATCTGGTAACCTGTCTGTCTGTTCGTCCAGTTAGGACCGACCTACCCTTTTAGGGTTTTGGTTTGCAAGGTTAACAGGAGCTGAGTGGGAAGAATGCCTGTCCTCAGTGACAGGTCACACCAATGAGCTTGGCTGGCTGGTCTGTCATCAGCAACGCTTTGGAGGTACTGCAGACCTGCCCAACTCAGGATCCCAGAATACCAAGACCATGACCGAGTATTGACATAATTCTGACATTCCGTTGCTGTACATATCACCTTGGAGCCCGTTTATCTCCAAGGAGACGCCACTTACCTCCCAACCAAGGGATGGTAAGTTTGAATATATATTATGTATATATATTTATAATATATATTAAAACACTTTCGGGAGGTTTAGAAGGCATATTTTCGCAAATACTTGTAGAAAAACTATTGTACGCCTAATCATTCAGCATTCCTTGTATTTTTTTAAAAAAATACGACTCTGTGCAATTGTTGGACCCAAAGAAGCAGAATCCCTAATATAAACATGCAGATTGCAGAAGCCTGGAAGTTGCTGGAGAGATTGGACAATGAGATGGCAGTAAATTGATTACAAAGATAAATTATGGTCCCCTCCCTATTGTTTACACAGAGAAAGATATTCAAACAGCAAAGGAAAAAAATTACATGAAAAAAATGAAGATTATAAAATGGGAAAAAATAGGATTAAGACTGGAAATTCTGGTAATTTTTGGATGTCTTGATGTGATATTTCACTTGTTGATACGCTTACCAGCATTCGCACTCCACATAACAAAGTTTTACACTACACTGGATGTTGCTCCTCAAAGCTGGGCTGCAAAATGCTATAATGCTAAAAACAGTATTTTCAACACTAATTTCCCTCAAGAGTCAACATAGAACATTAAAAATCAAACCTTTTCAGCTGATAAATAAATAAACCACCAATATTCTCTCCATCTGCAGTACAGAACTCACCTTGTGCATCTATCAGCAGCAATCAATCACAAACCAATGTTACAACCTTGAAGTGAATGACCAATTTTCTAATACAGCAGTGTGTACACTTGTAATTCCATAGGATATAGATTTTTAAAATACGTATAGAATACAATTCAAGGATAGAGGAAGTGAGTTAAAGGATTGTCTGCTCAGTTTTACTTTAATGTATGTTCATCTTCCCAGAGAATAATATATTTATAAATAAGTCTCTGAAATACAATATTACTGAAAGTTAAGGGCAGAATTTATTAAATCTAACAAAGTGCATTTAGCAGCATTGTGTGTGTCAATCCAAAAAATTAGCAAGCTATTAATCAAAGCACAGGAAGTTAGTATGCTACTGCCAGACAGAGAGCAGACAGCTGGATGAATTATGCCCAATTTATGTTGTCTTTTTCAAACTGATTCTAGAGAAGATCTTGATGAACATTTCAGCAATTATGAAACTGAAATGGAATTCAGGTCCATTTCATTGTGTTCCCTTGTTTCGGATTCCTCTATAAACATCTTCTATCTACCAGACATTCCCTATCTTGTAATGTCCCTCATTATTGAAAATGCCTCAATCAGATTATCTCTTAACCTCCTTAGCACTGGTGAATATAATTCATTTAAGCAACATTTTATCAAATTAAACCCCTTCAATATGGGTACTAATCTAGTGAATCGTCAGTCCTGCAAAGCTAATATATCCTTTTTAAGATTGGGTGCACCGAACTGAACACAATACTCCAAATAAGGTCTATAAAACAGGAGCAACACTTCCTGTTGCTTATATAATCTAATGCCTTATTATAAAACCCAGTGTTTTATTAGTCTAGATGCCCCTACACTGTAATATTTCACTTATTTCATGAATTAATAGTCCGTTTTAAAAATGCTAAGCACAGAATTAGATTTTTATGATAGTTTATTGTATTGAATTAACATTTGAATTTAACTGCGATAAATCATCCCGTTTCTAGTCTTAGAAACAAGTTCATTCTTACAATGGTCTTATTCAAGTGTAAAATGCACAGACCCTCAACTCTAACAGCTAAACGTAAATTAACATAAACAAACAGAGATAGGCAATTCATCCTTGCACATTTATAAATCCTCATGGCATTGCCCACTTCAACATTATGTAATACTATGTAAGCCTGCCTCGATCTCTGTCTTAAAATAGAAAACATAACTCACGATGGCCTAACTTTGTAATTATCATCGACTTTGCACTGTTTGACAAAGTATCAGATCACATTAGCTGAATATGTTCAAATTAATTTGTGGGTAAATTCACAATTTACCTTGTAAAAATAGGTAAGGCAATAAGAATAATCAAATTATCATAGAAATTCCACCATAGCAGGCCTATGTCTAACAACGCTAATCCCAATTTCAGCTCCTTCCTCATCCTCTTTATTAGAATCAAAGAATCTCAAGCACTTATTTTTTCCTTTGTATATTTCATAAATCAGCTAACCCATAAGTATAATGTCACCAAGTGTTTTCATGTTAGTTAACCTGTGATAAGGTTAAAAATATTCTCTTTCTTCATCTTGCCTGCACTTAGCTACTTAGTTTGATGATTTTTCCCTTTGTTCAGCCAAAAATATTTACTATTGCAGGTGTTAACACAGCTGAATATCACATGAACATATTGAGAACGGGAATTATAGTATTTGTGGTTGATATTGAGTCCACAGAATAAAATTCCAACCAATGTTTCAAATCATATTTTGTAATTTCATCTTTAAAATAGACTGAAAGTTCCAAATATGCATTGCCATGTGTATAGATATTTCCTTGCATCCAAAATGATGTATGTATTGTATTCTGGAATATCTCCCTGGAAGTACACACCCTGTTTACCTAATGCCAAGGCATGGGACCCCATTCATATCAGCCTAGCTCAGTTGGTAGCACTTTCGCTTCTGAGTCAAAAGATTGTGGTTCAAATTCCATGTGGGAACTTTGAATAAACAAGATTCTAGTCCAGTGGTCTCCAACCTTTTTAGGAGGAGGATCTACATTTGTATTTCCATGAGTCCAAAGATCTACGCAATGAAAAGTGCGATGATCATAAAAAGCTGCTGGATTAGGTATGTGCACTCATGCACTTTTATAATGGATTACAATTGGCCTACATAATAATAATCTTTGCATTTGATATAGCGCCTTACCATGTCTTCCAGATGTCTCAAAGAATATACTGTAAAGTGAATTGACTGTATATTTTGTGGGCAAAATGTGGCAGCCAATTGTGTACAGCAGCGACCAATTTATTTTTATTTATTTATTTTGGAAGGGATCTACCCAAACTGCCTGTTCAGGTACAACTCCCATGATGACTCACATTAATGCCTCCACCTCCCATGATGCCATAAACAGGGAAGCATCTGTGTGCACATCCACCCACGTCTCTCAACGTTAATGTGGGAAAGCTTGTGAGATCGACTTTCAAAGGTTCGCGATCAACTGGTCGATAGACCCTGGTCTAGGCTGAATCTCCAGTGCAATGTTGGGGGGTTGGGAGTTGCATTGTTGGAGGTGCTGTCTTTTGGATGTGATGTTAAACCAAGGTCCTGTCTGCCTGTTTAGGTAGATGTAAAGAATCCAAAGGCGCTGCTTGAAAAGTTAAGGGAGTTTCTCAGTGTCCTGGCCAAAAATTCTCCAAATAAAATTGGTCATTCACTTCATGACTATTGTGGGACATTGCTGTGTGCAAATGGGCTGCCACGTTCACTTAAAATACACAGTTGCTCCACTTTACAGTATATCCCATGATGTGCTTTGAGACGTTCTCCTGATATGAAAGGAACTATACCGAATGCAAGGATTATTATTATTTTCATAAATTAGTCACTACTTAATCCATAAAATGCTGATACCACAATGTTCTGAGCCTAATGACAGAGTTTAACCTAGTGGTAAGTGCTTTGTTTGGCTACAAAATACACAAACACTTTACAGTGTATCCTGTTTCGATATACTGTAACAGCGGACATCTTGAGATATTCTTTCAGCATGAAAGGGGTCATATAAAATGTAATGATTATTATTAAAAGTGAAGGATTCTGAATGAGGAAGATATTGTGCCTTCTGTAGGTAGTGGGTTCAAATAAAAGTTACATTGACTAGTGCATTTCATGGAGTCATTTTGCTTATTTTAATAAGGCACACCTTAGAGTTTGTACACTGTACTTTGCCAAGTTACATTACACACTGTAAATGGCACGCAACAGAACTTGGTGGTTGAATCAAAAATAAACCGGCAGCTAGTATCCGGAACATACCTCATGACTTCAAAGGATGAATGCTTATGTAGCCCAGACTCTTTCAGTGGTTTATTTGACATTAAACCATTCAATCCCACTATGAATATTATTTATATCATATGACATGGGTCACTCAGGAATCTTTGAACAGTTTAAGATGAACAGCTTTTTCTCCGGGGCAGCTATCAGTATCTATCAGATGCACCTATTTTAAGCACTATATTCTACATAGCTGCAGAGACCAAGACTCCACAAGGGGGGAAGCCAGGAAGGTAAGACTAAAACAGCGGAAAGAAGGTCAAGAGATCAGGTCCATCGAAAGAGAACCAGGATAATTAGCAAAGCAGGTGTAACGCTTCTGCCATAAATTTCCTTCTTTTAGTGTTACCCTGGCTCTTTTGGTTACACTCTACTATCTGAGTTAGAAGGTGTGGTTCAAGCCACAAGTTGGAATTTTGAGGTCATAGAGTCTAGGTTGGCACTCCAATGCTTGAGGTGCCATGCTTCAGAGGAGACATTAAACCAAAATGCCATCTGCCTGTTTAGGTGGATGTTAAAGATCCTGTGGCACTATTCAAAAAAGAGAAGTGAGTTTCTCCCAGAGTCCTGCCCAAAATCTCCAAATAAAATTGGTCATTCACTTCATGGTTATTGTTAGGACACTGCTGGGGGGAAATTGGCTGCTGTGATTACCAATAAAATTCACAGTCGCTATACTTTTACACTACAGCTTATACTGTGAAATACTTTTGAGACATCCTCCTGATGTGAAAGATGCTACATCAAATTAAGCACTATTATTATTATTATTATTAATACCATGTTTCACACCTGGACAAAATATCTAAGGAAAATTATATATTTAATTATAAAGATATTTTAACTCGGAAGACAAAATATCCCACTTCATCCTTCTAATATTGTCATAAGGGCAAATTATACTTCTCTTGACATCACGGTTTACAGAAAAACCCAAATACTGCTTTGGTCCTTTTCTTGTTAAGTAAATCAAGCAGAGAATTTCACATCTGACTTTTTATGCAATGCTGATTCATGATTTAAAAACCAGCATGACATTTTACCATGTTTTATCTCAATAATAAAGTGAGGATAAAATGGGAACTAGCTTTGCATGTAAAATACAAAGTCCATGACTAAATCCAATTATTCCAATCAAAATAAATACCCATTTTCCAAGTTATTTGGGAAAATAGTGTCAGTGTTTAACATTTTTCAGCTGTGTGTGTGTGTGTGTGTGTGTGTATCTGTGCAAGAAAAGCAGAGACTTATATAATGTTGTGTTATGTTGAATCTCATGTCCATACCTACTTTGTTGACAAAGCAGCACTCTTACTGAAAATTTAAGAATAAACACCATCAGGAAACTGTGACATCACCATTTACAAGTATGGCCTTATTCTTTTAAAGAAGTATGTTACATCTGTCTGTCTATGTTTCAAAATTCTCACTCTATTCTATGATCTTCTGGAGCAATGCATTTTACATTCTCGCACTTTTATCAGTTTAGCTCTAATTTTATGTCCCCTTGTTTTAGATTCCTCTATCAAAGCTTGAGCTCCAGACCTCTAACTGGTAGAACTATCACTCAATGGCAAGGGACTTGTGTCTGAGCTGTGGACAGGAAGCTGGTAGCAATGTCCTCATACATTTCATGCTGAGCTGTGTGGCCCACCAGAACAACAACAACAAAATTACATTTGTATAGCACCTTTCATGTCGGGAAGACATCCCAAGGTGCTGGAACTCCTCAATCAGATTGCCCCTTAACGTCCTTAGCTCTAGGGAGTGTAACCCAAGTTTATACAGCCTCTCACAGTAGGTAAACCCCTTCATGCCAGGTATTAATCTGATAAATTAATTATTTATATGGCTTCTATATCCTTCCCATGGTTGAGTGCTCAAAACTGAACATAATACTTCAAATAAATTCTAATGTGCCTTCCTTTATACAAGTGTAGCAATACTTTATTGCTTTAATATTCCAGTCGCCCTTGCTATAAGCCAAGAATTCCATTAGCCATTAGTACTCTTCTCTGCACCTGTGAACTAGCTTTTAACAATTTATGTGGGATCTTTATCTCCTTTTTTCTGGTGATTTTCCCAATTAGAATGTATTCCTATCCTTCATTCCTATAACAAACATGTACTACTGCCTAATATTTTGCTACATTTAACTCACTTGCCTCTATTGTATACAAGACCTTGTTGAGCTAACTGCAATCCTTGTTATCTTGAACCACTGTATCCAAAATAATCATTCTTACTACAAATATGACTATTACTCTATCCGCCTTACATAATATCAAGAGAACCCATCCATACATTAATCCACATGGCCATTAGAAGAATAGGCTCTAAGTTGGCAGTTTCTGGAATAATGTCAATCTTGGTCTAGAAATTGGTATACCTTAAGTTTTATTCTTAAAAGTAAAAACAATTACTTGGTACGGTGAACATCTTTCATTCTATCTACACTCTGTAGAATACTAATAATATATTCATCAACTAAATGTCAATTTCTTTTAACGGAAGTGTCACGAATCATTTTAGCACCATTATTTCTTGAGATAACATGATAGTGTCAAGCATAAAAGACAGAATGCTTTGATTATTCTGCATTTGAGCCAAAAATAAGATGAGTCGACTTCCAAGCTATGATGCTCATTTACCCTTCATGCTGAAATAAGTGAGCAAGATGAGAGTAGGACATTCATTATCACACAAGTCAAGTGTCCATAGGGTCCACTCCTAATTGTCATCCATTAACCCTTGTGTGAAGTGAGAGCAAAATCAGACAGCTGTGATGCTCTGAATGGTTAAAGGTACGAACGGAGGCGGGCAATGTGATGGAGGTGGTGAAAAGCGGTCCTGGTCAGGGAACAGATGTGTAGTAGAAAGGAAAGATGGGGATCGAACCTGACACCTAAATTGCAACACAGGTGCGGTGAGTCTAAGGTAGAGCTCAGGGTGGTTGAGGAGTTCGGACCCGCAGGAGAGAAGACGTTGACAGGAGCCAGAGTATGGTTTCTGGCCTTGACGACATTCAGCTGCAGGAAATTTGCGCTTATCCAGGCTTTGATGTCCATCAAACAAGCTGACAGGACATCAGCATACTGGAAGTAGCAGCTAGAGGATGCAAAGTAGATTTGAGTGTCATCCACATACATGTAGAAGTTGACCCCATGTCTGCGGATGACATCGTCAACCATGGAAAGGAGATAGAAGCCATATAAATAAGTAATTTATCAGATTAATACCTGGCATGAAGGGGTTTACTGACTGTGAGAGGCTGTACAAACTTGGGTGAGGAAGGTTGAAGTTGGTGAACAAGACAGAGATAGGGAGGTGCTGGGGCTTGAAGAGCATTATAGTTAAGACTTCAGGAGATCAGGGAGAAAGTTGTAGGTTTCATATGGATTATGAGGATGAAGAATGAGGAGGGCTAAATGAGGGCAAAGGTATGCAAGTGTATTAAACGTGAAAAATAGATAATTGAGCAGCTTGATGGCAACATATACTTCACTGCAATTGGACAGCCAGAGGGAGAGAAGGTCAGAGGCCTTTCTCTTGAAGAACATTCTATAAAGTTGTGGTTAAAAAAGAAATTTTCTTAGCACTCGGTATAAAATATATCCCTAAATCTGAAAACAAAGTGACAACACTGCTGGCTTTTCATATTGAATAGAATTCAAACATAAGCATTTTCTCATCTATGTTAATCAGAAAGCAAGCCCAAAATATAGATTCTCCCTCAGATATGCTTGGAATGTTTTTAGCAAGTTCCGGATACGTCAGGACAAAGACTGAACTTCAAAGAAGAAAACAAGCTCAGAAATGCTATCTCTGATAATCCTTTCAATTACTTTCTTGAGTATAGATGAAGAGATGGCAACTACAATCAAAATGGAAATAGCCTCCAAATGACCCTCATACAGTAAGAGAAAACTCAGAAACTATCCATGTATCCATTATGTGCATTACTGTTGATTATTATTTCTTCAACTTATTAAAATGATAACATCCAAAATATTGTTAAATTTATTCAAAGGAAATATGTAAAAGATGATGTAAATATAGCTAACATTTCCAAAATATTTACTTTAGTGTCAAGAATCAATTCAATTCAGAAAATCTTAAGAAAAATTATGCTATTGTAAAATTATTGTAAAATTACAATGTTGTAACTGGGATCAGCAAACAACAACAACAACATTACATTGTAGAGCGCCTTTCACATCGGGAGGACGTCCCAAAACGCTGACAGATGTAAGCAACATGATTAAGTATCGACGAAAGGTCATCGACTTTAAACATTAACTCACTTTCCTCTCTCTATAGATGTTGCCTGACCTGCTGAGTGTTCCCAACGACTTCTGTTTTTATTTCAGCATTTTGCCTTATGATTAGTATCAGTCTATTTTGCATTGATTTATTATCTTGTTTTTGTTCTGGCAATTATTCAGCAAATATTTACCTATAATACACCAACACATCTTTAAGAAGTGAAATTTCCATACTCATACAGATGTGTAAATCTGTGTGGTCTGGGTACTGTTAACCACGGTGATGTGTTTCTGCAGGTACCAGGTACCCAGTTGACCCAAAACAGATTTAAGACATTTTAAACTAATTTGAAATTAAAGCTAAATATCAACTTTTTCCATAGGATGCTTCCATGTGTCTTGCTAAGTGAATATGTATGGGAGCAAGATAAAAGTGGTGGAGATCCTATTTATTCAGCACAATTCTGTTCTCATTACTCTTTGTTTTGAAAGTAATAAATATTCTAATAGAATAGGTAAACCTGGACTGGAATATGGAACACTGGAATATAAAATGAGAACTCACTGAAGATTGCCATGGCTGACTTCCTTGGAGAATCTTCCAATTATTTGAAAACAGCTTTAATGTATTAGTAGATAGATTTTATATATACTAAATGTTCCACATGAATGGACAGGAAGTATTAGTTTGATAGTATCTTGTAATCCAAAATGCAATTTGAATTTCAAACTGGTGCTGCATGTGAACTATCTACTAATGGCTATAATGCAGGTTACTTGCAGTTTATGTGCTATAATAAGTGATCATAATCCAACTGAAGAACTGAACCATCTTCACTTAATCATCTCTATCCTATTTTGCAGCAAAATATCCAGGAAATTGTGTTTGAAACTGTATGCAACATACAGCTTAACAAAACCAATTGGAAAAACTTGCTCCAAAAGGATATGTGTTGCTTATAGTTAAGGAAATTAAAATGGATTTCAGCGTAGCATGTAAATGTTGTACAGAATAAACATAAATATACACATTTCTATTTTTAAGGAACAAACTTGGGATATATTGGCAAGAACTGAAAATGATTTAAAAGGTTCACCTAGTATGATAGGCCAAAATCAGAACAAAATTCCCTTTTAAGTCTCAAACAGATACCTCGAATAGTTTTCAGTATAAGTAGTTTTTAAGGCAACTGGACATCATATTTTTATACACAAGTATATGTTATATATATAGTAAAACTCAACATAAGTCTGATCTGTATAAATCGTATAATCGCTTAAGTCGTACATCTGCCCAAGGAATTTGCTGTTTAATATTTTTTTAAAAAAGAACACATATGTGTCGACTGCATATGGGTCAACTGCACTCATGGAGTTCTGTAGCTCAGTGGTTAGAGCACTCGCTTTGCAAGCGAGAGACCTGGGTTCAATTCCCGGCAGGTCAGGGCGAAACCTTGGGCAAGTTTCCTTACTCCACACAGAGCCTATAATAATCCCTCCAAAACCAAAAACAATAATAAATTGGTCATTTTCAATCTACGACTGTTTGTGGGACATTGCTGTGCGCAATTGGCTGCCGCGTTCGCCCACAAATATACAGTCAATTCACTTTACAGTGTGTTCTGTGAAGCGCTTTGGGACTTCCTCCCGATGTGAAAAGCGCTATATCAAATGCAAGGATTATTATTATTATTATAGATAATGTTGTTTTACATAGAAATAAATTAAATAAAAATAGAAAAGAAAATACGAAGAAGAATGAATTAAAATGATTCAAACAAGGCAAGGTGAAGTTTTCGAAAATTGCAGAGTTCCTTTTAGCAATATATAAACATAAAACATGCCCATCCCCGAATCTTTTTGGAATCTAAGGGTTAAGTGTAAGTCATGCAGCCTCAGGGTTAAGGGTCTTAATAAACATTCAGTTACCAGGAAAGCAAATTTATATTATATACATTAAATAGATTAATTTTAATTTACCAGGACTATGCCAACAATCCTGATATTCTTTCCCCTTGTTTTCCAAAATTGTTATATGTAAATTACAGCAAGTCAAATTTTACAGTATATCTTCTGAAGTGCTTTGAGGTGTCTCTACAAAGTCTCAATGGAAGGATTATTATAAATTTGAATGCAGCTGGTGGCCTTGCTGTCATACTAAACATTGAATTCTGCAGTTAAACAGTGTTTGTATATGATGCTCTCATTTGCTGTATGCCTCAAATTTAAACTGTTTGACAGTTAGACCCAATGAAAATGCTCTCAAAAGACACCAACCATTCTTTATAATGGCTTACAGCATCAGGGAGCTCTCTGGTAATAAGTAAACCCATTAAGCAATTTTAAATGCTGCCAAGTTCCAGAAAATAGGGCTATGGATGAAATAATAGCAGATACAGTGTTATCCATCTTACAATTCAAATGGACCCATTTGTCCTCAATCCTTTAGAATAATACAGGTGTCCATCCATTAAATACTTAATCCACTGAATTATCCCTCCATCGTTTAGTTAAACCTGTCTGTTTTGTAAGATGTCCTTAGATACTCTTTGATTTGAATTGCACATACAGTCTGGATGTCAGGATCCCTCACTTCCTTCAGTTAGTAATTCCCAACTCAGGATCAGGATTTTGCACTACAGTAACCTGGATTTCCTTTCGTAGAAACTGTCCATACTCTTGTATTGTACTTTTGCAATGTGAAACAGAACTGCCACCAAGCCAAATGCATTGGTGCTTGCATAATTTTTATTTGTTGCATAAGCCATATTAAATGTATGGACTTGGTATTGGTATGTTTGAAAAACCATATTTATTGTTTGATAAACAATAAACTTTGTATGGTATAGTATTTTTTTAAATCTATCAAGGTGAGGAATTCCATGTAAGGGAATGTTAAAAGACTTAGCGCAGGTGCAACCTTGCTCAATTGGAGATCTTCCTCAGTTGGGGATCTCAATCTTTCTTAATTGGGGAAGAACATTAGTCAGAGAAATTACTGTGTATATGGTCTTCCTCTGGGTTCTAGAGGGTACTCATAGTTCTTTTGCTTTCACTTTCCTAGTTATTTCTAATATTGATAAAGTTTAATTGCCATGTTTAGTATACGGTTGTTCCCCTTGCCAAAAGGTGCACACCAGACAAAAACATTTTTGTAAATTTAGAAAAAAACTGAAAGTGTAGACACACTTAAAAATGCCTTAAAAGGGAGTCTTCAAATTTCTAGCTGGTGGAAGAGGAAATTTCATCCTAATAGGAACTAAATCAGCTAAAAGAAACAGGGGAAGAACACCAAAGAAGTGGGCACTCAAGAGCCCATGGCAAAATCTCTAAACCACAAAAGCAGGTACAACAAATCGTTTGGCTATTTTCTACTTTCCCCCAATTGTTTCACGGGCAAACAATAAAGTTTCCATGACAAAAGCACAGTCTTCTATATAACACAGACAGATGCAGTGTAAAGCTCTCCTTTACTCTGGCCCAACAATGTGACACTTGTGTTTCAACCTCATAAAACTACTCTGAATTGTACCAATGTAACATTTCCATTTATCACAACAATGATGCTTGTGATGTAAGATTGGAGATTATTTGGGGTATAAATTGTGAATTTCTTTTCAATATCATGTGATTAAAGAGAACTAAATGTTGAAACCAAAATAAAAACAGCTGTCCAAAAAAGTACTAAAACTTTTACCTACTAACTCCCCAAGTGTCAATTGGAATCTCCATTTATAGTGCACTATTTGCAAGGAAAATTATTCCATCTTGAGACCAGATTAAATAGATTGTTTCAGCAATTTTGTTCACACTACTGCAGTATAAATTCAGGATTGAATATTGATACCAAGTCTTAATATACAAACAGAAATTTTCAACACCAAATGTGGCCTTTATTGTATCTATTGTGTCTGTACCAAAATTAAAATATTCTGTCCCTTTCAGTCCAAACCTAATTGAGCCTAAGCACTAGGCAATGGTCCCCTGAAAGTTCTCAGTTGATTCTCAACAGGCACCCTAAAAACTTAAGAGTTTTTTTCTAATGTTAATAAAGAGACACTGATAATTTAGTATTACAAGCAGACAACTGCACACATTTCACCAAACATACATCCCTGTGGTTAATTTCAAATTGTAATTAATCAATTAAAGGATGTTCTATCTCAGGTCAAACTAGTTTGTTATTAGATGTATCTGACAATCCACTGGATAGCAGGTGAAGTTGATAACCTGCAAGGCTCTGGTGCTTCAAAGGAGGTCAAGGAATCGTTGCCCCCAGTCAATACCAGCAACATTGAAATAGATAACCACTGGAAACATCACTACAGCAATCTGTTTGCTAAGGCCTTCCATCATTGAAGATTTGGCATCCCCGATCTTATTAATTAGGTCCCGTACAATTAATAATAATAATAATAATAATCCTTGCATTTGATATAGCGCTTTTCACGTCGGGAGGACGTCCCAAAGCGCTTCACAGAACACACTGTAAAGTGAATTGACTGTATATTTGTGGGGAACGCGGCAGCCAATTGCGCACAGCAATGTCCCACAAACAGTCATGGATTGAAAATGACCAATTTATTATTGTTTTTGGTTTTGGAGGGATTATTATTAGGCTCTGTGTGGAGTAAGGAAACTTGCCCAAGGTTTTGCCCTCTGCCTGGAATTGAACTCAGGTCTCTCACTTGCAAAGCGAGTGCTCTAACCACTGAGCTACAGGACTCCAAGGCCTTAATTGACTGAATAGCAAGGAATTACAGTACTTCCTCACAAGAAACAATATGAATTGGTGTGTGTGCTATTTGTTTTGGGTGTTGTGCATAAAGTGAGAAGAACTGACAGTGACTGACAATTGGCTACTTCTTGATCACCCTTTAGACTTTTATTATTATGGACACTGGTACTAGCACTTAGATACTCACTCAATATTGATAGAAATGTCAGAGCAACTTGGCACCAGTCAACATGTAAAGTACCAACATTGGTTTCAAAACCTCAGTGATTTGATACAAAAGTTCTGCGAAAAGCTAAGGATATGCTGATGCTAACCCACATGAGTCACAGCAGAATGATCTTGGGATTAGCATTAGGGAAGGAGAACACAACTTTGCTTTGAGCTTAAAATTACGAGACTGTTCTGGGCCAAAAGGCCCCTGCTCCGTCGTGAAACATGTACAGACCTTCTAAAAAACTAGAATTCCTTTCAAAAAATGTTCATGATCTTTTCAGAACCACGAGCAGGCCTGGCACACCAAAACATTCTGATTAGATGGAATGTACCTGAGATAACAATCACGGGCATCCGATAATAGAAAAACTCTCCGGCACTTGAAACAAATTTCGAAATTGAGTATTGACATTAACCAGCAGGCAGATTGTTGAAATATTTCAGTAAAATTGAGGCCAGGTTAAAAACAAACATGGTAGGTCTGAGTACAACCTTGGCATAATTTGCCACTGGAGATTTAAAATGTTAAAACTCTTCCCTCTTAGCTCCCATTAACACTTAACAGGTACGGTGTTCTTAGCTGGATGAGCAATGCGAAAGCTTGCCAGATGGTACTTTTGATAGTAAGCAATGTGGTTTTAGCCTTGGCTGTTACCAACCTGGGCTGAATAATCTCCATAATTAGGTAAGTAGGATGTGTCCCTCCAGGGAGAGATATGTGCATCCCATTCCAATAAATATCTTAGGAATTTCAAATATATAGGTGGGATGCATGGAACTCCCAGTTTGGATTGGATACTCCTAAGCATTGTTGAAGCCAACTTCTGCATGTGTCAGACAGACGGCTGACCCCCAAAAAATTATCCAGTTGCTGGAAGGCACTCAATCCAGTGATGATTTTCCATTTGATTTTCCTGTGGAGAGATACCTGGCTTCTGCTTATTCGCTCCCCATACAAAAGCTGCAGAGGTCAGCAACAGAGCGATTACAATCAATCCACATCAGTTTTTGTCTTTATCCATGAACATCAATGAATATAGACTAAAAATACACAGTTACATCACTTTCCAATATATGCAGATTAGCGTGCACTCCACACGCCTAATAATAATCCCTCCAAAAACAAAACAATAATAAATTGGTCATTTTCAATCCACAAATAAAACAATAATAAATTGGTCATTTTCAAACCACGACTGTTTTTGGGACACTGCTGTGTGCAATTGGCTGCCGCGTTTCGCCCACAAATATACGGTCAATTCACTTTACAGCATATTCTGTAAAGCGCTTTGAGATGTCTAGAAGACGTGAAAAGCACTATATCAAATGCAAGGATTATTATTATATGCATATTTGCGTGCATAGTTCAAAATTATATTTTGTGAAATGCCTTGAGACATCACAAGGACATAATAAGGTGTTATATCAAATGAAAAGATTATTCTATAACTTCCACTAGTATGCTGATAGATATTTGTGCATCAAATCACACAAATGAACACAATTAACAAAATAATTAGATTAATATGAAATTGCACGGTCTACATAAAATGAGTTGACACCAAACAGTTAATCTTAAAATTACTTTACAAGTAGCAAAAACACAATGAAAGGAATTACTCAATACAACAATCCTATGCAACAGCAAAATGGTAATCTTATTACATGTTACATCAAACTGTGTTGCTCTTTTTACACTACGCTTTTAATATTAGTTCAATGTAGTTTCTGCATTGGTGCTAAAATTGCTGTCTAACACAGGAATAAGCTTTTAAATTCACTTCCTAAATTATAATCTCAAGTAGGGATTTCTGAAATTAAATCAATGCTATTGCCTGGAGTATAACTCCAAAAGTCACCCCCAAATTTTGCACTATTAGACCACACTCGAGGATTTTCATGGTTGGTAGAAAGATGAGTACAGTCCAGACTTTAACATTAAAGAAAAACTGTCATTTGGTGACAGCTGAATTCTGCTGATGTGCAATTCAGCACATATACAGAACTGTCAAACGTGCTACGAGAGAGCGAATGAGAGCAGATGATAGAAATCAAAATTTACCACTCTGAAATGCTGTACTACAGAGAGGAATAGAAGAGTCATTAAGGCCAACTCTCCTCCATTCCCGAGATGCAAGTAGCACAATAATAACAATAATAATGCAGCAATGGTGGTTTCATGGGTGGAGATAAATCTGCAGGCGAAAGACCACAGTGCTGTCAATTAACCCTGTGGGAACTGCCATTATTCCAATTTCACCAAAACCTTTAATTTGGAATATATCCCATACTTTTGTACCAATAACAAACCTTTTTATTACTGAAAAACCGAAGTGAAGGTCCAAGGTACATGGTGCAGAAATGATGTTTGCAGAATATAAAATGCTTTGCCACAAACGTTTATTGAAGCTGGCTAAAAGAACAATAAATATTTGAAGAGAAACAATATAAAACGGTACACGAAAAGAGCAAGGAATTGGGATGAGTGTAGATAATTTCAGTGAAGGAGCTATCATGGGATAGACCTGATGGGTCCAGAGTTCTATGCTGTCATTTCTATGATTTTATACCCATGAAATTCACCATGTGTTTATTCATATTTCTATAAATTTGTTCCCAAACTCATCAAAATTCAATAATAATTCTTAACGTTGCACGCTGCATTATGTTTTCTGAATTTTGCCAGAAATAAATGTTTATTATGCAATGTTAGATACATTAAGAATCAGTTTTGAGGAAACAAAGTGTCTGATTAAGTGTTCAATTTGAATCTAACTGCTTTGTGTTGTCAGAATGTTTTTGTTTGTAAACAAACTGTCCCAGCTAGAAATCAAATCTTAAAGTCAATGATTTGTGCAGTTTTAGCATATACTTTGCAATAACAAATTTTTAAAATATTTAAAGTGGATTTTTAAGCTCTTCGAAAATATTTCTTCAAACTGAAAGGACATAAACTTGAAAGAGGGATGACAGAATGTAAACAAATCCAAAAATCCAAATTCAGAGGTCGAATATGTTGACAAATTTAATATTTTTAAAGCTGTCCATTAGTTTAATCTGAGATACAAAATAGATATATCCAAATCTGAAACCTCAACCTTGTTCTGCTTTTCTAAACCAACAGAAGGTTAAAATCATTTACATTATTAATGAATATGCTGTGGCGTTTTACTTTAACAAAATAGCTAAATATTCAAGCTCAAAGCTACATAGATATGACTAGATTTATGAAATATATAACCGCCTGAATGTAAAAATAAATAAGTGATTCTGTTATCTGCAATTTTAAAGTGAACTTGAATGTTGATGTACATTGTAATTGTGTACAACTGTTGCTGGCCAGAACTGCGCAGTTCTGTAAAGCAGACCATTATAAAGGCCAATAACATGGAGCCATCCCACCATCCTGCATGTTTTTCTTTAACTGCAACAGGGGGAAAAAATAACATGAAGACTAAACAAAATTAAAACATGGGCAGGAAATGCTGGTGTGGAATGCACTGCAAATAAAGGCCTGGGAGTAGCTTGACGAGGGTATTCAATCAAGGAAAATCTTTGCTTAATCCCATTACAGCCTTTGCATGTATGGAGAGCTATTTAAATCTGTGACATTTTGATTCCAAGTGGCAGCTGGAAACACGAAAAAAAAAATCACACCACACAACCACAGCGCAGAGAAACCAAAATGCTCATTCGTGACAAGAGCGCACACACACTATGATTGGTATTTACTTACTATTGCTCCAGGATTTCAGCAATGATTTGATGCTGATCTCGAAGAAGCCTGAATCTTGCTGGCTGGCCATGTCGGCAGTATACAAAGAAGCTACTGTGATCCTAAACAGCAATGGCAGGTACTGTGCACCAGTCAGTGATGCAAACAAGGAGGGAAGAAAATCTCTGCACAGACTCTTATTTTTTGTCCTCAGCAGTCCTTTTTAATGCATGGCATGTCCCTGATAGGCTTCTTGCTCCTCTATGTGGATTCTATCCTCTCGATGGTTTTGCCTGTAAGTATTTATCAGGGCACTGAGATGCTGTTGAGGTCTTCTGTCTTTCAACGTGCATTCTTTGTCGTGTTTACTCAAAGCGATTGCTGGACAAATACTATCAGAATGGGTCCTTCAAGTGCTGTTTGAGGTTGTCCTTGTTCATTGCTTCTCTGTCCTGACAAGACACCGGTTTGGGCACAAACGAGAGCTGAGAGCTGATGCACTGAATGCATCCGCCTCCACAGGCAAACACACACACACACACTCACACACAGCACAGCACAGCACAGCACCGACTTGGAACCACACTGAGAAAGGGCGGTGGAAGCTTTTTCTGCTGCCGGAGGAATTTCGCAGGTTCTGGGATCCTTCCTCCCCGAAAGGCAATCTTCTGATGAACACTCCGCGTGTGCTGTCCCTCCCGATCTTTCGCTGGTCTTCAAAGCAGAGTGCGCCGAAATATATTCAGCTGCATCATGCTGCAGTAAAGCAAAACTGCACCCATATATCTGGTTGCAGTGACGTTCAAAAGCCCATCAGTCAGCTCAATCCCAGGGGACAGGGCTTGCAAATCAGCAGCAGCACAGAGTTAAGCTTATCCCCCCCCCCACCCCCCTATTATTTTGCCCCTATAGTAAATGTCTGGCTCATTAAAAATCCACTGGAGTGAATACACCATTTTAAAGACATGTTGGTGTGAGATGCATTCATGTGTTGTAAAATACTGTCCAGGCAGCTGTGCAATGTTTCTCCCCTTTTATTATTCAGATGTAGGATTTTTCAATGGGGGGAAAACGCAACCTTGGCTCGGGTTATCAAATAATCTTAGCCAGCACAAAGCCATTTTAATCATGGCATTTACCAGAGTTATAGAAAACGTATAACGACGGCATCAATTCTGCCCAACACAAGGGCACTCCTTTGAGAATGGATAATACTGTATCGTATTTCCAGGATACTGCACAGCCTGCCTTTAGAAATGGCAAGACTTCTGAGTGCGCAAGCCATCGTGAAATATATTGTACTTTTGAAGAAGACGGCTTTTCTTGTATAATAATCAGCCTGCTGGGGGTGCACGCCAATGTCAGAGGTGACGTACTTCAAATAAACATAAAACTGAGGTCATGTCTGCCTGTTCAAGTGGACGTTAAAGATCCCATGCACTATTCAAAAAGATAAGGGAATTTCTCCCAGGGTCTTGGCCAACAATCCCCCAGATAAAATGGATCACTCATTTCATGGCTATTTGTGGGACAATGCTGAGCACAAATTGGCGGCTGTGTTCCTCTACAAGTTCACTGTACAGAAAAAACCCCTGAAGTGCTTTGAGACGTTTAAATTTCATAAGGCACTATGGGAAATGCAAGGATTATCATACTACCATTACTGCTTGCTAAATAAGGGAAATCTCGTTATTGTATAATTGGCTACATCCAATGTCTCAGTGAGTGTTATAAGAGTAGTGCTAAAATGCTGGCCAATGTCCTGGTCATAAGGTTACTGTTCATGTCACCTCCTGCACGGATTAGAAGCTAGAAGTGCTGCTGACGTCACTTCCTTCACAAAGTAATATCAGCGATACTATCTCCGCATAGTATTTTACATGAACGCAACAAGCAGAAAATAGCATCAGCAATGACCTGATGTCCCAAAAGTTGACAATTTTTCAGGGCAGGAAGCCAACTAGTCAGTGCTGAAGTCTGGGGTTCAACCTATCAGTTAGTGCAGAGGCCATAGGAGACCTGCACTACAAGCACTATTGAAGGGCAGTGTAACAGAATTCCCCTGTATAAGGATACTCTTTCTGCACAACAAAGCTCTCTAAATATAAGGCAACAGATAAACACCATTATAGTAATGTTCCCAATGAAAACTATACAATGATTCTGTAATTTTCAACACTCCCTGACAATACAACAATGCCTTTTAGACTCAACACAAGAAATCTGACCCTTACGATCATTGCTGTGTACTAAAGCTGCTGAACAAGTAATTAAATTCTTGTTAAAAACTTTCATCATTTTATTTTTTACAAAAAATGGCAATGAAAAAGCTATAGGCCTTGGTCCAGAACTGATGAGGTCCAAGGCCAGATTGGCCACAAAGAGTGCAGATGATGCAACCATGGGTCCAAGGACTGAGTCAACCTAGGTTGTAGGTAGCCGTTCAAGCCACAAGCAGCATGTGAGCTGGTTACTTCATATGCCTGCAAAAGGGAAGTACAGTATATGATGGTTCTTGGGAAGACCTTAGAGGTATAAGAAGCGTTCCTGCCAGTGGAAACTTTGAATCTAGAGAAGAGAACAGATGTCCCTTACTGTAGGTGCACATTACACATAGCTTAGTTGGGTAAAGTTAGTTTTGTCGTGTGTTTTCAATAAAATTCGGCCGTTTTGTTCCACAACTATTGTCGATGTCAACTGCTTCTTCTGCAACAGTCCTGTGCTCTTATATTTTATATTTCAAGACTTGCGTGATCAGGATGCTGACAGAGATCATATTTCTACAGGTACTAGGACTATTTCTCACAATCTAATAGTAATAATCTTTGCATTTTATATAGCTCCTTATTGCAAGGTCAAGACATCCCAAAGCGCTTTTCAGTATTTTACTGTGAAGTGGAGCGACTGTATATTTGTCAGGGAATGTGTATATTTGTCGGGGAATGTATCAGCCAATTTGCACACAGCAATGAACAAACAGCGATGACCAATTTTGTAAGGGGTTGGGGGTGGGGGGAGAGTGTTGGCCTGGACACCAGGAGAAACTATCCAATAACTAAAGATTTGTTCAACCATTTTCCTTGCACAGATAGATGTTTACAGTTAATACTCCACTCGTAGGTTGCAGCACGAATCTGAAACAACCAAGCTGTATTTGGGCTCTGTACAATGTCCAGCAACAATGTTAGAAACATATTTTATGTGTGTTCATATTGAGTCACAAATCAACACCCTTGAAGGTCAAAAGAATAACAATGTGATGGATATCTACGCATCACAGCTTAGTGTGAAACAAAATGCTTCCTTAACATTTGAAGTAAGGCAGGAATACTGAAGGCTCTCAACTAATACAAACGTAGTTCACGTTTGCCAAGATATGCTGATAAAACTAGCAGAACATGGCTCTGAGCATACTATGCAACAGTGCCAGGTTTCTGAAGAAGCAGCAGCACAGTGAGAGCTAATAAGAAATACAGTAGCTAAAGATTGTTTGGTTACTAATTAAATAAATTCAGTTTTCGATCGGCATTGGAATACCTCGTGTCTGCACACTGAAGAGTTGAACCAGCACCACATTCATAATTCCAATAAAATAATTAATTTACACGACTATGAACATACAGCAGCAACAACAACAGCTACTTACATTTGCTTAGGGTTCTTCATCCAGGGTGGAGTCTCAGAGTGCCTATTGTGCAGTTTAAATGGAGTTTAAATTTTAAATATTTCCCATTCTTGCCTCCTCATGTTCTATCCTTCGCTATTGCAAGCCAAGAACACATTTTTTGAACAGGGCGGTTATCAGAACTGCAGTAAAGTCTGGGGAATCTGATTCATCTGACAACCAAATGTTGCAAACAGAAAGTAACCAACAAAAGATGTAAACCAAATGGACCATGCTGAGTGCATGGAGTGTGAATGTAAATCAATTTTTGTAATTACGAATGATCTGGTTGAATATGAATGTTGTTTTATTATATGGTTAACCTGGATGCCATTAACAACAACTCGGCCGACAAATTTTCATTCATTATTTTACCATTGTAGTATAACTTGGTTTCTGTTCATCCTGTACTTCTGGAAGAGCATAAAAAACAATGACAGTGGATCTGTTACCCATTCAAAGGCAACTGTAAGCAAAACTAGAAACAGTACATGGGCAGTGCATGGGGGATATTGATACAAAAGAGCCTTTGACACATATCATAGAATTATAGAATGATACAGCATAGAAATAGGTTATTTGAGTGGATGTTCTGGAAAGATGTGATTTCATCCTTCCAGAATTACCACCCTACCTTCTTCATATTACCGCATCAAGCGGGTCATTAAGCCGTTCTGGTAAAGTGTTGCAGCTGTTAATTATTTACTGTGTAAAGAACTACTTCCTTATTTCAGCTATAAAATCACTCTTCACAATCTTAATAATAATGGCGTAATTATAATCCTTGCATTTGGTATGGCACCTTTCATGTCGGGAGTACGTCCCAAACCGCTTCACAGTTAATCCACTTTACAGTATATTCTGTGAAATGCTTTGAGACGTCTCAACGCCATGATAAGGCCCTCTATCAAATGCAAGGATTATTATCATCAATATTATAACAGACACATTCTTTTTATAGTAGTTTCAGGCAGTAGTTCAGCCTACTCATCCATTTTACCAAAATATTCCACTCATATATTTGGTTTGTCATCTAATAATTCTGAATCCTTTTCATTTTCGTATAAACATGATTTATGATGCACATAAACTGCATGCATCATGCAGTAGATACAGATTTTGTCTTTTGAACAGTAAAACTACTCAAAAGTCTTATATAAGAATGTTCTCATTTCATATCTATTTTTTCATATTTCACATATTCTTCACATTTTTCATATTGCACAAGAGGTGTGTTGAGGTTCAGCCGGTACATTCTGTCATCTAACTGTTTAAAGTAGAACATTATATTTACAAAGAAATGGCATGTAAATATGATTTTAATAAATAATCAGGTAAGATCAGAAAATGAAAGATTGAAGTTAATATTTTCCAACATTTTTATTTCTAATTTCCAGCATACTTTTAAAAAAGTCAGCCAAATTCAATATGAATTGGAAACAGAATGAATTTATTTATTTATTTCATTTTAATGCAATAACTTGCACTTGTAGAACACCTTTCACACCTCAAAAGTGCTTTATTTGTAAAGATGGAGTGGAAACCCAAGAAAGGTGGGAATTTGGGGGAGGGGAGGGAAGTTGATGCAAAGGGCAGTGGAAAAGGTCATTTTTAAGAAGAGTTTCAAATGTGGAGAGGGAGAGTGTGAAGCTGAGTGATTTTATGAGTGAGTTTCAGAGAACAGGGCAAAGTGACAAAATGCTGGACCACTGACAGAGGGTAGAGGACAAGCAACAGACCTGAGTTTACAGAGTGAAAGTGTGAGCAAGAGAGGTGCGAAGGAGATTGCAGATGTAGGGGTGGGGAAAGGGTTGTGTCATTCAAAAATAAACTTATTTTCACAAATAAAAATATAAACCAGCAAGCATATCAAACATGTTCTGTATTTTTAAAAAAATATGCAAAACATGAAAAGAGAATTAATGCACTTTTTTAAAATAGTATTTGTGTATTAATTTTTTACTGTATTTTTCCATTTTTTCAAGTATGAATCTCAAAGTGCTTTACTGACATAATAGAGAGCACCAACAAGGGAAAGGAAACTTAAGAAACAAAGCATGGTTGAAGAGATGTGTTTTAAAAAATGTAAGGAGAAAGCAATGGAGAGATTTAGCAAAAGAGTTAAAGAGAAAAGGGATGACACCAATGGTGAAATGAAAAAGTATAATGATTTAGTTACAGGGAGTGTCAATTGTTCTATTAATATAATAGTTGCATTGGTTATAGTATCAAAAAGTCTCAAAGCACTTCATGTGTAATCGCTGGAGCGTAATCATGCAGTGGTGGATTTTGATCTTTAAACATCCTCAAGCAGGTAGTCGGGATCTTGGTTTAACATCTCATCTGAAGGACAGCCACTCCACCATCGAAGTGATCTGCCAGTACGTCACTGGAATGTCAGGTAGACTATGATCTCAAAGTCCTGATGTAGAGCTTGAACCTACAATCTTATGGCTCAAAGGCAGAGCACCAGCAATTGAGCCAAACTTCTAATGTTTGGATAGTCTGATAACTAACATGTGACAAATATGAAAACACCAGATAAATTTAACTGCAAATTTTCTGCTACACAATTTCATATAAATTGGGTCATTACAGTATTTAATATTGCTTCTGGAACTATTTATTTCCTTTAGAAGTATCCAATAAAAATAAAATTTAAGACCATTGTAGCTTGTGCTGCTCGTCAACATTGTACATCTGTTAAACATTCTCCCATGGCTCACATCATCAACAAGAATAAAATTAAATCCTTCCTCTCAAATGCCCTGAAAATATAACAATACAATTAAACTAATAATAATCTTTACATTTGATAGAGCACCTTTCATATTCTAAAGTGATTTACAGGATATACTGCAAAGCGCAGTGACTGTATGTTTTATGGGCAAACTACTGATAGAGATGAAAATCTATCTATTTTAATTATTTCATATATTTATTTAATGTATACTGGAAAAGATCATTTCTGATTTACAAATATATTTTACACTAAAATGTTTTTAAAAATCTCTAATTCTTAAATATCAGTGAAGTTTCTGATTCCAAATGAATTCAACAGGGGTGGTTAATTCTTACAATTCATCTCCAAATTAATTTCCGTGGACAAATAGATTCCTATTTGAATTATGAAGAGTCGTTTAGTACCAAAGTTTTGAAATTACTCTTCACTCCATACACCTAGTCTCAGGGTTCATAAAAGACCCTTTACTCATCCATTGTCAGATAGAACATAGTTAACCTCTTGCTTAAATAACATACTGGATCCAGCTGACCAACCCCATTATAGTGGGGTTTTCCTACATCAAATTACAGTATTTCCTGCAACACATATGCATGAGAAACTGATACTTGCCAATGTGAGGTGCACATGTAAATGTTTTATTACATATGCATGGTACAAAATGTTCCCAAATATATTCCTAGGTATAGATCTATACACACATGCTTGCAGGCATTAATGCAAAGCAAAGGAAGATAGAATGAAGTCAACAGCAACCTGATGACCCGCAAGTCAGACATGTTTTCGTGTGATAAGCCAGTTAGTTAGCAATGAAAACTAGGGCTACTTCAAGTTAGCGCAAGTCCAAAGCACACCAATGATACAGCAAGGTTGCTATATATGGAGGAGGGCATTATAATGGAGGTTACCCTATATATCTGTACGTGTGTCTTTGGGTGAGAGTAGGATCTGACTCGATTACAATGCCATGCTACCCTGAATAGCCTACTGTGCAATCTTTATCGATGAAGGATAACCACTTGGGTGCGGTACTGAAGGTGCAGGCATCCATAGAACTTTATCCCAACATGCCTTCAGGAAAGGAGTGACAGAACAAATGAATAATTTGGGGAAAATAAAACCCAGCCCTGGTCACTGCCCCCCACCCCTGGACCTCCTTGTGCGTGGGAAATTTTGATGATTCTATGATTAAAATTGTGTTAACAAACATTTTGCATACTGTGAAATTAAACCACTGCTGCTGCACCAAAGAGAAATGGTAAATTATCATTCACCATCCAGGCAAACGTATTGATATTATTTGGGAAAGGGGAAAGAAAAAAAATAGAATTCTGTCTCAAATCCTTTTCAGTCTAGCTGCAAAAGTTATTGGGATTCGATCGCAATAGTTAAAAGAAAGACTGACTCAAACTTAAATAGAAAATTGTACAATTCTATGCGAGACACCATAGTCATTTTGACAGTTATTCAGCACTTAATATAAGTCCTAATTGAAACCAGTTATGTCCACAAATACTTTACTCTGACTCAGGTTATAGTCTATTTTAGGACATTACTGTACATAAATTGGCTGCCATATTTGCCTACAAAATACACAGTCAATACACTTTACAGTAAATTGTGTGAAGCGCTTTGAGACATCCTCCTGACATGAAAGGCGGTACATCAAATGTAAGGATTGTTATTATTTTATTTTTATCTGTAAACACACAAAACGTAGAAAGCTGTTTATTCCTAAAACTAAATGTGGAGAAATGTAAAATACTTCACATTGGGACAAAAAATCCTGGAAGGGACTATTATTTGAACGGAAGGAAAATAGTATGTATGGAAAATGAAAAGGACCTGGGGGTCCTGATTGACAATAAATTGAAGCTCTCCCAACAACGCTCTGTGTCAGTGAGTAAAGCAAACTAGATGTTGGGATGTATCAAAAATCAATAGCAAAGCCGAAATAGTGGGGTATTCCTGCCACTGTATAAATCATTGGTGAGACCATACTTAGAGTACTGTGTGCAGTTCTGGTCGACGCAGTACAAATAGGATATTGGAGAAATCGAGAAGATACAGAGGAAGGCAACCAAAACGATTGAGGGAATGGAAGGACTGGACTATGAGGAGCAACTAAGTAAATTAGGCATGATTGGAAAAAGGCAACATGATTGCTGTCTTTAAGATTCTAAAGGAGTTAGACAATATAGATCATGACAGCTGTTTCAACGAGTCCAGAATAGTAAAACCAGAGGACACGGCCTGCAATTGAAGGGGGGTAAATTCAGAACGAATCTACGCAAAGACTATTTCAGTGAGCGAATAGTAAACCTATGGAACAGGCTTCCTAGGGAGACTGTTGAAGCAGTAAGTGTTGATTCTTTCAAACATAGATTTGATAGTTTTATTTTAGAAAATAACATTGTGGGATATAGTACATAGGACGGCATGTGACCGCTAGGAAGGTAGAAGGCGAACTAGAAGGACTTGGTCTTTTTTCATCTAGCATTTCTTATGTTCTTAAATACAAGCTAAAGAAGTATTAAAACACTGGAACAGTGGTGCTAGTTTTCTAAATACAGTAACAAGTTTGATATGGTTACTTTCTTAGCTAGTTATCCTTTCAGAGCACATGAGGCCCAAAGTTCCTGAGCTAGAGTGTTTGTATCCTCTGAAAATGGATTGAACTAAACCAGGAACAATTAGGTGCTATAACCTACATCTGTGGAGAACAAATAAGGCACACAAAACTCCTGTGCTAGCATGGAGATGTACTATTTAAACTCAATCCTATGACTGCCATTGACGGGACAGAAAAATTGGAGTCTCGCCACCTGCCCCACAACCGGGAAATAAGATCTGTTAATAAATCATCCTGGTTTATTTGAATACTTCCAAGTGGCCAATTCAAGAACCACAATGACAGATGCCTAAGAGCAGCCTGACTTCTGTCAGAAACAGACAATAATTATGTACATGGGGTAGGATAGCCAGAAAAAGCAACATTTAACAAAAAATGGTATGGGAATATGACCTGAGGCACATTTAATTTAGAGTTTCAATGAGCAGTCAATACTGTTAGGGGTTAACTCTAATAATTACACACTTTATTCTACAATATCATGAATGTAGTCCTATGGTGGTGTATGACTTGTTCAGAACTAGTTACATGAAAACACACTGTATCACTATAAAAGCTTTAGTTCCCAGTACTGTTCTGAAATATTTCAACTTTAATTCAGCATGTTTCTCACATGGAGCATGCAGTAATATGGTTGAATTACCACTCATGAACAATTTTCAGGCTCTGGTGAAGGAAAGGAATGTAAAGCATGGATTTGAGTAATTACCAATTTCAAGCTGTGCAGCCATTAACTCTACCTAGTGATAAACCACTCTTTCCAATAGCACTTTTGAACTATTGGACATAAAACACTATTTATGGTGCTGCTAAAACCACAAGCAATATTTTTTCATAGTTAATATGTAATGTGAATGCTGTTTAAAATAGAAATGTTTCATTGTGGAATCTAAAATTAAGTTGAGTATATAAATACAAAAAACTTTTGTCTGGTGTTATCAGCAAATGGCACAATTAATATAAATAACAAACAATTCCTACCTTGAAAAATAGAAGGTCTTTTCTTAGGCCGCCGTAAATATATTTGCTCTATGTTCCTGTAGTTCACATTAACATCTTCATAATTATTTTCTGAAAGAAAATCTGGTGGAAAGCTGACCTTACGAGGATATCTGAACTCACTCTGCAATAAATCTGTTTTGTCTTTGATCACAGAATTTAAACTGCTATTGTCAAGCGCCATTGAAATGGTTTGTCAACTGTACAACATGAACAAAGTCTGGCTCCACATGAAAGTTTTTTGAAGGATCCTGCTTCTCAAAACACATCTAGGCTTCTAATTAAGTGAGCTTCCGAGTGCCTATGGTTTATTTGATTTCACATTCTCAGCTTCTGAACTTGTTAGGGCAGTCCAGTAAGTTAATGGGCGAGGTCTCAAGCAGGTGTTGAATTACAAAATAACCTTTCAGAGCAGTAGTGTGTAGCTTCAGAAGAGACAGAAGAGGTAGGGAAATTACAAATTAAACAACTAAACACCTACTTCTTATTGATGGATCTCTATAAAGCACTGAAAATGTTTTTAGTTTTTGATCATTGAATGAACATCCTAATTAAAATGAATCAAACTATACTCTTTATGTAAAATATTCAAGAGTCTGTATATTCCCTCAACTTTAAATGGTATAGTCTTTTTTTAAAAAAAAGTGTTACGCAATTCACTTTAGGTGATTTCTGACTAAATTACTTCAGACTATATACTGCCAGGAATGTTAAATACTGTTAAATGTTTAAGCTAATAGGCAATCTAAAAAAATCTTACAATGACCAGCAACTGGTTTGTAACATTATACGCAAATATTGTACCTGCATGATTAATTATATACTACAACAACAATTTGCATTTATGTGGCACCTTTCACCTCGGGAGGACGTCCCAAGGCGCTGAAACTTAGTTTAACAGCAGTTCTAATAATAATAATAATAATAATCCTTGCATTTGATATAGCACTTGTCATGTCTCGACATCCCAAAGAACTTCACAGAATATTCTATATTCTGTATATTCACAATAAGTGAATTGTGGGCGAAATGCGGCAGCCAATTGCAGTACAGCAGTGTCCCACAAACAGTCGTGGAATAAAGTGACCAATTTTATTATTTTTTTTCTTGAGTGATTATTATTAGGCGTGTGGAGTAAGGAAACTTGCACAAGGTTTCACTATGCCGGGAATCGAACCCAGCTCTCTCGCTTGCAAGGCGAGTGCTCTAACCACTGAGCTCCAGGACTCCACGAAAGGTGGCTACAGAAAGTTAAAGCTCTAACAGGTAGGGTGGTCCTAGCTACAACAACAACTTGCATTTATATAGTACCCCTCACACAGAGTAGATTCCTAGAGCGGTTTAGCTGGGCAAATAACAAGAAGAAGATTACATTTGTATAGCGCCTTTCATGTCGGGAGGATGTCCCAAGGCGCTGGATAATGAGTGGGAAGCTTGTCCGACTTTGGTCTTAGCAACAAGCTATACAGTTTTAGTTGGTTAAACTTCAGCAGTACCCCCAACACACTCTCTCGGATTCCCAAGTCTTAGCTCTTGCCAACCTGTGATATTATACAGAATTAGTTAAACAGGATGCATGTTTCCAGGAAGAGATTGCATATTAAAGACACAGGGGAATTCCCACGCATAGGTGGCATACATTCAGTATGTGAAACTCTTTTATGGTTTGGATAGAGGGGATGAATTTCATGTGTCAGACACACTGGGAATCTGCTCCAGCTCGAGTTACTGCCTTCAGGAAGGAAATGTAAAAGAAAGAAATTTGGGAAGATAAAGCAAATTGGATTTTACATTCAAAGTTTTACTCAAATGTGCTTGAATAATGCCTAGGCTATTTGTCATATGATACATGTCCTCCCCTGTCTCTCCCCAGCCAACCTCTGCAACCTGCTCAAACCCTACTGACCCAGTCACTCTGTTCGCTCAATGGGCACCAGCCTGCTTCATGTACCCTACCTTAACCCCCGCCATTATTAACCTATCTATCCGCACTCTCTGGAATTCCATCTGACTCCCTCCCTCACCTCATTCAAGGGCAATTCTCTGACATCTTTCCCTTCCCCTCCACCCTCACCTCCCATTCCTTGCTCGGGTGCCAAGCTCGTATTAAGTGTCTTGGGATGTCCTTCCGACGTGAAATGTGAAAGGCGGTATGTAAATTTGTTGTTTTTGTTGTTAATACACTGCGAGTATTAAAAAGCATGATGAACACATAAAATTATGGCATGTTGGAACCATATGCCAATATTTATTATTTATACTGTGTTTATGAATATGTTAATTAACTATATTAATGAACTGTAATTATAATGAACTTAACTTGGTTTTCATATGAAATGGTGATTTAAAATCTAACTCATACATATTAGCTGCAATTTTTTTAAAATAGGCATATTGCCAAAATATCAATAAGAAATTATAAATCAATAAAACAAAACCTTAATGAATTAGGTATTGTTCAACTAGGTCTACAAATTAATTACATAAAATTACCCACATAATTGCATTTAGTTAGTTATTATATAGGGTTATCGTTAACTCAAACTGACAATGATTAAACCATCTGACCATGCATTAACATCACAAAGTTTACTTTAGTATAAAGACTACCTGGGTCAGCCTGGCTTAGTTGGAAGCACGCTATAATTTCTAAGTCAGGAGGTTGTGGACTCAAAACCTACGCAATGACTTGGAACTCATATAGTTTAAGATGACACTCCAATGCAATGGTAAAGGTATGCTGCATTATTGAAGATGCTTTCCTTCGGATGAGATGAGACGATAAACCATGGCTCTGTCTGCTTTTTCAAGTGGACATTAAAGATCCCCTGGCACTTTTCAAAAAAGTGTCTTGGCCAATAATTCACCAAATAAATTAGTCATTCACCACATGGCTGTTTATGGGACATTGTTGTGTGTTAATTCACTGCTGAGCTCATCAACAAAACACAGTCATTGTGCTTTACAGTACATCCTGTGAATCCTGCCAACGTAAAAGGCCCTGTACCAAATGTAAGGATTACTCTTATGAAGGATTATTATTAGATGGCAAAGAGTCAAACGCTTACTATTTCAAATTGTAAAATGAAAAGTTGTGGCACCCTTATGACTTCATATGTTGTGCGTGGAATTTAAGGTTACAAACATGTGGGACAATAAAAAAAAGTGAATCAAACTATACTCAAAAATGATGGTTTTAAACTTCCTGCTGTAGCTCATGCTTACACTACGACTTCCATCCTATCACAGCAGAATCGGGTAATAAGGCAGTGTTTTTAATGCTGGTTTGCTTATAAGGCAGGTACCCTGTTGGTTTTGGCACATTGCATGTCAGTAATCCCATAATCCCATGAGCCAGCTTCCCACTCACTAAAAAATGGCCCACTATCAAATCAGCCATCTTCTAATACTGGAATCCAGCCAGCTTTCTGCACACTTGGCTAGCATGTGGATCAGTGGTGACTTTTGATATAAGGCAGACTGGAATCTTGTTACAAGTTGGGCTAGAATATTACGTACCCAAACTACTGCCTTAAAACAGGACTCCACTATGGTAACCAGCAAGATGATTGAAAAATAAGACACAATTTACTTTTAGGCGTATTTATTCGCTGCTTACTGGCTACCTATTGTGCAGCACTGTTAGAGACCTTCAAGGTATCTAATGTTATTATTCTGTTATTATTTGATAATCAGTTATTCTTCAATCAAAATTCAATGTGCATGGCAATTAAATAGGGGAAAAAAATGGAGATTCAAAATGTACTTTACCGTTCGTGATGGGTATTTTACTTTGGAAACATGATAATTTTTTTAACCCTATTTACAGCTGAAACTTCTCACAAAAGCAAGAAGCATCAAACCCACCCTAAACTTGCAAATGAAAGCAGACAAACCAGTGTGCTTTAACATCTCCTCCCAATCCACCCTTATCCACAAACACAAAACAAACATTATTCTAAAAGATAATAGTAAACATTTTTCTGTATTGATTAGAATTAATATAAATGTTTGAGGACGACACTCGTGGAGTCCTGTAGCTCAGTGGTTAGAGCACTCGCTTTGCAAGTGAGAGACCTGAGTTCAATTCCAGGCAGAGGGCGAAACCTTGGGCAAGTTTCCTTACTCCACACAGAGCCTAATAATAATCCCTCCAAAACCCAAAACAATAATAAATTGGTCATTTTCAATCTACGACTGTTTGTGGGACATTGCTGTGCGCAATTGGCTGCCGCGTTCGCCCACAAATATACAGTCAATTCACTTTACAGTGTGTTCTGTGAAGCGCTTTGGGACGTCCTCCCGACGTGAAAAGCACTATATCAAATGCAAGGATTATTATTATTAACAATATTAATCAAAATTGACTGGTGTAAATATTTGGGGATCTTTAACTACAGGTTTAAGCAGTAATGTGTTTGAATGTGTTTCAATGTGTTTGAAAATGTCAACATCATAGGTAATGGCTTCTAGACCTCTCCATTGTTTGTATCTAGACATAATCCAAGATTGGAGTAATCCAGTGGTAAGAATGGTATGATATACATCAATCCCCTCTCATTTGAATACTTAATTTCAGTCAGTGCTATGATGTTCCAAATGTAGAGCAATCTCTCATACAACTATTTGTGGCTTACAAAGAATTTCATGTGCAAGGACTAGGAGCAGGTTTCCTGCCTACACGATTAGCAAATCAATTTAAGGCCCAATGAGACCAAATTTAGACTATATGGGCCAAATGGAAGAACTGTAACTGTATTCCTCCATTCAGTCGACAATATTGTGTAAAAAACTGAACAAACTACATTTGTATAGGCCTTTCATGTTGGGAGGACTTCCCAAAGCGTTGGACAGTCAAGGATGTTCACCTGAGCTGGGGGCTGGGATCAGGAGAGCTGGAGGGTGAAGACGCGGTCAAAGAGGAGGGTCTTGAGACGGCCTTGAAGGAGGCAAGGGATGAGGCGGGGCTAAGAGACTGTGGAATGGAATTCCAAAGAGTGGGGGTGGAGAGGCTGAAGACCCAACTGTCGATGGTGGGGCAGGCAAGCTGGGGGACATGGAGCAGGCCAGAGTCCACTGAGCGGAGGGAAAGGACAGGCAAGTATGGGGTTAGCAGGTCACAGACGTATGGAGGATCAAGGCCATGGAGGGTTTTGAAGGTGAGGACAAGGAATTTGAACTCAATCCTCTAGGGGATGGGGAGCCAGTGGAGCCAGGTGAGGATGGTGTGACAGGTTCATAGAGACTGGTGTGGGAGAGGACATGAGCTGCAGAGTTCTGAATAATCTGCAGTTTGTGAAGGGAAGAGTTGGGAAGACCGACAAGCAGGGAGTTAGCTTGGATATGATGAATGCATGGATGAGGGTCTTGGCAGCCTGATGGGAGAGGCAGTGGAGGAGCCGGGCAATATTGTGGAGGTGGGGGAAGGCAGAACGAGTAATACTGTGACAAAGTGGCTGGCTTTCTGCATGCCAGCCAACTTCCCACGTGCTAAAAATGCAGAGTTCCAGATTATTAGGTCACCACCAACATCTCTTCCTGCATAGAAAGAAATGTCAGTGTTAATCTGATGATCTAGAGGTCAGACATTTTTCAGCACAGTGGAAGCTGGTCAGTCCATGTGCCTAAGACAAACATAAACCAATAGGGCATCCATGTTATAAGAGAACCAGCATTATAAAGGGGCACCTTACAATGGGATTCTACAGTATTATACTATTCTTTTCAAAGAGACAGAGTGTGGACGATAATCTATCCAAATCCCCATCAATACTATTTGATAAACAGATGTTAAGAGATGTCAGTGGCCTAATATGACTCATCCTTTGAATTCCCTTCCCTCAAAACAATACAATAACATTTACAATATAATGCATCCCAAGGCATTTCCCTTCCCTGAACAAATGTCTGGTCTCTGGTTGTGTATACCTAAAACATGCCTGAAACTGAGAACCATCAACTGAAATTAAATCTGCAAGTACAAATTCACAGAGCATCTTAGCAGAGCATCTTAATCATCCAAACTAATATGCCAGCAGTCTGCATGAATGCAAACTTCTGAACCCAGTGGTTGAATTTTATAATCAGAAGTAGTTATTCATGCCTTTACGATATCTTTGTACTCATATCTGTGTTAACACCTTACAAGTATACATTTTGGATTTTAAATGCACCAGAATATCAATAACATTTTAAAAATCATAAATGGAACTATAAACTTATGTTATAGGCTGACACTCCAACACAGTGCTGGAGGAACACTGCATTGTCGGAGGTGCCATTCTTCAGATGAGGATCCTGCCAGTTCAGGTGCACATTAAAGATTCCATGGCACCCTTCAAAAAGGGAATGGAGTTTCTCCTGGTGTCCTGGTTCTGGCCACCAATCCCCCAGATAAAATTTATCTTTTACTTTATGGCTGTTTGTAAAACATTGCTGCGCGCAAATTGACTGCCATGTTCACTTATAAAATACATGGTCACTACAATTTATGAGCATCCTATGAAGCACATCCTTTGGACATGAAATGAGCTGTATCAACTGTATGCATTAGAAAGATTTGTAAACTCAACAAGAGACCAGTATTTACATATTTACAGTATTTACAAGTTTATTTTGTCCACAAAAAATACAGACAATTCACTTTACAGTCTATTCTGTGAAGCACTTTGAGACATCTAGAAGATGTGAAAAATGCTATATCAAATGCAAGGACTATTATTATTATTAAAATAAAATTGAGATATACTGTTGAAACCTAAAAGGATAGATACGAGTACATCATACAGCATTCAACATTGTTCGCCATTGTACTTTTTACATCCACTATATAAATACTTCATGACTTAACTCTCTTAGCTACCATACCAATAATATTAATTATCAATAACTGCAATATTTAACATTGTCATACATTTTGCTACTGTGATGTCTCAATTCCTAATCATGATTCTGATTGCAGAGCATTCAGTTTCAGAGATCAGAAGAAGCAGTGAGAATCCATCCACCTATAAACAACAATAATTTGCACTTATATAGCACCCTCCATGCAGGGTAGCGTCTCAGAGCGCTTTAAAAACATAAAGCATGTTTTCTCCACAATTACTGGCCAGTATTGCCAGCAGGAATGAAGAAGACCAGAGTTCATATCTTCACTCTAAGAAGAAGAAACACAGCATTAAACCAAAAACAAATGAGAAAAATAACATAAAAAACTAAGAAATATTTTCTTTGAAATTAAGATCACTTACCTTTATGCATAGCGTTCCACATTTAAATTTTGCAATTCTCCACATTATCAGTAATGAATCCAACAAATTGAACAGAAACAACAGAAGCAAAACCGCTCTTTAATCCAGTATAATTTCCTGATTCACACCTTTAAACTGCAACTTCTTTGATCTTTGGCCATCTTTTGTTCTCTTCAACGATAAATTTCCTTTTCATTATTTAATCTTTTGTGTGTTAGATGTCTGCCTCTTGCTACAAATCTAATGTCTGTCTGGTTTTCTCCAGATTTATTAACTGAATAAGAAACTCAATATTACACGTTTTTGTGCAGGTGGAAGACAGCAACTGCTGAGGGCCTGTGGCAACAATTGTCTTACAGCTAGTTAGCAGATGTTGATTCAATTGCATCATTCATCACAATGAGGTGTGGATCACACAAAATCATTGTTCAAAACTGTTCATAATCATAGACAATAAGGCCCTCTAGATGAATAAGTGCAGAAACAGCTGCCACACGTTTTGGTCCACATGAAGGTAACCCCCCCCACCACCCCAAATACTAAAACAGTTGATTGCATTGTGCTTATGAATTTGTGCTTGCTTACACAGAACCAACCAGTTGCTTTGTTAAATTTAATTTTTGTCAGTAGGTGTCTATCACTATGCTTAAGAGTATCCAAACCAAACAGAGTTCCGTGCATCCCATTTATACGTTGAGATTCCAGAGATGTTTATTGGAATGGAATGCACACTCCGTCCCTGGAAGGTCCTGCTTACTTAATTCCGGGAAGTATTAGGTTCAGGTTGGAAAATGCCAAGCCTGAGTTTGCGTTGGAATACCACCTCACTGCTTGAATTTGGACATTGCAAATGGGCTGGAGGAAGCCCCTTTGCTGCATCCCCAGGGGCTTGGATTTATACAGGAGAACTGTTTGCACAAAGATCTTGTATTGCTGTCCTTGAGGAGGGACGAGCATGACCAGAGTGCTCTTCGTTCTTTCTCTGCACAGTCCTTCAGGCCAGTGTCCAGGCAAAGGTTGGTGTCCACCATAACCCCCAGGTACTGATAAGAATCAATAAATGTGACTACTTCCAATCAATCCCCCCGATGTGTTCTCTTGAGCTGTGCAGAACCATAATTCCACATTTGGGATAGCCACCACCATCTCCCACCGTGTGTTTAAGATGACGGGTATAGCGCAAATGGTCCCCAGGTGAGTCTGCCAGTAGCACAATGTCGTCTAACAGAAGCACTGCAATCCTGACAGAAAGGCCTGGAACAGATACACCAAGTCCACCCCTCTATGCCATCCAACCCGTCATTGGTGAACACATCAAACAGGGTGGGTAACAATGGGCAGCCATTGCCTTTCAAGGGGCATAGGCTCAGTGAGTCCACTGTCGACCCTTACACGGATCTTGGAGCTGGAATACACATTCTGGATAAAATCCAAGATTTGGCCCAACTTCAAGATCCAAAAATAGTAGCATTTTAGTTGATGAGATTATCAGTTAAGGTGAGGTGGAAAAATAACTTTCACTTTGCATAAGCAGTTTCAATCGATAATACTTTCATGTTTCTGTTTACTTATGCACTGTACAGTAGTTGCTTTGCATAATTTTCCTCTTGAATACATGAATTGTGTTTGTCAGTGCAAATTTTCATCTACACATTATTTTTCAGTTGTTTATATTGTGAAAATGATTGGAACAATTTACATTAAAGTTTAGCATTAATGGAATAAAAGATTTAGCAATAGATTATATAAATAAATGCTAGAAACATTCAAATAATGGAGCAAGAGATACAGCTGACAATTAGTAGTTACAATGTCATAGGAATGACAAAGACAACAACAAAATTACATTTGTAAAGCACCTTTCACGTCGGGAGGCTGTGCCAAGGCGCTGAATAGTCAGGGATCAGGATGACAATAACTTGCATTCATACAGCAGCCTTCACGTTTTCACATTAGGTAACAAATACCCTTCACGTAATATAGTGAGTGGCTTTCATGTAAGAGCATGTTTCAAAGCACTGTATAAAGACAGAGTGGGTGCAAGAGCTGGAAGTAGAAGATAATGGGGGTAGGGGAAGAGGTGGCTGAAGATGCTAGATGTGCTTAACAAGAAAAGCAACAGAAAAGGATTTGTGAATCACTGTAGATGACTAGACCAAACTCGGGCGAGTGGTGATATCATAATATTAATGGTAGGAGTAAGAAATGGAAAAGACACTTATATTAGCCTAAATATAAAGTGGGAACACCTAGTGGGAAGAATTCAGAACAATAACAACAAAATTACATTTGTATAGCGCCTTTCATGTCGGGAGGATGTCCCAAGGCGCTGGACAGAGTTATCGACCCGAGCTGGGTGGAGGGGTGAGGGAGGGTGGAGGGCAGGGGGGGGAAGCAGGGAGATCGAAACCACTGTCGAAGAGGATGTGTAAATATAGGGCATGACTGCTTCCGGCCTCAGTATATTTCTAGATCTAATTTTCAGAGATCACAATGCCATTCAGGAGCTGAACCACTGGGTGAAATGACCACAAGGAGCAATTGTGTGCAACCAAACCACAGTACACTTAAACCGCAGCTAGCCTGGACTAATGGGGGGGGGGGGGGGGGAGGGGGGGGGGGGTAGGAGTTGAAATCTGGTCAGGCGAGCTAGAATTTCCGGCTAACTGTAATTACAATGCCAGTATCAGGACTTTTAAAAAATGGCATTGTAATTGTTTGGATCCCACAAGCAGAGGATAGCAAATAAGATACCTTCTGCGTACGTGATTCAAGTAATCTGAATCAAAGTCAATATTGCTGGTGCACTAGGAGGGTTGGGCTGGCGGAAGTGGATTTTTTTTAATTGTTAGGTTTCGAGTCCTAGGTTTGATTTCTGGATATCCAGAGCTCAGTAAGCCGGGGGCTGGGGGTTATACTGTATACACTTTCACAGAATCATAAAATGTTTACAGCAAAGAAGGAGACCATTTTGGAAAATCATGTTTGTGCTGCTGTTAGCTCCCTCTCTGGTAATATCTGCTAAGTCCCGCAATAGTTGATGTTATGTTTCCTCAAATATTTATATTTTTTGCTTTTAAACAGACCTACCCTTCAGCTATCATTTGCGAGAAGGCATATAATAATAATCCTCTGTAAAAAAAATGAAACTTTATCCTTTTTTCCTTATTCCTCCTGACTGAAATTCATCAGATAGGCCAAAATAATGATTTTTGTTTCTTCTATCCGACCACCTTTATAATTATTTCATCCACAAATATACAGTCAATTCACTTTACACTCTATTCTGTGAAGCGGTTTGAGACGTCTAGAAGCCGTGAAAAGCGCTATATCAAATGCAAGGATTATTATTATTATTATTATGGAAAGGAAATATTCTCAGGATTTGAAATGCAATTTGAAACACCATTTTCTACCCTATTCTTGTAGTATTTTAGGTATGCCAATTTTAAAATATCTGAGCAGTAATTATTAATCATCATACATTCAAAGGTGCAGCACAAAGTCAAGCACAAATACATTTAGGCAACAATTTATTTTTTATTTCTGTTTCCACCGTGGTGAAAAGTGGCATGGAAATTGAGTATTTCAGATATCTGGATTGCTTCACACCAATTGATGACCATTTTCTAATGGAATGTCAAGCAGCAATTGATTCAAAACATAAATGATAAAAAGGGTCTATTCCGAACAAATATATATTTTCTCAAATATGTTTCTATTTTCCAAAATTAAAAATTGAGGGTATTTTGAAAAACTCACGCTTTTTTTCTCTAGGGTCAGAAATAGAAAATATTTTTTCCAAGACATCTCAATTTTGCCACTTTAAAATGTTTACAATGCTTTAAAATGTGATCCAGCCAACTCATTCCACACTGGCAAATTTTAGAATAATGTTTTGGCTAGAACATTTGAGAATAGTAGCTTTATGTGCTGTGGTAGTACAATCTCTCAAAATAGATTTAAAAAGATCTGCAGCCTTAAAGACCAGCCATAAAAGAGTAACTACTCCACCTACTGTACAAAATTATTAGAAAAATCTAGTAGTTTTACCCACCAGCAATACAAGACCAGTTGGTCTATAATTACTTAGCCTAGCCCTTTCCTCAAGTTGGAACAGCTTGCAACTTATGATTTAGTACAACTCCAGTTTCCAAAGAATTCTGGAATATCATAGTCAGTAGTGTGGAAAGTGTGGGAATGTAACATCTTTGGGCAATCGCAAAAGTTACAGAATAAGCAAAGGCAATGAGACAAAACATGTTTTCGCATTTGGTGTAAGCTCAGCTTTGTTTTGGTTTCGCAACTATCAATGTATATGTTATTGTGCTAAGGAACCCGGGACCCATATCTCTTTTTATGAAAGAAACAGACATCCAATTATGGGAAAATGGAACATGTATAAAGGTCAGATGTTGTTTTTCTCTGGTGTGCAGTGTGGGGAGCAGTACCTTGGGAGAGTTGTTGCTACCGCTCTGCACCTCATATATATATGAAATAAAGCTTTTTGAATGTATACCGCACTGACTCCGTGTTGAGCTTTCAGGTCGTTAAGAGCAATCGCACATCGCAATCTGGGTTTAACAATTTGGAGGTTCCACCGAGATCGAAAGACCGGGTTTCCCCTTCGGCTTTCCACGGCTCTGCATTTTATCAGCACAAACATCGCGCACAGGTGAGCATTCTTACCATTGTTTGTGTACGATACGTTGTTGAGACGTGGTTGTCGAGGGTTCCCGACCTCTTCGATTTAAGGTGCAAAATTGCGATTTGTTAGACCTAAATGATTCCAGGCGGTTTAGTACTATAAGGTATAGTACATGGATAAGGCGTCTTCAGGGAAGTCGGCCGCTGGTGTTTCCGCCCGACACAGATAAAGTTATAACTCCGATCAGTTGTTTAATATTAAGGTTGTTTAATATTAAGGTTGTTTAATATTAAGGTTGTTTAATATTAAGGTTGTTTAATATTAAGGTTGTTTAATATTAAGGTTGCATAATATTAAGGTTGTTAAACTAAGGGTTCGAGTCCCTAGGATTAAGGTTAAGTAGACTACGGGTTCGAGTCCCTAAGGTTAAGTAGACTACGTGTTCGAGTCCCTAATATTAAGTCGACTACGGGTTCGAGTCCCTAATATTATAAGTTGTAATTGATAAGTTAGATGTCTTGATAAGTTAAGGTCTTGTATGTATAAGAAGTCGGCCGTTGAAGTTTAAGTCATTCAGTTACTTGTGTGTATTTAATTTGGGTGGGGAGGCCATTTACTTTGTTATTAACAATCGTCATGGGACAAACGTTTAGCTCGGCTCAGAAGGGAGATAAGGGCACCCCAGCTGCCTATATGGAAAGTCATTTTGGCCAGCACAGTGTTCGCTATTTGCGGACCTGGACTAAATTAACTAAGGGCCAACCATTTTCTTGGCCTCCAGACGGATCCTTTAATAAAGACCGTATTGCCACTCTTCAGGCAACGGTCCATGCCAAATCTGAGCAAGGTGGGTGCGGTAGTTGTGTCTGCAGAAGGCATAATATGACCCCGCAAATAGAGGCGCTTAAATTGTGGATTACTGAAAGTGAAAAACGACAGGCGCAGAAGTGTTTTGGGCAGTCGACAAAACTCAGCAGCAAAGGTAATGGTGGCTCAGCAGCTAAGAAATAAGGCAGAAAAGGAAAGGAAGGCAGCTGAGGAAACTGCCCCTTCGACGGGTTATAATGAGGATGAGGAGTTGACAATAGCAGCAGCTCTTGCAGCAACCGGTTTATGCCAATATCCCAATATAGCCTCTGTCTCTACTTTGACGGGTTCCCCCACAAATATACGGACACCTCCAAGTAGTTCGGCTGTGTTCCCAGCTTCTTCGGTGTCGACCATAGGAGGACTGTCAACCATATCGGCTACCCCCTCACCGGGCTCATTCAGTTCACCTCTGTCCTCCATGGGAAGATCGGACACGTTTGCTCCCATTAACCTGGGTCCGCTGGCAAGCACTCCCTACATACACATCCTGTCCCATTCCTGACCCCTATCCCTCTGCTCCGCCACCATATTCCTCGCCTACTGACGGCTCCTTGCCGGCAGGATCCGTGAGCGACAGTGGACCATTAATGTTCCCTATGCGCGAATTTCCAGCCCCTATGGGGGGCACGATAGAAATTTACCGCCCATGGACAGCCACTGAACTAAAAGATTTGATTTTGCTAACCCCCCTCCCAGATCTAGATTTTGCCAAGGCTGAAAGGGCATTGACTATTATGCGTTTGTGTCATAATCCTACTGTGCCCGATTGGATCGTGTTTTTGGAAGCATGGTTGCCCCCTTCCAAGGGACACCACATGCTAAGAGAAATTAGGCATCGGTGTAATAACCTTGTCGGAGACAACTCAGGGCCAGCCCCTCCACAAATATTCACAGCTATTATACAAATCTTGCGCTATTTGTACCCCCAAACCTCTGATTGGACTAAAATTAGCGACTGTACTCAGAAGAAAGGAGAGTCTCTCGAGGATTATGTTGAGAGGTTTACGAAAATTTTCTCGCGCTATTCGGGAATTGAGAATGTGACTGCCAACCAGTCGCCCTTTGTGGCAGCGCTTGTGGCAGGTCTTGAGAAAGAATTGCAAGGCATGTTCAAGTCCTTATGTATCGGGTGGGAAGGCAAGGTCATGATAGATTTAATGCCAACATTAAAGCATTGTTACAAGCAGCTTGAGGCGAAAAGGGAAAAAGGGACTGAAGCGGCTTTTGAGATGGCAGTCTCTACCATTGCTGGTGGGTTGGCATCGGCAGCACAGGGGCTAAGCCCTATGTTGGTTATAGACGCACAATTACCCGTCGCTACTACTGCACCTGTGCCTACCACCCCTGCCTTAAGTTCCACCCTAGTGCAAGCCGCCGCCTCTCCTGGGACATGGGTTTGCCCAGGAGGTATGAATACACAGATAAGAGGTTTTCAGAGGCGAAGAACGCGAGGACGAGGTCGGGGTAGAGGAGGTTACGGCAGATGGGGAGGAGGCTATAATTCAGGGTACAATCACGGATATAGTCAACCAAACTATAGGCTGAATTGCCCTCCTCCTCCTCCGTCCCAGCCCGGAGGTCCTAACCAGAATTGCTTCGCCTGTGGAGCATATGGACATTGGTCCCGAGATTGCCCTAATAGTTGCCAGGGATCCCAGGTCCAGTTCTGCCCCAAGGTAAAATTGTCTATGCACCTCAGGGTTTCCAACAGTCACAATCCCAGTACCAAGCTCCGGCGCGCCAGATGCTTGCGATATCGGAAGAGTTTTCACCACAATGAAGTTTAGCGGCCCCACTGACTCCCCAATCCCAATCCCGTGGCTTTTCTAAACACTCAGATATCCCGGATCCCTGTATTCGCTTAACTGTAGATGGGGAGGTAAAGACGTTGCTTGTCGATACTGGGGCCACTTATTCAGCTTTGACTCATTCTAACTCCGTCCAGCAAAGCGGGACTGTAGCGGTTGTTGGCGTATCAGGAAAGCCTGTAGAGATGGCTACGACCCATCCAGTTGAGGTGAGGGGAGACATAGGGGAAAGTAAGAATGAGGGTTACCACCAGTTCCTAGTAAACAGTGAATTGCCGATCAATTTGTGTGGACGGGATTTGCTGTGTAAAATGGGAATAATCATTAAATGCGCCCCAGATGGAATCACCTTGCTGACGCCTGAGCATGAATACCCGAGACTGTGCTCCCTTGTTTCTCCCAGTTCCCCAAAGTTACAATCCCCAGGCTATTTCCGTTGGACATTGTTAAATCCTGAAGTATTAATTCATGTCATGCTGTTTTATAAAACAAACTTGCTCCTTGAATGCTATTACTTGGAGCATACATTGTACTTCCCCTTTACATTGTACAGCTTTTTACGTAAAAAGTGGAGAAGTAGATATAACTCGGTTCGAAGACCATGTGAGAATTGCTTCCACTTTACAGGTTCACTCCCTCTATTTAGGGCCAGAGGGTATTGCGGCTGCATGCACTCTGGAAACAGACGAGCAGCCTTACTTTAAAAGTGAGAACTCTAACCCTCATGTGACATTGCGGGTAGTTGAGGGATACAGCCCAAAAGACTTAGGAACGATGGTTAGAAGGGCGAATTGGTCTACAAATTTTACTGAGCTTCGCCCCGACGTGTTGTACGACCCGTGCCTACGGGTTTATAAGCTGTGCGTCGGTCTGCTCTCGCTGTTCTCGGTATTTGAGTTTTCTCGCCACACTCTGTCTCACCACATCCTGCCTGTTTTGGCGGCAGAGCCTAAGTGGTTGAAAGACATAGATTCTGCTCTATGGACGTTACACCCAAATGATGTGGGGAAAATACTAACGGCGCCCCCCTTTAAGGTTCAGGTTCACCCAGAAAAACCCCTTCCCTATCGAGCGCAGTACCCCCTGAAAAAGGAGGCTGAGGGGGGAATACGATCAGTTGTAGAAAGCCTGTTAGATCAGGGAATCATAATAATAATAATAATAATAATAATCCTTGCATTTGATATAGCGCTTTTCACGTCGGGAGGACGTCCCAAAGCGCTTCACAGAACACACTGTAAAGTGAATTGACTGTATATTTGTGGGCGAACGCGGCAGCCAATTGCGCACAGCAATGTCCCACAAACAGTCGTAGATTGAAAATGACCAATTTAATTATTGTTTTTGGTTTTTGAGGGATTATTATTAGGCGTGTGGAGTAAGGAAACTTGCCCAAGGTTTCGCCCTGCCTGGAATTGAACTCAGGTCTCTCGCTTGCAAAGCGAGTGCTCTAACCACTGAGCTACAGGACTCCACAAATCATCATAAAATACCGTAGTCCTTGTAACACACCCATCCTGCCAGTACTCAAATCGGATGGGAAGCAATGGCGTTTTGTGCAAGATTTGAGAGCTATTAATAATGTAGTAATCCAGTGCTGCCCTGTGGTGCCTAATCCTGCGACTATATTAACAGCCATTCCTGCTGATTCAGTTTGTTATTCTATTGTAGACTTGTGCTCTGCGTTCTTTTCAGTTCCCATCCACCCAGAGTCCTATTGTTTGCCTTTACATATAAGGGTGAACAATATACTTAGACAAGATTACCCCAGGGGTACTGTGAGAGCCCCACTATCTTTTCCCAAACTTTGCGGAATGACTTGCAGGATTTAAAATTCCCAGGGAAGTCTACCCTGATCCAGTATATGGACGATCTACTGATTGCCAGTCCCTCTGTGGAAGATTGCGAAAAAGACACTAAATACTTATTACAACAATTGGTTGTGAAGGGACATAAAGTGGCTAGGGATAAATTGCAACTTGTAAGACCACAGGTCCATTATCTGGGACATGACTTGTGTCAGGATACCCATCAGCTATCCCCCGATAGGATAGAGGGTATTAGGAAAATTCCTAAACCAATCACGATCAGATAAATGAAACACTTTTTGGGGATGGCCAACTACTGTAGACAGTGGATTAGTGATTACGCCCAGTTATCCAAGCCATTGACGGAGATGACTAAGCCCACTATCACAGTGGAGCCTCTGGTGTGGACAACGGAGGCAGAACAAGCCTTTGACCAGCTCAAAACAGCTTTGCAAAGTGCCCCCGCTTTAGGCATTCCTAATTATGAGAAGGTATTTAACTTGTTTGTGCATGAGGTTGGAGGATTCGCGCAAGCGGTTCTCACTCAAGAGCACAGGGGTGGACAGCGACCGGTTTCATATTTTACCACAAAACTGGATCCGGTTGCTAGTGCTCTGCCGGGGTGCCTGAAGGCGGTAGCTGCCACTTACTATGCGGTTATGCAAGCTGAGGGATTAACGCTGAATCATCCCCTTGTTGTGCATGTTCCACACTCGGTTGTCATGCGACGCAACATTTAACGAGTGCCAGAAGTAGCAAATACGAGGTGGGTCTGTTATCCAATCCAAATTTGACTATCAAGCGTTGCACTGTTTTGAACCCGGCAACTCTTGTGCCCGTAGAAGACGAGGGAGAACCCCATGATTGCCTAGAGGTTATAAACCTAGAGACAAAACCGCGACTAGATTTGAAGGAGAGTCCCTTACACAATGCAGAGTGTGAGTGGTTTGTGGATGGATCAGCATGCAGGAACGAGTGTGGTCAGCCCTGTGCAGGATATGCTATAGTGTCAGCTGCTGCTGTCATAGAAAGCGACTCATTACCCTCCACCACATTTGCGCAGGCTGCAGAACTAACCGCCTTAAAACGAGCATGTGAGTTAGCAGAAGGAAAAATGATTAATGTGTTTACTGACTCTCGCTACGCGTTTGGGGTGTGTCATGATTTTGGTCAACTTTGGAAGAATCGAGGGTTTCTCACCTCCAGTGGGTCTCCTATTAAACATCGAGAACTTATAGTTAATCTCCTTGCCGCATTATTGCTACCAAGGGCAATTGCAGTGATAAAGTGTGCAGCCCACACAAACCAAGCTGACCCAATTTCTAAAGGTAACGCTTATGCAGACGCAGCTGCTAGACATGCTGCTTTAAATAAACCAGCGAAAATGTTGATATTACAACAAGCTGTCGAGTACCCCTCTGTAACTGATACAATGCGGGATGAGATCTTTCGGATTCAGTATGAGGCCCCTCTGGAGGAAAAACAAAAATGGGCCCGTCTAGATTGTTTTATTAATGATCTGGGAATTTGGGTCTCAAATGAGTTAAAGGTGGTTCTGCCACGAAAAATGTTCCCATGGATGGCACATGTATTACATAACTTTACTCATGAAGGAACACAATCCATGTATAATTGGATAACGAAGTCGTGGTTTGCCCCAGGTTTAACCCCCTTCCTCCAGCAGGTTGTAAAGCATTGTGTTACATGTCAGATATTTAATCCAGGTAAGGCTGAGGATGTGACTCCGGCGTCTCATCCTCCCCCTCAAGGTCCCTTCGAACACCCGCAAACGGATTTTATTCAGCTACCAAAGGCTGACGGATATCAGTATGTGTTGGTAATCATTGATATGTTTTCCAGATGGATAGAGGCTTTTCCCTGTAGGAAGAATGATGCCACAACTACTGCCAAAGTGTTATTAAGAGACATCCTTCCTCGATTTGGTATTCCATCACGCCTTTCCTCCGACAATGGGCCTCACTTTATTGCTGCGGTAATAAAAGATATATGCAAAATGTTGCAAATCAAGCAGCATTTACATTGCGCGTATCATCCCCAATCTGCGGGAGCCGTAGAAAGGGCAAATGGAACATTAAAATTGAAATTATCAAAGTTGTCCGAGCAGACAAAATTAAGTTGGGTTGCCGTGTTGCCACTAGCTCTAATGCAAATGAGGAATCATTCAAATGCTAAAAATAAGTTGACTCCTCACGAGGTCATTTTTGGAAGAAATGTGCCTATGATCTTTTCTGCACGCATACAGCCATTGCCTGATGTACATGCCCTCGAGGAAGGGATGATGCAATATTGTATAGCATTGACTAAAACCCTGTCTAGTTTTCATTCACAGGTTCGAGCGCTCCAACAACCTCAGGCATCTGATCAATGCCACAAGTTTCAACCGGGTGAATTTGTATAGGTAAAGACTTTCAAGCGTAAACACGGACTAAGCCCACGTTGGGAGGGACCATTTCAAGTCCTGTTGGTGACTCATACCGCTGTAAAGGTTCGCAAAAGATCTACGTGGATTCATGCCAGTCACTGCAAACAAGCCACAGTGGACTCCGGCCAAAGTGAAGAACTGTGAAATTGACACTTCCCGCCCTACTCTGAACAGACTTTGTGTGACTATGAAGTGGCTTATTCTGTGTTTGTTTTTGTTTTCAATTTTAAGCCATGTTTGTTGTTTTGCTTCTTGGGACTAGGCGCCTTGGGACGTCCTCCTGACGTGAAAGGCGCTTTATAAATGGAATCTTGTTGTTGTTGTTGTTGCTTCGAAAGTAGGTGATCACCAGCTCTTGCTGTCTTTTCACCGAGACCATGTCATACTGTACAATGCGAGTGAGCCTGTGCGCTGTTCTTCTGCCATATGTTACACTAATTTACCTCTAGAGGAGCGAACTTTATCCTCCCATTTTGTGTTGCATCCTTTTCTGGCCTATATGTCTTCTGCCTCTATACGCACTCTCAATTGTTCCCGGAGTTCTATTCGCTGCACCCTTACCAGTAATCTCATGATAATGTGTTATTGTACCGGTTTATATGCATGTAAGTTTAATAATTCTTGTTCATTTTGGAATATGCTTTCGCGATTCCCCAAAGCTTACCAATTTGTGTATATGAGTCTAGATTTCAATGAGACGGCAACTAGGATTTATAGCGAGCTACCACCGAGTTGACGCCCAGCTCTTAGCTCTTCTGAAGATCCAGTTGTTCCCGTGCGCAGAGGAATTTTTGGCAATTCTCTGCCTAAAATTACTTCCCCTCCTTTTCAGTTGCAATGTTTACGTTCAGATGCTCCTGACTGTGAGCCAGCACAAAACTGCAACCCAGCATCATGTGTGTGGGTTATCCCCTCCGTCGGTCCACATGGGGTATCCCATGATGGCGTTCCCGTTGTCTGAATGTGAAATTTGTTCCCTTTTCTACCTACAAATAACGCAAACTATTCCTTGCCCTCCATTACATCCTCAGTTGCAAAAATTGCAGTGTGGTCACCAGCCCTGAAGACCGCGAATGTGTAATCGTGACTGCGGAAAGCCCCCTAAAATTGGTGCGGCCACTACAGTCTACAGGATTCGCATTCTGCGTTGAATCTCTTACTGGGACTGAGTCACTTGGGTTTTTGGATTCTCATTTCTGTAATACCACCTACCCTTACGCGGCGGAGGATGTTCCATCATCCAGTTTCAGGGATTGTTCGGGTGGCTCTACCTTTAAGGGTTCACTGGATGCTGACTTATTCAATTACTCAGCGTTGCGCCCTATCCCCGATTCATAAGAATTTTTATTGGGTTTGCAATTCTACTGTTTATGCTTACCTTCCGGCAAATTTTAAAGGAAGATGTGCCCTTTCTCATTATTTTCCCATGATCCGTTTGACTGAAACCCTGCCATCTGCCCCAGGCCCACAGGTGTTGAACGTTTCGAATCCGTCTGTTCCCCGCCATGTCCATCGCTCTCGCAGGGCTGATCCCTTTCATACGCATGCCCAGACCCAGTGGAATCGCTTTCTTGGGGCCCTTCTTCCCTTTTACGGGGTGATGTGTACCCTTGATCAGATTGCTATCCTGTCTCAGGCTGTCTCTTCCTTGGCCGCCGAAACATCCGCGGCGTTGGCCCTTATTGGGAAGGAAATGTCCGAGATTCGCCTTTACACACTACAGAACCGCAAGGCCCTTGACTATGTCTTGGCTGCGATGGGAGGAGTGTGTAAGGTTATTGGCCCTGAATGTTGTATAACGATAGATGATTTTTCTGTGAAAATTTCAAATATCACCAGAGATTAACCAAACGGGGCAGGATGCGGGTAATATCATTATTCATTCGGGCAGAGGACTATTGGATTGGCTGAGTAATTGGTTGCAGAATATGGGAGTGGGTTGGTTAGGAAGTATAGTCAGAATTTTGTTAGAAATAAGTTTAGTTATTGTGTTAGTCTTTGTTTTTGTAAAATGTGTTCTCATATGTTGCACCCAGTGTTGGCGAAAGACTGTGAAATCAATGATCCCCCAGTGCCTTCGCCTTGCTTCCTCCCTTTCCTCCTTCAAGGCCGGTCTCAAGACCTTTCTCTTTGACCGTGCCTTCAGCTCCCCTCTCGACTCTCTACCCCCTCCTCGCTCCCTAAACTTCCCTCCCCTCACCCTGACCATTTCCCCCTTGCTCGGGTCCTGACTCAACTGTACAGCGCCTTGGGACGTCCTCCCGACATGAAAAACGCTCAATAAATGGAATCTTGTTGTTGTTGTTGTTGTTGATGGCTATGCATTCAGTCCGAGTTAACTACCACCTCACTCCCACCCCCTCATGCGATGAGCTAAGTTATGAGATGGAAAGTTTTCATGCTACTTTCCCGGATTCCTTCTTGGAAATCGAAAAGTTCATCCTAGGGAGCCTACCTGGTGCCCTGTTACTGAGGGATGGTGAGTTATCCCAGGGATAAAAGGGAGGAGTGTGGAAAGTGTGGGAATGTAACATCTTTGGGCAATCGCAAAAGTTACAGAATAAGCAAAGGCAATGAGACAAAACATGTTTTCGCATTTGGTGTAAGCTCAGCTTTGTTTTGGTTTCGCAACTATCAATGTATATGTTATTGTGCTAAGGAACCCGGGACCCATATCTCTTTTTATGAAAGAAAGACATCCAATTATGGGAAAATGGAACATGTATAAAGGTCAGATGTTGTTTTTCTCTGGTGTGCAGTGTGGGGAGCAGTACCTTGGGAGAGTTGTTGCTACCGTTCTGCACCTCATATATATATGAAATAAAGCTTTTTGAATGTATACCGCACTGACTCCGTGTTGAGTTTTCAGGTCTTTAAGAGCAATCACACATCGCAATCTGGGTTTAACGAGTAGCTTTACTATTTCACTACGAATTGCGAGCTAGTTGATTTATGAAATTTAATTTACTTTAACTTTTAATACCATTTTTTTTATGTTAAATATATCTAATACTTTATGTTTTCCTTCTGTTTGCTATCATTCCTATAATGCTGTCATTTTTCTCTTTTGTAAATGCCTGCACAGCTTCTATTTTCATATTTCCTTCTATAGATTGCCTTCTTGTAAGTAATCCACCCCACTCCTCGATTAGCCATTTGCTTTTGATATGCTTATTAAACCTGTCATTACTCTTTTGGATGGCTATTAGGATATCCTCTTACGTAATCTTTCATTTAATTTTTAGAAATTTAGAATTGCTTTAGAATTTCTGCTTGTTTGCCTCTCTACAACGACTCCTAAGTATACTGAATACTTCCTTTTAAGTATTTACTTTTCACCTCCCTATTTAATGCATGCAACTTCATCCTTTGAAACAATCCCTTAATTCCTGTTCAGAACGTTTTTAGTCGGTATGCTTTCCTTGCTTATGTATATGCTGCTACTTTATCTACTAACATTTGCTCTGAGATTTGTTCTTTTCCAGTTGACCTGTGACTTTGTTACCATTTCCTTCAAAAGACTGTACTATTGTAAATTCTGTTATGTGGTTTACAAACGGTCTTACCTTTTAAAACTGATGTCTCATCCAAGGTATTTCAACCACTCATATTCCAATGATGTAAGCTCTCTTAATTTATACACCTAAACAAAATTGTACAACATTAAGCATAGTTGGAGGGTGGGTGGTGCTTCAAAATGTGGATGTAACCTACTTTCATATCTTTAAAATTAACATTCTGCATTTTAGAATTAAAGGTTTTAAAAAATATATAAAGGGCTTTCTAATCAATGTACTCTCCCTTGATATGAAAAAGATTTATTTTATTGGTGAGCGAGGTGAGGCCTGCTTACTCCCATTAGCCAAATTAGACAAAAACGAGTCCTATAGCGGAGTGGTTAGAGCACTCACCTCACAAGCGAGAGGGGCTATCAAATGCAAGGATTATTATTATTATTATAAGTTAAAATAGGGAAAGAGGGTTGTCTCTGCAGACAAGCCCTCATCCACCTCAACACAATTCTTCTAGGCTCCAAATTATCAAAGCACAGTGCAAATCTGAAACTGTCTTCATGACCACTTCATGACTTCATGACTCGGGTGAGCAAGTCATGTGACTGGATCGCCTCTCAGGCCCGGCCTGAGCCTTGCGATCAAGTACTTAAGTGAGCTTTGCATTCCAGTATCTCTGATTCCTCTTTGTGAGGGCAGATCAAACTCCTCAGATGGAAATTACTGCAATACTGATCCTAACCAACAGAGGATTGAAGGCATAGCTGTTGCCAGGAGCTCAATGTGGATTCCAGGGATGATGCTATATCCCTTGTAATGAAAAAACACTATAAAATTCTACTTTTACTTGCCTCATTCATGCCATATCCCTGGAACCCACCTCCTCATGCATTAAGTTGTCTTTGATTTCATCTGATTTCAAGTGAATTCCGGAGAACCTTTACTGAGTTTGGTGAAGCTTGAATTTCAAGGGAGCCTGACAACTGATCTTGAGGCACACCCCAGGTAGTTAAATATTGTACCAGCATACTGTGTACTCACTGATAATGAACTTTCCTAGACTGCACAGGTCTAGATCTTCCAGAATGTAGATGTAAAAGGGCAACAAATCTTTCCTGCCCATAGTAATTCTGTAAGGCAGTTTATAAGGGAAGCCTTTTTTTTATTGAAGAGTATATTCTGGCATTCCTAAGTTTTTCTTTTAAATTATATAATTTATTTCAATAAAGAAATAGTGGCTGCAATGCTTTTTTATTCCAAGGGTGTTACTATACCACAACAATTTCAAAGTGATCACTTGATCAGTAAGTAGAAATGACAGATCACTTCCACAATGTGTAAAAAAAATTGTTAGGCGACATAAAGATACTTTGGTGAACAGAATAAATAACAAGGAGTTAGTACTTTAGTACTTTACTACTGACAATTCAAATGTATTTCATCTCAGATTTCAAATTATGTTGGAATGGGATTGGGGATTATAAAGATGGTATGAGTTTGGATCCCCGGATAACATACTCGGGTTATACAGTGTGTCAGAGGAATGAAAGGTGGTAAAGGGTAGGATGCTGAACTCATTTAAAAATAGACTCATTTAAAAAGCAGATTGATGCTGTGTGTGAGTGTGGGCGGGGGGGGGGGGTGGGGGCGAGCAGCAAGGTGGATGTTCTGGAAGGATTAAATTGATTGAGTCGAAGGGCCTTCTTCATCCAAATCAACCTTGCGATAGGTGAAATTGATCAATATTACTTGAGACACACAACATTTTATATAAGAGCCATGGAGCATGTTGTACGTTGACAATTGCACTGAGTATCTTGTATGTCAATGGAATTTGGGCTATGTTCATCAAGAACAATGTAGTTCCTATACCAATTGCAAAGCAACAGTGCTCTCTAGATGGTGTGAGCTTCTATGTTTAATGCTTTAAAATGCTCCTTAACAATAATGACAATAATAATCATTGCATTTGATATAACACCTTATCCGGTCTTCAAGACATCTCGAAGAGCTTCACAGAATATACCGTAAAGTGAATTGACTGTATATTTTGTGGGTGAAATGCAGCAGCCAATTGAATACAGCAGTGTCCCACAGTCGTGGATTGAGTGACCAAATTCTTTTTTTTTCTTTTTTTAAGAGATTGTTACCCCCGGAAAAGCGATCTACCAATGGACTAACAACCGAATTCCTGCTTACTGCTAGGTAAACAGAGCCATGTGGAGTAACTTTTGTAATGCTTCACCCTGCAAATTTTTATGTAAGGTATTTATCTCCCACTTAAGATATCGTGGGAGAAGGGAACACGAAACACGAGTCACTGGTGGGCTGAGGAGAATGTACAGAACCATACAGTCTCGAATTGCAGTCCTGTTTTAAACTGAGTAATTTATTGTGCTCCGAGCAACCTGCTGCTGCACAGTATAGTAACTCAATGAACCTCCAGCAAAAGTAAAGACTGCCTTAAACAAACTCTAACTGAAGCTGGGAAGCTCATTAGTAAAGGCCAATGAATTGGGTGGCATGCAGTACTTCTCTGGGATTTGTGCAAATATGCATAATGAATCCACAATGGATGAGAGCTAACTTTCTTTAGTCAAACGTTAACAAGACCAAGGCCCTCCTGATTGGCTCCCATCAACACCTGCACACCTCAGGCACAGACAAACATCACCAGCCAAGGATGCTCACTCCACCTTACTAAGCTAGTCTGGAACCTTGGCGTCTTATTTGACCCTCAACTATCCTTTCTACCCCACATGCGTCCCCCACCTCCGCAACATTGCCCGTCTCCACCACTGCCTCACACCACAGGCCACCGAAACCCTCATATACGCATTCATAACATCCAGGCTTGACTATGCAAACTCACTGCTTGTCGGCCTCCCCAACTCCTCCCTCCATAACCTGCAGATCATCCAGAACTCTGCAACCCGTGTCCTCTACCACACCAGGCTCCATGACCCTATCAACCCCATCCTCGCCCATCACACAGAGGATACAATTCAAGATCCCCAAACCCACAACCCACTGTTTCCGTTCCACTATTGGTGGCCACGCTTTCAGCCATTACACCCCAAAGCTCTTCCCCATCTTCAGGTCTTGCCTGAAGACCTTCCTATTCGACTGTGCCTATGGTCACTTCCCCTCCCACCGGCTCGGCATTGTGCTCCGCCACTGTCAAGCGCTCCAGGGAGCTACCCTGCATGAGGGGTGCTATATAAATGCAAATTGTTGTTGAAAAAGAGCTTTCTCTTCTTTTTGGGGGTCAACAACAGCTTTTAACATTCAGTTCCAGGTGAACTGAAGCAAAGGTATAGCTGTTGGTATCTGAGGGAGATCTTCTTTTGGTAACAGCCACCAAAAAGTGTCTAGTTAATCTCTGAATGAATGTCAATGATTTAGAACGATATTGAGGCTTTTCCAGATGGTGAACTTGTGATGCTAAAGGCATTGTATTGTGGTTGTCCATTTTAAACATGTTCGATCTGGTGATGAAGTCAGGCAGGCATGATTTGCGGGTAACAGGCAGTGTTGCTAATAATCCCTGAAGCACAGCTGGTGACTTGCAGAACCTGAACCATCTGATATGGTAGTGTGGTAGTTTCAGTAGTTCTGGAATAGACTTATATGGTACAATCTTGAGTAATTTTGAATTTTATCTTCAACGATTCATGGTAAATACTGAAAACATTCACTCCAAAATTTTGTGTACAATCTATTGCTTTCAACAGCAAACAATTAGGCAATAATCATGAGAATAAGCTTCCAAAATGCTCTAGAATATTTTGATCTCAATATTTTGAGATTTCCAAACCTGGTCATTTGTTGTGTCATTTATCTTCTGAAATTATTTTTATACATGAATTAGATAAACCATAAATAATAATAATCCTTACATTTGGTATTGTGCTTTTCACGTCAGAAGGATGTCTCAAAGCGCTTCGCACAATAAATATACTGTAAAGTGGAGTGGCTGTTTTATAAGCAAATGTATATATTAGATTAAATATTACATAAAGAAATACGGATCCATAATAAAAATAATAAATAAAAAGCAGAGATAATTTTAAAGGTACTTGATGGGCACACAAAGCAGCAGCACAAAATTAAGGCAGAGTAAGAAACTAACATATTTAGTATGTATAGAGGAGGTAGCATTGAAGAAAACACGGGGAGTGATATCTTCTACTCCATCTCGAATATGACACTTATTTATGATGCAGGTCAACTTCGGTCACACCTCTTCCTCCGCTACCTTCTCAAGCCCCTGCATTCTGGTTGTCGCCCTGCCCACAGAACAGAGACAGCGCTTGTCAAAGTCACTAATGACTCTGCCTTCCTCTGCCTCATCGTCCTCCTGGATCTCTCTGCCGCATTCGACACAGTCGATCACACGTTCCTCTTCCACCACCTCTCCTCCCTCATCCACCTTAGAGGGACCACACCGCATGGTTCGAGTCCTACTTAACCAACTACCTCCCACCCCGCCCGGTCACCTGTGGGTACCCCTGGGCTCCATACTTGTCCCTCTTCTTTTCCTTATCTATCTACTCCCTCTGGGCGATGTCATCTGCAGAAACGGGGTAAACTTCCACATGTATGTGGATGACACACAAATCTACTTTGCCTCCTCCAGTACCAACTCCAGGACTGCCAATGTTCTATCAGCTTGTCTGGCAGACATCAGGGCCTGGACAAGTATAAATTTCCTTCAGCTGAATGTGGACAAGACGGAAGCCATACTCCTTGGTATTCAGTAAAGCAGCAGATATCAGAATTGGATATTGAGCATTTTACTTAAATGGCATTCAGTATTCATAAATCAAATTTGGTGCAAGTCTCCTTTAATATTATAACAATCTATACTAATGTTAAAGTAAGGATGACACCAATATTTATGTTTTCCTATAACAGTTATCCTATGAATTTCTGGAATGTCCAATCAGTATCAACTAAAAACGGGGTCGAGATTACAAAAGCTCATTCAGGAACACTATCAGCCATCAGAGAGTAGCGGCTATCATTATATCAGTCTGGCCTACGTACAAAGCATTCCAGAGATGAAAGGATCGTGACCAAATCCAATGCAACACTTGAAGATTCTTGAAGGGTTTTAAATCATTCACAATGTGCTTTTTCAAGAAAAGCTGGAAACTGCTTAATGGCTTATTTGTGCATTTATTAATTTACTTTACCAGAGTGAATACACCTCCAGAGAATTCACACTGAGCATTCACTTGCAAGCCAACATGTGTGTTCTTTACATATTAATTGCTGCCTTACCATATATAGCATATATAGTTAGGATCTAATGCACAAAATTAATACATTTGGGAGAATCCAACTCTTTACTCTCCCACCTACCTCCATATACAGTATCTATATATCAACAAAATTACATTTTGTATAGCGCCTTTCATGTCGGAAGGACATCCCAAGGTGCTGGACAATCAAGTGTTCTGGACCCGAGCTGGGGAGGGGAGGGATCGGGGAGGGTGGAGGGCAAGGGGGAACGAGGGTAACCGAAGGCACGGTCGAAGAGGACGGTCTTGAAGGAGTCGAGAAGGGATTTGAAGGAGTCAAGAAGGGTCTCGAACAGGTCTTGAAGGAGGCAAGGGAAGGGCGAGGTGGAAGGATTGCGGGATGGAGTTCCAGAGGGTGAGGGCAGAATGGCTGAGGGCCCACCTGCCAATGGTGGGGCGGGCAAGGCGGGGGGCATGTAGCAGGCTGGAGCCCACTGACTGGAGGGAGCGGGTAGGTTGGTAGGTGGCTAAGAGGTTGCAAAGGTAGGGGGAGCAAGGCCATGGAGAGCTTTGAAAGAGAGGACCGGGATCTTGAACTGTATCCTCTGTGTGATGGGAAGCCAGTGGAGTCGGGCGAGGATGGAGCTGATAGGGACGCGGAGCCTGGTGCTGGAGAGGACACAGGCTTCAGAGTTCTGGATGATCTGCAGCCTATGGAGGGAGGAGTTGGGGAGGCGACAAATAGGGACTTTGCGTAGTCGTGCCTGGATGTTATGAATGCGTGTATGAGGGTCTCGGAGGCTCTCATGCGCTGGGAGACAGTGGCGGAGCCGAGCGATGTTGCACACGTGGAGAAAGGCGGAGCAGGTCATGGCATGGATGTGGAGATGAAGGTCGAACAGGACACCAAAGTCCTGGCCCCGTGAGATGTAGAGTGCATCCATCTGTCTATAGATAGATGCACACGTACATTTTTAGCTTTGGGTAGAAATTAAGAGAAAAACATAAAATGACATTTAAAAAAAAGCTTTGCTTTTCTCTTCCTTTCTACAGACATCAAACCAGACATACCTGGATATAGACAAAATGGAAGCCATTCTCCTTGGCTCCCACCAATGTGTTCTCACCTGTGGATCCTTCACCTCCCCGGCCTACCCTCAGACTCACTAAGCCTCTGTGCAATCTAAGCATCAAGTTCGATCCTCATTTGTCCTTTCTATTCCACATTTGGTCGCTAACTAAGACCACTTCCTCCCCTCAACTACTCCAATCCATCAGCAGCCTTCAGATCACACCTGAATATTTTCTTCGACCGTGCCTACTCTTTCCTTCAACCCCTCCCTCTCCACTTTCAATTACCACCTAAAGACTTTCCTTTTTGATCGTCACCTCCCCCTTCCCTCTCCCCTGGCTCAGTGTCAGACTCCGACACTGTCAAGCACTCCGGTACTCTACCCCGCGTGAAGAGCACTATATAAATGCAAGTTGTTGTTGTCACCCCCCCTTTCTCCCCGGCTCAGCTTCAAACTAGTCCATTCCTAAATACTTTGAGACACAGACCCCCACATGAAGGTCACTATATAATTGCAAGTTTTGTTGAAGACTTATCCCCGCCCCTCTGCTTCCCTCCAATGGATTTAAATAATTATTATGTTTGGTGATGAACTTTACTGTATTTAGTTTTGTTGGTGTTCAATTCAATATGATCACCACAAGTGGCAAAAATGGGGGATGATAATGAATAAATTAAATGGCTATACATATTTATTCTTCAGAAGATTCTGCACAATGATTGCCAATGAAAGTAGCATGTGGAGGGCAGGGCCTCTGCCTCTTTGACTCTCTCTGGCTGCGTCTTTCTTCCTCTCTCTTTGGTTGCCACTTTCTCTCTCTCCCTGCCTGCCACTTTCTCTCTCTCTGGCTGCCACTTTCTCTTTCTGACTGCCTCTTTCTTTCTCTCTATCTGGTTGTCACTTTCTCTCTCACTGGCTGCCTCTTTCTTGCTTTTTCTCTCTGGCTGCCTCTTTTTCTCTCTCACTCTCTCTCTTTCTCTCTGACTGCCACGTTTTCTATCTCTCTGGCTGCCTCTTTCTTTCTCTCTCTGGCTGCCTCTTTTTCTCTGTGTCTGTCTCTTCTCTGTGTGTCTGAGTCTTATCCCCTGAATATACCTGTAACAAATTGACACTTACCTTTGCATTGCTGGTTCAGTCATGCTGCATGGTTAAATAATACTCCTGGTGCCCTGATGAGCATGGGTTACACTAGATTGTACTAAACATCCACTTGGACTAGAATGCAAGTTCCTGCCTACAATTTTCTCCCTAATCCTCTGCCAAGAATGCAACGGTATGCAAGTTTCTACCAACAATTTTCCACACAATTTATTGTCCATATCATTAGTGTATCATGTCCAAAGGAACAAGTATTTCTCCACAGGCAGGAAACAATAACCTACCAGGGTATAATAATGATCCTTGAAAACATCTCAAAGCATTTCACAGGTAATTGCTATCAAGTGGCATCACGGTATTATTTATAGACAGATACAATGGCTAATTTGCACACAAGGCCTGCAAATAGCCAAGAAGAGAATGAGCAATTATCTAGAGATTGTTTGGCTAGGAAATCAGCTGACACTCTCCTTTTAAATTGTGTCATGGTATCTTTAACATCCACCTAAATTAGTAACTGAATCTCAGTTTTCTAAAACACAGTCTTAAAGCCAACAATGGAGTAGACCGTACCCGACTTATCATGAGTAATAAGGTGGAAATAGTTAAAAATTGGGGGGAAAGGGAGCAACAACTTGCATTTATACAGCGGCATTCACATGGGTAGTGTCTTGGAGCAATTAACAGCGGTGTAGTTTGAAGCTTATCTGGAAAGAGAGGTGTGGTGATTGCAGTTGAAGAGGAATGTCTTCAGATTTCAAGATGCGTAATGACGGAGGGATTGAGCAGGGCGTTCCAGAGATTTGAGTATAGTGGTTAAAAGCACAATCGCCAATGGTGGAAAGGGGATGAGGGACATGCAGAACACCCAAGCCAAGGTAGTAGGTAGTGTAAGCAAATCGGAAAAGGGAGATGCAAGGGTGTGAAGTGATTTGAAACAGTGAGGATCTTGAAAATGATAAGTGAAGCCTGGCAAGAACTGGGGAACATCTTGGGAATATAAATTATGTAGTGACCATAACATTATATAATTGAATATCGAGGGGAGGAAACAGCAGCTTAAATCAAAGATTAGTACTTAAACAAGGCCAACTTTGAAGGGACAAGCAAAGAATTAGCCAGTAGGTAAATCAACTGACAAACAGTGCAATCTATTTCAAGAGATAATTAGTAATAATAATCCTTGCATTTGATACAATAGCTTATCACGTTATTGAGGCATCTCAAGCCCTTCACAGGATATACTGTGAAATGGATTGATTGTGTATTTTGTGGGCGAAACGTAAATACCAAATCCACTATATATCCGTTTGCCCACAAATATACAGTCAATTCACTTTCCAGTGTACTCTGTGAAGCGCTTTGGGACGTCCTCAACGACGTGAAAAGCGCTATATCAAATGCAAGGATTATTATTATATAAAAAAGTTGTACTTCTGACATGAAGCAACCATGGTCAAAATAAACTACCATCGGATTTAAACAAAAAAAGGCCTACAAAAAGGCAAGGGGCAGTGACCGAGAGGCCCACAAAGAGCAGCACTTCCTGCAGATGGCAAGCAATGGTTAAGGTAGTAATTTTGGTGATAACCTGGTAAGTGGAATTTTTTTATTGCAGGAGGTGGCTTGATCTGTGCCAGAAGCCTGGTGTGGAGCGATTCCTGTACAAGTACAGACTGACATCAGACATGTGGAGAAACGCACCCGTGCTCAACCGGAGTGTGTTGTAGCAGAGGTCGCCCTGTATTTAAAGAGTCAGTGCAAATACATGACATAGTATTTTCTCTTCAACCGTGCCTTCACCTCCCCTCCCGACTCTCTACCCCCTCCTCGCTCCCTCCCCTCACCCTGACCATTTCCCCCCTGCTCAGGTCCCAACCCAACTGTCCAGCGCCTTGGGATGTCCTCCCGACGTGAAAAGCGCACTATAAATGCAATCTTGTTGTTGTTGTAGTATAAGTGAATCGCAGATTTTAATGCTAAATTATTCAACTGGATACTACAGCAATGTATTACAATATCTTTGCGAACAACCTATTCTAGAAAAGAGAAAATGTTACAACATTTTAGATTTGCAGGCATTGTGGCTTTTAGTCCCAAGACTTACTTTATTTGGACAAGTTTTGTTAATCTTTATAGGTACAACGGTAACAATAACAACAACTTGCATTGATAAAGCAGCCCTCATGCAGGGTAGTGTCCCAGAGCGCTTGAAAGTGGCGGAGCAAAACTCCAAGCCGTGGAGAGGGGGGAGGTAACCGTAGGTACAGTGGAAGAGAAAGGTCTTCAGGCACAACCTGAAAATGGGGAAGGAAGGGGCAAGGCGGAGGGATAGAGGAAGGGTGTTCCAGAGTTTTGGGGCGTAGTGTCTGAAAGTGCGGCCACCGATGATGGAACAGAGGACACAAGGGACATGCAGAAGGCCAGAGCCAGTCGAGCGGAGGCAGCGGGTTGTGGGGAAACCGGTCGGAGAGGTCTGCCAAACATTTGCTTACCTTGCGTAGATGTTACTGTATTCACTGCAGTTTTCTTCTGGAGCAATTACCGCTAGACAGACGATAATATTTCTTGTGCACTATGTGTTTCACATGATAACTGGCAAAGGAAAAATACATACATACAAGAATAAGCAAATAAGTATGAGAAAAGATTAACAAGTACTCACTTGCCAAAGGTTTAACACTAACCTTAGCTGGATTCCAGAAGATTGTTGCAATTCACATTCCCTAAGAAATGAGGGAAAAAAGTTCAAACTTTAGATTGAACAATCACCAAGCCATAGTTCAATATAATATTTTGGACAAACATAAGACATCAGAAAATTAATAGTTTGTTTGACAACTGTATTGAAATGAAACATGCCCAATATTAAAGTTAATGCTAAAGAGAGTGGCAAATAAGAGAAAAGATGCAAAACAATATGTTAAAGACGTTATAAATGAATGAGTAAATCTGCCCATTTCTAATTCAGATGTTTTGATTTTCAAATCTGCTTTGGTCAAACTTTTTTGATGTAACTGTACAATAGGTTGTAAAAAGCATGATCCTAGATGTCTCCACAGAATGCAATGTTAATCTAAAAATTTTATATTGTTGATACAGCTCTTGAAATGTTTAGAACTAAAGGAACAAGAATATGATACAAAAATCTACCTTACCCGAAATTTTTTTTTAGCATCATTACATACAATTCTTTGGAGGTGAACAAAGATGATTTGAAAATATTTAATCCAGTGATTAACCAGGATCAAATTCATTACTATACCTGCATTACTAAGTTAGACTGCAGCATTAATATGATATGCAACAATTTGATGTTTATTGCTTCTTTCAAATGATACCATAATTTCACAAAATCAACCCTCATACTAATGCAACTCTATCCATAAAAATTAAAGAAAAACTGGAAAATTTGTTGCAGCTATCCAAAGTGTTATTCATTCAATAAATACTGGCACGTCAAATCTTGTTAGTGTGTTGGAAAACCACTCGTACATTCATAATAAATAAAAATATCTTTTGCATTTCATATAGTACCTTTCAAAGATTTTAAAAGAATGTGTAACATAGAAACAAGCCACTCGGCCCAATCAGTCCGTGCTGGTGTTTCTGCTCCAAACAAGTCTTCACCCACACCTTACTTTCTTCCATAAACTTCTACACCACTCTCTCTCATCTGAAGGTCTTGCTTCCTCTTGATATTTACCTGCTTCAAACACCGCTTCAGGCAGCGAGTTCCACAATCTCATTATTCTGTATGAAGAAATTTCTCCTAAATTCTTTTAGTTGCCCCAGTCACTATCTTTTATAGTTGTGTCCCTTGGTTATAGACTCCCCAAACAGTGAAAACAGACTATTTTTATTAACCTTATCAAACACTTTTATAATTTAGACACCTAACTTAGGTACCCCATTACACATCTCTTTAGTGAAAAAGGCCAAACCTATCTAGTCTATCCAGATAGCAGTAACCTGCCAACCCTGGTTTCTTCTTCATAAATCTACGATAATAATAATCTTTGCATTTGATACAGCGCTTTTCACGTCAGGAGGACGTCCCAAAGCGCTTCACAGAACACACTGTAAAGTGAATTGATTGTATATTTGTGGGCGAACGTGGCAGCCAATTGCGCACAGCAATGTCCCACAAACAGTCGTGGATTGAAAATGACCAATTTATTATTGTTTTTGGTTTTGGAGGGATTATTATTAGGCTCTGTGTGGAGTAAGGAAACTTGCCCAAGGTTTCGCCCTGTGCCTGGAATTGAACTCAGGTCTCTCACTTGCAAAGCGAGTGCTCTAACCACTGAGCTACAGGACTCCACACAAACGATGTGCTCTTTCCATCACTGTTGTATCCTTCTTATAGTGTGCAGACCATAATTGAACACAATGCTCTAAATGTACTCCATTCGAGGTTTTGTATAAATTCAACACTACCTCCATACTTCTATGTTATATCATTCTGGATATAAAATCCAAGACCTAGTGGCCTTTTTATCGCCTCATTCTCTTCTGTAGCTACATTTAGAGTTCTGTGGATCTGAATCCTTTGCTCCTCTTTAGGTTCCTCGACTATAGATGGTTCAGTTTTCCCTTCAAAGTGAATTATTCACATTTTGCTACATTAAATTTAATTTAGCATCTGTCTCCCCATTCTGCTAACCTGTTTATGTTTTCCTACATTCTTCTGCAATACCCTTCAGTTTACCTTGCCCCTCAGTTTGGTGTCATCTCAAGTTTTGACACATTTCCTATATCTAAATCCAAATCATTTATGTGTATGGTGAACAGTAGGGCTCTTAACACGGATCCCTACAGAACACTACTTGTTACGTCTTGCCAGCCCAAGAAGATATACTTAACTTCTATCATTTGCTTTGGATTTCCTAACTATTCTTTAACCCATTCAGCTACCCTTCCCATGATTCCACGTTCCCCTATTTTAATCATGAGCTTATATATATACTATTACAGTATCACATAAGTCATCAGTTGGGACCATACATTTAATATGACTTATGCAAAGTATGAGTTATATCAAACTTGCATAAGTCGTATCATATATGACTTACGTAATGTATAAGTCAGATTTTATATGACTAACAAATAACAAATACACAAGTACTGAACTGGCTGGTGACATTAAGGCAAGGTTTCAAATTGGACTTTTTCGGACCATTTTCATATACTTTTCAACTTGTTTTATTATCTGTCAATGTTTTATTTGAATGTTCCTTCCCCACCCTCTCATTCACCACGTGATCAGGTTACGCTTTTTACTCTCTCAGCCTCCCGCCTGCCGGGCATGACGACGTTGATGTTACACCCTCGAAAGGGAGGGCACGAAGAAGGTCGGGGTGGGCATATGCGGTGTTCTGTTTGAGTAGGTGCGGGAAACAAAGTTCTAACCCGGAAGCCAGTAAATTTGGGAGCGGCGTTACCTGGTACCTATGGAAACGCAAACGACGATCACCCACCATCCCATACGTTTCTTGGAGAGCGAGAACTCAAAGTCGTCCTTGGGAAAGGAAGAGGCTGATCTCAGCCTTTTTGCCTCCCAATGAATTGACGTTCCACGTGACAAGGGAGAAACCGAGCTTCTGAGATGTTCTTACGATTCTGATGTGGCGAGACAGTCGAGGCAGGTTGAGGATGTTGGTCAGTCCAGCGTCCAGCTGGGTGCATACCACCCGCACTCGCTTCCTGCAGCCTGAAGTCCATTGAGGACATGGGGTTCCATCCCCCCCAGAACCCCAATCTCAAACCGAACGTTTCGAGGTCCCGGTGCCAGTCGACGGCACTGGAAGGCAGCCTTTGCGCCGAGGTCTGGGTGGTTTCAAGGTCATCCACAATCAGATCTCTCACTTTTGACCCAGTTGCAGACATGAGCCCATCAAGCGTAGCCTTGTACCATCATCCGACCCGGCCTTCCACTGAGAGCTCGCCCCGTCCGAAGCTTCCCTGGGGGAGCCGGTCCAGGGCGAGGCTGTACATTTATTAGGAGGGGCTGCCTCCGAGCAGTGTTCTCCCTCGATAGGGCTGCTCGTTAGGGGCAGCAGCTTTACCCGCCTCGCCGTAACTCCTGCCCTCCCATCCCCGCGACGTAGGTAGTGACTCACGATGTACTGAATTTCCGCAGTGGAAGTACACCCTTGACCCATCCAATGCGGTTACAAGGTGTACCCCCCACTTGTAAATGCTTGGATCCCCAGTCATACTCTATCAGGTCCAGGGATCTTGCCGTTATTCCTCTGCTACGTCCCCCCCCCTCCCACCCCCGCCCCCGAGGTGGTTGTATGGGTAAAGGGGGGGACCCCACCCAGAGAGTGACAGGACCAGGCTACAGCATAAGCTTTAGCAGCAGGAGCCGCACCGGGAAGGAAAGCACCAGCAGTAATAGCAATAATCCTCGCATTCGACAGATTCACAGACTACACTGCAAAGTGACGGGAACGGACTGTGCATTTTGTGGCCAAAACACGGCCGCCAATGGCACGCAGCGACGTCCCACGACGCGGGCAGTCGCGGATCGCCTGACCAAAACATTATTTTTTTTGGGGGGGGAGGGGGGGGCGGGTTTACTAATACCCTGGAAAGCGATCCGCCAGTCGACCCAACACGAACAACGGGGGTTCTTCTTACTTACTTAACAACAATAACAACGATAATAATAATCCTTGCATTTGACATAGCGCCTTATCGGGGTCCGCGAGACGCCTCCAAAACACTTGACAGGATGTGCTGCACAGTGAACTGACCGCGAAGTTGTCCCCCGAGGTAGACAGCGGCGCGTGGTGGGGGGGGGGGGGGGGGGGGGGAGGAAAACACGGTGGGAGACCTCGAGCTCCTCCAACCGCCCCCAGTACTTGACTTTCCCGCCGGGGAGTGGGGGACGTTGTTTGATAATGACTTAAACCCACATTTCAAATGGCTGCGGCGCCCCGTCCTCTCCTCAAACGCATGAGAGGGAGAGGGGCGGCGAGCGCGGCGCGGCGCGCGCGCGTGACCGGGAGCGGGACACTCACCGCGCTCCACCTCGCCTCCCGCCGAGCGCGCGCGCGCACACCGACCCCCCCCCCGACCCGCGCGCGCGCATCGCATCGCATCACCAACTGCCAATTGTCAACAGCGCCGCGCGTCACTCACGCGCTCCCCCGCCCCCCGCCGTTCCCATGGTTACGCACGCCATTCCTCCTCAACCTCACCTGACCCGACCCGGCCTCGCCGCAGGTGCCCCGCCCTCTCCCACCATTCGCTCACTCTCATTGGTGTATTGGAACGCCCCGCTGGGTCTTAGCCGTTCGCTTATTGGTTCACGGTCACGTCAGTTACTCATCCTCCCCCCCCCCCCACCTTTCTCACGTTTGGTTGCGTGCGGGACTCGCTCGAAGCTCCGGGGTCCTAAGCGCCCACTCACTCTCCTTTCCCCCCCCTCTCGTGACCTGAAGACGGGCAAAGAGGGGGTCAAGGCGGAGGGACTGAGACGGGGACTTCCAGGCTCCCAAAGTGACAGCGGAAGCTCGGAGCCGAGCCAACCCTCCGTGGTGGTCTCGGGGGTCCGCACTGTCCCAGGGCACCGCTGACCCACAGCCAACCCAGGGTCAGCGTCAGGCCCCGGAAGGGCAGCCCCGTCGCGCCGCTCGCTGTTGGCGCAGCAGTGAGCGGGAACCCGGTTGTTGGCCGACCGGCGGATCGCCTTCCGGGGCTGATAATCCCTTCAGAAATGGACGATCCCAAAGGGTCGCTCAACCCACGATGGTTCGCGGAATACCCCTGTGCACAACTGACACCGAGTTTCGCCCGTAAACTCCACTTCACGACGATGTGATCAGGCGCTATGTCAAATGCGAGGCTTATTATAATGACATAAATTGGAAGAATTTGAGATCGGTGGAGTTTTTTTTTGAAAACCAGTACTATATGTATGTATAGATGTAACATGATTTGATTTTAATTAAGAATGTAGACCTTTTATCCGAATGCAAGTTATGAAATTCATAAATATTTTCATGTAAGTGCCCCATTGGGTAGAATTATCACAGATTAGGGCTGATGCGTGTTCTGTTGTGATTTACCACTTAACGAATTCCACTTGAACCACTCCTCTCGCTATCTGATTTTCCTCTCTCCGTGCCCACTCTGCTGGATTAGATCACTGCAAAATAACTTACCTTGGTAACAAGATAGGAAACTGATAGATTGCTTAATTAAGTGTGCCTCACCTGCCAAAAAGCTAACCAGCCGTCGTTAATTTTTAATTTAATTTTATATGACAGCAATAATACTTGCAATTAGATCCACAACTTACTGAGTGTTAATATGTCACCACTTTCAGATCGTCTCACAGGACAAACTACCCGATGAAGCTATTAGGATTTTTAATATTAATAAAGTGCCGGGCGAATTCTCATTTCTTTAACACATTAAAATAAAATTAAATGACAACTTGCCAACAGAGAGAAGGGAATTTCTCCAACAGAAAAGTTTTCCTTCAAGTCATGGCTGTCTGTGGGACACTGCTGTCCATAAATTGGCTGCCGTGTTTGCCTACAAAATACGCTACACTTTAATAAGGATTATTATATGTTTAAAAAATACTGTTGGTGAAGTCATGAAGTTACTGACTAATGGAGAATCGATTATTCAAAAGTTTTTAAAGTTTTTGCAGGATTTAAACTAACTAAAAATGTTTTTTTAAAAAGGAATTCAAAAACGGCATTCAGCAAGCAGAGAAAAACTGGAAAGTCATTTTGAACTTATCCGTGTTTTAACTTGTTCTAAAACTGTTTATTCATTAAATGTTTGTTTTTAATTACAATCATAGAAATAAATACAAAAACGGTGTACGAGTACAACATGGGTTTAAAACTAGCCACAGCCAAACATGCTTAACTTCTTTTAAAGCAAAAATATATAGATAGAACTTGGTACAATTGTTAAAAAATAATAGTAGTCATAAAAATAAGAAGGAAAAGGTTATAGGACTAGCTCAAATCTTTGGTATTCAAAATTTTAGGAATGCAGGTTTTGAACCCATTTAATTTGGCAAATAATCCAGAAACATTACCTTTACACTAACGTGCAGTAGAGTCTGTTCGTGTTAATGAACAATACCTATCTTTCCATTGTATGAGCTGATATATAAAACAAGACTTAGTTTTTTTTAGAACCAATAGATCAGTGGTGATCAACTTTTATGGTCGGCCAATAAAATAAATTTTCTTGATTGATTTGTGCCATGAATCAAGAAATATTCGATCAAATAAAACTGAAATCACAACTACCGATCGAACACAAACTTACCTAGACTCATGCGAATGTTCAGGGAAATGCTCCTTGACGATCCCACGGGCCATTTCTGGCCCGCGGGGTCACAGGTTGGCCACCACTGCATCAGATGTTTTCACAAATCTATTTTGCGCCCCCTTTATCTTTATTCTTATTTATCTGTGTTCAGCACCTCTCTGCGATTACATGGATCACAAGCAGTAGAGAGAGGGAGCGGAGACTGTTAAATGAACTCACAAAAACGCATGCTGGCAACTGGTCTTCTCACTTTGCAGTAAAAGGAAAAACAAGACAACGAAACAGAGAAAACAGACTTGAGAGAGGGTAGGAGAAAGATGTCTGAAAGCACAATTGAAAAGGTAAACCATATGGCATGTTTTGAAGGCAGGGAGGAAGGGGACAAATTGGATAGACTCGAGGATAGAGAGTTTAAGAATGGGAGCAGAGTTTCTGAAGGCTCCTCGTTGATGGTGGGGTGGATCAGGCAGGCGATATAAAGCAGGCTGATGTATGCTGAGTGGAAGGACAGTCATATTGCAGGAGGTCGCAGAGCTACGCTAAGCAAAGTCATGGTGGCATTTGAAAGTGAGGATGAGAATCTTGAATTTGATTCACTGAGAAATGATTGAGTTGAGCAAGGATGGGAGGGATAGGTTTGTGAAGTCTAGTGCAGGAGAAGATATGGGCTGCAGAATTGGATAGTTTGCTGCTTGTGTAGCAAATAGAGAGTCCAGCGAGCAGGGTATTGGAGTAATGAAGCCTGGAGTTAATGAAAACATGGATGAGGGTCTCAGCAGCCCGCAGGGAAGAGAAACATAAAGGCAGGCCATATTGCATAAGTGATGGAAAGCAGAGCTAGTCATAGCCTAGGATTAAGGTTTGAAGGATAGTTGGGGGTCAAAATACAAATTTTTCCTCACCAGCTTTGTGAGGTGGAGGGAGCACCTGTGAAAGTCAACGTGGTTAGTGACTGAAGTGAGAAGGTGCTGACAGGAGCCAAGCAGGAGAGCCTTAGTCTTGAGCTGAGGAGATTTAGAATTTATACAGGACTTGATGCCTGATAGGCAATCAGTCAGAAAAGCAATGGTCTTGGAATCAAGATATCACAGGTAGAATTTTGGCCCTCCATCTGTGTTTCAAGCAAATCTCAAAACTAAACGGCAATACCTAACCAACTTCAGAGAGATAAGCACGTAATAAATATCAAAGGGATAATTCAATTTTGGACATTGAGTGAGGGAACTATGTAAAATAACCACTATGCATCCATATCTTGACCAGTTATCCTTGAGACACCCAAAGGTCCAATGAAGTATCAGAGACTCATCCGACCGATGAATATCACACTTCCACAAAACCCTTATGAAGACAACAACAAAATTACATTTGTAGAACACCATTCATGTTGGGCGGATGTTGCAAAGAGCTGAACAATCAAGAATTTCGGACCCGAGCTGGGGGTTAGGATTGGGGAGGGTGGAAGGCAGTGGGGGAAGGAGGGTGATCGAAAACATGGTCAAAGAGGAGGGTCTTGAGACAGGTCTTGAATGAGGGAAGGAGCGAGGTAGAGGGACTGTGGGATGGAGTTCCAGAGAGTGGGGGCAGAGTGGCTGAAGGTTACAGGACCTAATAGGTGTGCACTACATAACAATAATAAAAATTATAATAATATAATAGGTGTGCACTGCCATGTGACCTCACAGATAGTAGATGGAGAATTCTGTAAATATTGAGATGAATTCGGAGCAGATTCAAGCATGGTGCTGCATGGGGAGCACAATGTTCTAGTCCAGTGTTGTTGAACCCAGATTTATTTTGAGTCACAATATATACAAATCATCTGTAGCTGCACCAGTTGAAAAATGTGAGCCACACCAGTTGAAAAATGTGAGGCATACGAGTCGAAAAATGTGAGGCATACCAGTCGAAAAATGTTACACCAGACACGCATGAGTGACTATCCAATTACATATGACGTGCATCAAACAGTGCAGTAGTAGTGGAATCGCTGCAACAAACACATTACATACGTGCATATACGTAAATAAAACATTGGCCATTTTCAATGATTCCACAATTTAAACTTGCAGTGATTAAGCAATAATTTGTTAATTTTCAAATGTAACTTTGAACCTGTGCACAACTTAGGTGTCAGGTTTGATCCCCAGTTATCCTTCCTGCCCCATATCTGGTCATTGACCAAAATCACTTTCGTCCATCTCCGCCACATTGCCAGTCTCCGACAATACCTCACCCCAAAAGCTGCCCTTGTCTATGCCTTTGTCACCTCTCGGCTGGACTATTCTAACGCCTTCCTCCACTATTCATTCAAAACTACGCCACCTTCATTCTCACCCGCACCAAACTTCATACCCTGATTACTCCAGTCCTTGCCAAACTCCACTGGCTCCCTGTCACAGAGCAGATCGACTTCAAGATCCTCACTCTAGTGTTTAAATCCCTCCATTCCTTGGCACTCCCCTATCTCTCTAACCTCCTCTCTCCCCACAGCAGTACCCACTGCCTTCGCTCTACTGGGTCCGGCCTCCTCCACATCCCCCGAATTCCCCACTCCACCATCAGCGACTGTGCCTTCAGCCACTAAGCCCCGAAACTTTGGAACTTCCTCCCTCAACCCCTTCGCCTCGCCCCCTCCTTCCTGAAGACCTTCCTTTTCGACTGCGCCTACGGTCAACTTCCCCCTCCCCTTGCCCAGCCTTGAGTCCACCATTGTTACACGCTCTGAGACGCCGCCCGGTGTGGAGAACACTACATAAGTGCAAGTTGTTGTAACTTTGTAAATTAGCTCTTGACACTTGTTCAGTCGCACATGGAAGCTGCTAGTATTTATCTGACTACATTTACACAAGAAGAGAGTAAAGACATCATGAGCTGCAAGTTATTCATTTAAATGCATGGAAAACAGTTCCTGGGAATTGTTTGTTTAATATACAAATCTACACCATTATATTGTGATTCAAAAAAACATGTAGCAATTGAGTAAACGCATTTTGTTCAATTATTCAGAGTGCTATTATTTTAGATGACTATTTCAACTGAATATTCAAAAAGCCTGAATTGTTTTTACTGTATACATATAACACATTTAAATAGCCATGCACACGTCTCTGTAACCAAATTATCAGCAGGAAATATATGAGACATATGTTTTCTGCTGAAGCTGAGGTGACTGAACCAGACCAATATCCTTCACGAGGCACATGTGGCTCTATGGTTCAAAAACACTGTTCTAGTCTTTGCAGTATTAAAATTCATTTGTTTGTTATTTAATCTGTCTGAGTCTGACAAAAAGAACCCACAACAGCACATCTTGTAGTTCTGCAGAAGTCCCAGCAGTTCAAGAATTAAAAATAATATCTTGTATTTTTGTTCCCACAGTTAAAGATCCTTGGACTTGTGTATGACACAATTGAGTAACCATTGCACAGGATTTCCAATCTTTTTTCAATAACCACGATTCATCTTGAACACACATTTAACAAAATACGAAAGCTCTGTCAAACTGATTTGAAAAAGTATGTTGTTAATAGAGTGAGTCAATTTTCTTGTCTTGTTTCACTGTAGAGCTTTCTTTTCAAGTATTTCAAAGCTCCAAGACAAAATGATTATCAGGTAGTAACTATCACTACCAAAGACTTTAGCCTCCTGCAATATTAACATTGCTGATGTCAAGACAAACTTACAGCACCAACTATTGTATCTTACATCCTCTTGAACAATAGCTGAAAGCTATGCTTCCATGTTTTGTATGAATATATGCTCCAAAGTCAACGATATTTTGAATTCTCTAATATATTCTCTACTACAGGTGGCCTCTTGAAAAACCCAATGTTAACTGATGAAGTTGACTGTCTTGAAGAACTCTCTGTCCACACAATGGAGGTGAAGAAATGTTTTCTGTGTTTTGAATTTCTTCGTTGATGTTTGCACAAAAGCTGTTTTACCTTTTCCTTGAAGTAGCTGGTTGTTAGAGTATAGAGAATTGGGTTCAAGGCACTGTTTATTGGGAGTATGAATACCACCATCCATGAAGTAATTGTGTCTAAAAAAAGAGAGATTTAAATAATTATATATTCACCTTAGCATAACGTTAATGCACCGAGTAAATCATAACTAAAATACTATCCTTTTGGAGGAAAACATTATGATTATATGATTGCAGTTGGTAAAATGATGCTATGTCATTACCTTAAAGATCTAGTCCAACTTCAGTATCTATTTTTTAAAATAAATTTAAATATTGATTGAAATATTAGTTGTTTAAATGCCTCTAACTTTGCCGATGTTTACCCAGCAACACAAATTACCAGTCTATTGGTATTTTTGTATGGGGGGGTTGAATTAATGGATATTGTATGGCATGTTGCACTAGCAAATGGCATTTTTTAATCCATTAATGATTTTTCAGGTGCAACACTACCACCCATTGGCTGAAAATGAAAACTACACATTTGAACATTTAAATTTTTGTGGTGAATTTTCCATCCAGTCTTCTCTCTTACCCCTTTGCTCCTTCTCAAGATGACACTTTTAAAACCACTGTGAAGTGCTTTGAGACGTCTAGAAGACGTGAAAAGCGCTATATCAAATGCAAGAATTATTATTATTATTACTACTATCCCAAAGGAAATCACACTTGATGCACAGCTACTGATGTCACCTTCAGGGGGTCATTTCCACAGCAAGATCAATTTGCTCCTTTGCAGCATAAATCAGTGGGCACTAATTGATTCAAGCACTGCTAAATGGCTCTGCAGTTTTCTGAACCAATTGAAAATAGATACAAATACAATTTTTTTTATTGAAGGAATAGTACCTTTGTTGAAACTGGTATTAATCATCTTTTACATAAATAATGTTAATGGCTGCCTTGTCATGGACATTCCTTAAATCTGACAAAAATGCATTGTGCATTATCACCTTATGGCTTCCACCTAGTTTATCATCATTAGTTATCTAGTTTTCTCTCATATTTCTCTGTCTGTCGTGTAGTTTAAGTTTCATCCTCAGGCTCATTTCTCATTAATTCGGAAGTTCTCAGAGTTCTGTTTCCTCTTCTACTTTGTTCCTTCGCAACATTAATGGGCTCTTTCATTCATCATTCAGTATTACAAACCATATACCCAGCTTCTTTTCAGGCCAGATATGTGTACATTTCATTTTTCTAGCAGTGCATTGGCTCAATTACTCAACCTTTATCTCTTCTATGGACTTCAGTGGGAGAAATTATAATCTTGCTATAATCCCAAATCAGGATTTGAACTCACATAGTATAAAATGACACTCCAATGCAGCGCTGGGGTACGTAGCATTGTCAGAGGTGCCATCCTTCGGGTGAGATGTTAAACCGATGTACCATCTGCCTGTTCAGATAGACGTTAAAGATCCCATGGCACTATTTGAAAAAGGGACGGGAGTTTTTCCTGGTGTTCTGACCAATAAATCGCCTAAATAAAAAAAAATTGGTCACTCACTCGATGGCTGTTTGTGGGACATTGCTGTGTGCAACTGGCTGCTGCGTTCGCCCACAAAATACAGTCAGTCCACTTTACAGTATATCCTGTGAAGCGCTTTTAGACATTATGATGTAATAAGGCACCATATCAAATACAAGGATTATTATTATAATTATTTCTTTCAATTCTTCAAAGGTACAATTTCTACAACTCAGCTCCAAGGAGACCCCACTTTTCTACCATCCCCACCACCACCACCCCTTTCCCAAGAGGGACTCACACTGCTCACCTAACCCGGAAAGTTTTAGATGCAGGCTAGCAAGCGCAAAGGCTTGGAGACCTAAGAGCGCGTGTTGGGGTTGTTCTGCAATTTATCCAGCTAAAACAATACAGCTTGCTACTACAAATGATGGCAAGCTTCCCACACCTTGGAAATCTTGGAACACCTAACTCATTAGGCTTGCTGGCATTAACAGGAGCTGAGTGTAAAGAATCCCTGCCACAGTGACTGGTCTGCCCTCTTCAAATCCTGTTTTACCTTGTTATATGGGTTAATATTACAATTAAACAAGCATTATAGATTGATATACTATAACAGCTTCAGCCTGCACAATTTCTAATGATCCAACATGCATACAGAGTCAGATAATTAGGCACATTTGTAAGCCAATTAAAGTCATTACTTCTTGCTATAACTTGCTAAAGTAACATTTTAAGAATAATTGCCACTATAATTTAATATTTTCCTTTCAAGATCTTCATAAAATCTGAGCAAAATATATCATGTACAATTACAAGTACAATGTGGTTCACATTTGTTATGTTTATAATAATAATCCTTACAATTGGTATAGGGCCTTTACCATCAGGAGGATGTCTCAAAACTCTTCACAGGACATACTACAAAGTGCAGTGACTGTGATTTGTGAACAAATGCGCAGCCATTTTGCGAAAAGCAATATAATAATACTTGCATTTAATATAGCGCTTTTCACGTCTTCTAGACGTCTCAAAGCGCTTCAGAGAACAAACTAAAGTGAATTGACTGTATATTTGTGGGCGAAACGCAGCAGCCAATTGCGCACAGCAGTGTCCCACATACAGTCGTGGATTGAAGTGACCAATTTATTATTGTTTTTTTTCTTGAGGGATTATTATCAGGTGTGTGGAGTAAGGAAACTTGCCCAAGGTTTTGCCCTGCCGGAAATTAAACCCAGGTCTCTCGCTTGAGAGGCAAGTGCTCTAACCACTAAGCTGCAGCACTCCACAAGCAGCCATGAAGTGAAAGATCAATCTTATTTGGGAGATTCTTGGCCAAGACACAGGGAGAAACTCGTTTCTCTTTTCAAGTAGTGTCATGGAATCTTTCACATCAACCTGAACAGGCAGACAAGACCTTGGTTTAATGTCTTATCTGAAGGACAAACCCTCTGCCAATTCAGTGCTTTCCCAGCACTGCAGTGGAATGTCATCTTAGCCCATATAAGTTCCAATTCCAGATGTGGGGCTTGAACCCACAACCTTCTGACTCAGAAGCGAGAGTGCTACAAACTGCACCCGGCTGACAAAACAGTATTTATGACAACAGTTCATCAAGAGTGTCTGTTACACTCTGAAAGATTACACAAATCTCAACACACAGTTGTCTCCCAATAATCTTAGGACTGGGTCCCTCTTCGTTACTCTTCATTAGATATCATTGCTCTAAAGTAAAGTTTTACCTCTGACAAACTCCTGTCTACAAGCTGCCATTCCTCTTCAATAGGATCATGATCGCTGCCTTTCCCCCATCGCCCAGCTCTGCCACTGTCAGAACTCTGCAGCTTGCACCAGGCTTCGGGAACACATCACTCCCACCCTCACTCGCCTCCACTGGCTCCCCATCCCCCAGAGGATCGAATTCAAGATCCTCACCCTCACCTACAAGGCCATTCACAGCCTTGCTCCCTCCTACCTCTCCGACCTACTATCCCCTTACCTACCTACCCGTACCCTCCGTTCCTCTGGCTCCAGTCTGCTCCACATCCCCCGCCCCAACCGCCCTACCATCGGTGGCCGGGCCTTCAGCCTCTCAGCCCCTAGGCTCTGGAACTCTATCCCCCAGTGCCTTCGCCTTGCCTCCTCCCTTTCCTCCTTCAAGGGCGGTCTCAAGACCTTTCTCTTTGACCGAGCCTTCAGCTCCCCTCTCGACTCTCTACCCCCTCCTCGCTCCCTCCCTTTCCTCCCCTCACCCTGACCATTTCCCCCTTGCTCGGGTCCTGACCCAACTGTACAGCGCCTTGGGACATCCTCCCGACGTGAAAGGCGCTCAATAAATGGAATCTTGTTGTTGTTGTTGTCTCACACCTCAGGCCACCGAGATACATGCATTCATAACATCCGGGCTTGACTGCAAACTCCCTGCTTGTCGACCTCCCCAACTCCTCCCTCCAAGGCTGCAGATCATCCAGAACTCTGCAGCCCTTGTCCTCTCCAACACCAGGCTCTGTGACCCTATCACCTCCATCCTCACCCAACTCCACTGGTTTCCCATCACACAGAAGATACAATTCAAGATCCTGGTCCTCACCTTCAAAGATCTCCATGGCCTTGCTCCCCCCTACCTCTATAACCTCCTAACCCCCTACCAACCTGCCCACTCAGCGGGCTCGGGCCTGCTTCATGTCCCCCACTTCTCCCTCCCCATGATTGAAAGGAGGGTCTTCAGCCACTCTGCCCCCACTCTCTGGAACTCCATTCCGCAGTCCCTCCGCTATGCCCCCTTCTTTGCCTCCTTCAGCGCCTTGGGACGTCCTCCTGACGTGAAAGGCGCTTTATAAATGGAATCTTGTTGTTGTTGTTCAAGACCCATCTCAAGACCTTCCTCTTCAACCGTGCTTTCGATTACTCTCCTTCCACCCCTGCCCCCCACCCTCCCCAATCCCGATCCCGAGCTCGTGTCCGAAACACTGACTGTCCAGTGCCTTGGGACGTCCTCTCAATGTGAAAGGCGTTATACAAATGTAATTTGGTATTGTGTTGTTGTTACTGGTCCTCAACCATAGCAAATGGTAGAGATGAAGACTTAGCCTTTCTATTATCTTAAATGTGTGTCCTCTCTAAATATGCTGCCAAGATTCTTAAAGGTATAAAATTACAGCAATAACCAGCAGTATGCATCTTTTAAAAAGTTTTATTTTCAGCCAATTATATCCAAAAACAATTATGGAGTATAATCAACTTGCCAGAGTTGTCTTTCTCATGGTCCTTTAAATTAGAGATCTTCTGTAGACTTCTTGTCAAAGTTCCCTCACTTTTCTTCTCTCTGAAGACAATATATTGAGATTCTATTGGTCAAGCACCATCGTTGATGGAGAAATCCCAGAGATTGTTTTGGTTGCAGCAAAGCTGAAGAACCTGTTTCTCAGTGCTTTTTAAAATAGTTTGCCAAAATGTGTAAGTGTTCTGGTTCCATTGAGTTCAATAAACATCTGTTAGCTATTTGGTATGTCCTTAACCCTGCAGACTCGAGTCCTAAAGGTAGAAATACTATTCTATGTGATTAACCAGTTTATAATATATATAAAACTGTATATGTCTTCTATGTCCACATTGCTCCTTCAAAGACATTATAACAACTTTTAATTACAATCGGTTATATTTTGGGGTTGAATAGTTTACACAATGCTTTCCTCCTTTTGTAATGTTTCCAGTTTCTTCTTTCAACAGAAATTTCTGCAGTGGAAAGCTGATGTTCAGGCACACACCCTCCATTCAGGGTCAATTGTAGCAATCTGGAGCAAGGACCTTAGTTGATTTTCTCCCTCCTTTATTCAGGAACACTGAGGCCAATTGTAGTACCCCAACCTAGTGCCAATGTGAGATCTGGTATCTCTACACAGACCAGGATTTGAACCATCAGTCTGTGTTGCACTGGGCAATACCTTTACGTACTGTAGCCCAGGATATCAATGTTTACAATACTTTAATCATGCTAAATAAAATCCAACTTGTCGAATACAGTTTTTCATGACAATCTATCAAATGTCAGCAACATCCATAATGCCAAATACCACAGAGAAGTGATGTTTTTGTCCACATTCAAACTGAGTAAATGTTCCTCTTTTGTATTGACTTAAAATTAGTACAGTGTGCTGTAAATTTGTGTTCGCCTCAGTTTACAAGCTTTTTAGAATCTTATTCAGTGCTTTAGTCTATATTCACTGCACCTTTGGAACCTCAACATAAGTAATGCACTTCTTTAAAAAAAATCAGAAATGATAGGAATTGGCTCTAAAACTATCCAAATAAACATTCTTACCAAGCCTGCCCTTTACAACTTGTTGATATGACCATACTAGCAATTACTGGCACTTGAAAAATATCCTCAAGCTTTAAGTGTGATGCATTGTTATCAAATAAATGAATTAGTTCTTGACATTTATGCTATGCAACTAAAAATTCTAGGACTATCCAACATGCTACAAGATGTAGAGAAAACTGAATGCATGTGTGATCAAGAAAACTCTGATCCTACATTGCTATAACAAACAGTATTGTACAATGCAGTCTTTCAAGAAATGTGGCTTTCATACATACCTGGAATCTCTACCTGAATCAATGAGAGGATCTTCAGTAGAAAAATAGGAATCCAACAGAGGGCGTCAGAAAACACTATGAAGAAAAATCTATAGGCCACAGCAACTTCACTTCGAAACTGTCTTTTCATCTCAGATATTTGTTTTCCAGTCTTGTGGATGGAACAAAACATGCTGGAGTAAGAGAAGACTATTATGATGAAGCCAATGAGATTCAAACCTATCAAGAGAGAAAGAAAAATACAGCATAGTTTTGCATGGATGACAATGATATTATTTCCCAGCAATTTGTATATAATGTATTTGTTTTCTTCTATTTAGGTCCTTTCTTGTTATCCAGAAGGCTGGCCATCTCCTCCCAGACCTTTAATAATATTGTCATTGACCTAACTATCAGGATGAATGTGAGAGGAGCAGAAAATGATTGGACCCTCATGGTTTTCTTCCCATTGGGAAGCTCTTCACACTGACCACAAATTTGCCATGTGTATAATTTCACAATAAACTGGCAAATGTCTTATCATTCTGTGGGACAATTGTTTAATGTATAAAATACATGGACTTCCATTATTTTACTGTATATTTTAACAATTTTAAATGTTTATTATTAACAATCCTTCACATTTCATATACAATAATACCTTTCACATCAGGAAGATGCCTCAAAGCATTTCACAGGGTTCACTGAAAATGCAGTGACTGTGTATTTTGTAGGTAACCACAGCAGCCAATTTGTGTATGGTAATGTCCTTAAAACAGCAAAGAAGTGAATGACCAATTTTTATTTTGGAGAATAATGGCCAGGACACCAGGAGAAACTCCCTTCTCTTTTTGAATAGTACTTTGGGATCTTAGATGTCCAACCTGAAAGGCAGACAAGACCTCAGTTTAACATGCCATCTAAAGGGTAGTACCTCAGATAAATCAGCACTCACTGGCACTGCATTGAAGTGTGAACCACAACAATCTGAGTTCCAAGTCCCCAAAATGCTCCTGACTGATGAGAGTGACACTAACTGAGCCAGGCTGACATCTGTACAGTATTATAGTACTTTGCTTTCTATTGACTATATAAATACAAGTGTATTACTTGTTAATTGCTTTACATGTAGCAACAATTTACACTCATGCAACCACTTTTGTGGGGGGAAGAGGGGGCATGTTTCAAAACACTTCACCCAACTAGGGGTGAGTGAGGGGGGCAAGCTGAGGAGGGGAGATATAAGATGACCAAAAGCATGGTCAAAATAAAACTAGATCTTGAGGGTTGTAAACAGAGTAACACAATAAGCAGCTGGTATCCCTTAGGTCCAATTGGTACCTTTAAAAAGACAATTTATTGTAAATTCAAAATATGTTTAAATTATTTAAATTGTTATAGTCTCATGTAGGAATACTCATGATGGCTGTTCAATAAACTAACTCCTCCCCATCCACTTCACCACCCACACTCCCATCCCCACACCCCCCCCACTCCCTCCCCCCTCCACCACCACCTCAACCCAGTTACAAAGTAGTATAAAATCATACCAAGAAAAATTCCAGTTGTGTAGCCTTTTGCAGCCTCTTTCTCTGTTTGGTCAGAGTGTAGAGGGAAGCAGACGCCATTTCTTCCATAATAATTCCCAAATATATCCTCGTTCCAGAGTGGAATTACAGCAATAATGAATCCAACAAGCCAGATGGTGATGATTATGGCAAGAGTCTGGTACTTGCCTGGTTTAATGTTGCTGAATGGGAAGACTATGACAATATACTTCTCCAGACTCAAGAAGGTCAATAATAGCACTGAGACCTCAGTGGAAAGCATGGCCAGAAAACCAATCATTCGACACTGAACACTTTCCATCCACAGCTGTGCATATTTGTTGTACTCCCCACGATACTTCATATCAGAAATTGCAACAAAGAATAGATACACTCCCATCAGGCAATCAGCACCTTGGATGGGAAATGAGACGAGATTATTACATATATTTTCAAACATAAGGCAAATATGTGTACTGTGTACCTCAAGCATCAACAATGCATTGATTGTGTGAACTTGCTTAGCAATGGAAAAGGACCTTCAGATTTTACCTTGTTATTGATCTCCCTTTCATTGTTGTTATTTTTTTCTATCAATTCTAAAGACCCTCAAATTATAATCACTGCATCCCCTATCCTTGAGCTGTTGCCCAAACTGCTTGGACCAGCTATTATCCAGGGAACACGCCTTGTGTCTGCCTGCCTGAGAGATCAGTAGCTCTCGGGCAATTACGAAGAAGAACCCTGTACTATCACTCGAAGACACAGCATGTGAATTTCACTGAAGCATCGTGTTGCTGTGGCTGAACAAGCATTTGAGTCTTAAACTCTGATATATACTGTGCAGTTTACAGCAAACTGCACTGTGAACCCAAAGCAAATCACACTGGAACCCACCTGCTCAAAGTGACTACGAGAACAACAACAGTAACTTGGATTTATATAGCGCCCTCCACGCCAGACGACGTCTCAGGACGCTTAACAGTAACGGATCCCGGGACCGAGCCAGGGGGAGGGGGGGGGGGGGGTGGGGGGGGTGACCAAAGGCAAGAAGACATGGAGCAGTGGTTTTCCTGAAATTAGGTTGAGCAGATGGTTTTGCCAGTGCATGGATGTCTACCTCTGCAGTATAATAACAGTCCCTTTAAAAAAATGTAATAATCTTTTTGTTAACAGTCATGTGACACTGAGGAAGTTTCTCCCAGTGCCCAAGTTAACAATCCTCCAGTTAGGTTGGTCATTCACTTCATGTTTGTGGGACATTACTGTATTTAAATTGAAACCTCAATTGATAGCAATTCCCTGTGAAGCACTTTGAGACATCTATTTTACATTACAGGCACTATATCAATTCAAACTTTATTTATTAACACTGTATAAAGAACACTCCAGTATTGCTGTTCTACACATATATTGTTTTCCTCAGTCACTGGCCCATGATTAGGAGTGAGAAATAGAAATGAGGCTTCCCATTCCTAATCGTTTACAGATGGAAGTGATATTTCTTAATACATTAGATATGTATTTCTTCATTTACAGCAGAATTAATTGTTCAGATACATAGGATGAATTTTAGGCAGTAAATCTTTTAAAAGTTGTACAGAATCCTGCTAAAATTATTCTACGCTGCAACATTACATTTAAAATGTAGTGTAATGTCAGGTTACAGATGGTTATCAGGGACATGATGAGGTGCCAAAATCAAAGACACATCAGCTGTCCAACCTGTTATTAAAAGACAGTCAAAGCTTCAGAAACTAAAGATACTTACAGCATAAAATTTTAATACACATTGTATGGATTTTGTTTTCGGCTCTGATAAGCGACCTCATAAAAATGACAAAGAGATTCCCGAAGCAGGTGAGGCAGGCCATAACCCAGACAAACACTCTAAGGATGATGTTTGCGAGGAGATCTTCAAAAGACGATATTCCGTCTGTATTCGGTTTACAACTGCGCACGTGAGGGGAATACTTACAATACTGAAATTTATTGAAGTATCTGAAGAAAAAAGGCAATCAACATTACATCACTCTGAGGAAGCGATGGCTTCCTTCTATTAATATATCCAGTTCTCCAAAACTCATCACTATTAGTGCAGAAGTGTTTAAGTGCAAACTGTGCCACTGCACCTAAGAATACGTGAATATTGATTTCAAATATCAAACTGCACAAATTGTGGCAAGTAAATTCTGATTGCCAGAATTCAGAGGTAAGGCCTCTGAGCAAAACAATAATTGTTCCCCTTTTTAATAATTGTGGCTCTTTTCTCGGGCACTACCATCCTGCAATCAACAACTCACAGGCAATGGCAGAGATAATAGACCACCCTGGCAAGCTTCAGTGTATGTATGGTGCTTTCACCTCCCACTCTGCCTCTCTTCCCATCACTCTCCTAGCTGCCTCGTGTCTCGTACAACTTCATGAGAGGCAGGACTGGTGGAGAGGTGGAGAGGGAGGTACGAGGTGAGGGGACAGTGAGGGGAAAGTGACTCTGGTAACAACCCATTGACCCCCTCAGTTGCAAACCCTGCTCACTGGGCACAGACATTGCTGCAAAATTTTGCACAGCAGAACAAATTTGGTTTGTTCAGATGATAATTCTTTCATTTGGGCACATTTTGTGTTTTGGCAAAGACTGGCTTAAACATAATTTTAATAGTAAAGTGGCCAATTTAACTGTGAGAAGCTCTAAGGGTTATTCCACCAGTGAAAACAGTGTTAAGTCCAAAACCCATCGTGAAGGACAGATTCTAATTGATAACTTCCAGGAATGAAATCCCCAAATTCACCCACTTATGAGAAACTATTTCTTTAAATCTCTTATTTTCTGCAGCATTGTAAGGACAGGTTATACACCAACTCGTTGTAAATCTTTCTAAGAAAGATAAAATATTGCTAATGGACTCACATATATGATAAATTTGTCATAGGTGTGAACATCCTGTTTTCGATGTTTGGGATTTTTATTCCTTCTAGGCTTCTGCAAAAAACAAAATAAACCAATTAACTACTACAATATCAAAGATGATAGATGGACAAGACAAAGTAGATGAGGGAGTGGGCTACATTTATCCATCCATCTTATTGATGTGAGATGATCCATTGCTCTAGTTCTAGAGAAAATTATCCTTGCATTTGATATATGCATTTTATCACGTCTTCGAGACGACTTAAATCACTTCACAGAATATACTGTAAAGTGAATTGACTGTATATTTGTGGGCAAAACACGGCAGCCAATTGCACACAGCAGTGTCCCACAAACAGTCGTGGATTGAGTGACCAAATTATTTAAAACTTATTTTGAAGGAATTATTACCCCCGGAAAAGTGATCCACCAATCGACTAATAACCAGGTTCCTATTTACTGCTAGGTAAACAGAGGCATGTGGAGTAAGGAAACTTACCCAACGTTTCGCCCTGCCGGGAATCGAACCCAGGCAAGTGCTCTAACCAATAACGTACAGGACTCCAACCCTGTACACATTTGGGGGCAGATGGGGGCAGATAGACTGAAAGCCCAACTGCCAATTGTGGGGCGGTTACAGCAAGGGACAGAGACGCAGGCCTGACACAGATGGAGTATCAGGGTTGGTACGGTTTGAGAAGGTCACTGAGGTAGGGTGGGCCATGGTTGTGGGGGGATTTCAAGATGAGGACGAAGATCTCGAACTTGATTTATTGGGACAATGTAAAACATTAGAAGATACATTAAGTAATAAGTTATAGATAGAAACTGACATCACATTAAATATAAAAAGTGTTGAACTTATTTTTAATGTAATAGCTTCATGCTATTCATTTTATTACTTCAAACTGAAGTAATATATTAGACATGTTATGTCTTCTCTGCGTGTTAAAGGTAAGACAAATACAATACCAAATGATTAGATTATGAGATAAGTCATTTTAAAGAGGGTGCACAGCATTTCACTTCATCACAAAAATATAACTTGCTATTAATCAAAGTGTGGTAATTAACTTACAGTGATGCAAGCTTCTTCAAGGGGTCAAACTGATTCAAGTGGATAAGCCTGATGGGATTATGAGATATATTCCTGAAAGAAATCAATATAGATTATTTTAGGTCATAGAAATAAAGAAGTTATTCAAACTCTATTATATAATATAATAAGTTCATTAAGTTCAGATAAAAAAGGAAAACATGCGACTTTAATAGGTTTTGCTTACAAACTGACTAGCACTTGAAGATTTCTGAAAAGTTGTTCAGGGAGTTCCCTAATTTTGTTTGATGATAAATTTCTGAAAAATACAAACAGGTTATCCATGAAAAGAATGATTAATCAATTCCACATCAAGACAAGATACTGGAAAAAACTTGCATGTTTACAGTGTATTGAAATGCCTCAAAATGGTTCAATTTTGTACAGTGCACAATGGAATTTAAAAGGCTGCAGGGTAGAGGAGGAAATGGTTTAGGCAGGGGTTTGATATCCTGGTTGCACTATAATGCCATGGGTTGCCAATTGATATAGTATAATAATAAATATAAATAAATATTAATCCTTGCATTTGATATAGCGCTTTTCATGTTTTCTAGACCTCTGTAAAGTAGATTGACTGTATATTTGTGGGTGAAACGCGGCAGCCAATTGTGCACAGAAGTGCCCCACAAACAATCCTGGATTGACTGACCAAATTTTTTTTTTTAAGGATTATTATCCTCGGTAAAACAATCCGCCAATCGACTAACAACCGGGTTCCTATTATCTTCATTTCGCCCACGAGTGTACAATCAATTCACTTTGCAGTCTGTTCTGTGAAGCGCTTTGAAACATCTAGAAGACGTGAAAAGCTCTATATCAAATGCAAGGATTATTATTTTTAATATTATTACAGAGGAGTGTGAAATAAGGAAACTTGCCCAACATTTCACCCTGCCGGGAATCAAACCCAGGACTCTTGCTTGCGAGGTGAGTGCTCTGCTTCCAATGGTCCAAACAAGCTTGCTTCCAATGGTCTATTTTCTTAAAGGTCCAAATTCTTGCCGAGAACTTTAAAAAGAGTTTCTAAGTTCCACATGTGCGTTTCTTACCCCCCTACCCAATGTGATGAGGATATATAAATCAATCCCCCTCACCTTACTTCCTGCAGTGGAAGATTAAAATTCAAGCAAGCCCAAGGCAAATTAGATAGCCGGGCAGAAATTGTCTCAGCAACAAGAAGCAGATGGTAATGAAAAATAAAACGTTTTGGCTGGAAGCAACAAGAGTAAGGAAGTTAGGTAGCAGTCTGTTGTGGATCCTTCGGTGTTGAAATTTATTATCAAATGCCAGCGGAACAGGAACCTTGTGTAACATTATAACATGTATTGGAGATATTAGGCTATGTAGCCAGTTGACAAATATAAGGAAAATAAATAGAATCAAAAAGACTCAAAATGATAAAGCAGATAGCCAAAAGAATGACAGATGTTTAATGCATAGATAAAAGCAACATAATGCATAATGGCCCAGGAATATAAATGATCCAGCCTTTGAAATTCTGAAAACATGGGTCATGCAGAAGTGAACATGTTATTTTGTTACATAAATATTTGCAAACCTCTTCAGTAGAGGTACAAAGACCAAAGATGATGGGATTGAATAAAAGCATTACTGGGCAAAGCGTGTGCTGTTGGATCTCTCCTGCTCTGAAAGAATCCTTCATTACATTCTCTGCTACAAGCATCCAGCAGATGGTTTGGCATGGATAGCTTGCATTATTCTTTTTCTTGTAGCAGTTTAACTGTTCAGCAGTCATAATTATAATTAAAGCTCAAACTGCCAAGATTGTAGCTTCATCCTGAGGAATATCTCACTCTGGATCATTTAAGATAATCTGGCTTTGGGACCTAAATTCGATGCTCCCATTCAATAACACACCTCCGCAGAACTTAAATCAGATCAGGACTAGAAACCTGACGATTATTTTGTCTCTTATTATTAAACAAATTTATTCTGCCTCCTTCAATGGTCTTTTGCTCTTTGTGCAGAAAGAAAGTACCCACCTGAGTAAAAACAAGCTCAATGAATTGTAATTTCGAGAGTCAAGACTTTTTGAAAATCTGTACGAATAAGGTGTAATGTATAAAAGATGTCATTAGAAAAAAATGGATAAACTTACAAATCTCCCAGATTATGTAACGGAGCAAATGTGTTTTCTGAAATGGTGGTAATTTCATTCTTGAATAAAGCCCTGCCAAGAAAACAAAAACATTTCTTTCAAAATAAAACCAGACAAATTCCTGCTTAATCACAGTGTTGCACATTTTTTTCATAGAGATGAGTACTGAAGGAGATATGGGCAGTGAAGGGGCTTTGTGCTTTTGTCTTCACATCTAGCTATTCTGGGGCACGATACCACACATTCAGCTCTTGTCCAGCTCCCAACTCTCCATTCACAGAAAAAGGTGCCCCTCCACACATAAACACACAATAAATATATGGGTAAAGGCATCTATGGGCACACGCTAGTGGAAGTGAATGCTTTATAGCCTCCATCTAAAGACTGAGAGATATGAGGTAGTATCGACTCCCTTCCCGGGGGGATGTATCAGAGGAAAACAAAAACCTTTACAATTATATGAAAGGCCATGAGTAAGAGGTCTGGAGAAATATGCTCCCAAAACTCCAAGGTCCTGTAGAAAACAATAGCTGACCTCACTGCCATTCCAACTATTGTGAGATGAGCCATGGCATTGCCTCACCAATGTGGCCATATCCCTGAATTAATGATGATAAAGTCCTTGATCCTGAAGTGCCCAATGTCTCAACTAACTCTGCCCAGTGATGCCAACAGTCCTAATGCATCAGTGAACACTCCAGGTGAACAAAATGTGCAGCAGGGCTAAATACCACTATACCAACCATTAGCAACTCGGAAAAATGAACAAAAACAAATACACATCCACCAATTACCTAACTTAACATGTTGAAAAAAAGAACAAGCCAATTACTTCTTTTAAATGTTTGTATATTCAAAGCGCCCCCTCAATTCGGCTTGAAATAGTGCCCTTTACCTCTATAATTTTGAAATCATGATTAATATTCCCTCCAAAAACCAAAAACAATAATTAAATTGGTCATTTTCAATCTACAACTGTTTGTGGGATATTGCTGTGCGCAATTGGCTGCCGCGTTCGCCCACAAATATACAGTCAATTCACTTTACAGTATATTCTGTGAAGCGCTTTGGGACGTCCTCCCGATGTGAAAAGCGCTATATCAAATGCAAGGATTATTATTATTATTATAATATATTACAATTCATTGTTCAATCTGAAACTACCTTAAGAGGTTACTAAAGCTTTAGCAGACTTGTTGGCATTGACATTCGGGTTTACTTTGTCACCTTTGCTATTGTGAATTCATTTCTTCCACCATTTGCCTTCTCACGGATAAATGCACTCTTTCACAACTGTTATTTCATCCTTTACTAACAATGCCAGTCTATGCAGTGTCTCGATATGTTTACCTTTGCAAAACATTCTGTTCTCACTTAGCATAATCTCTTGCCAATCTCCTGCATTCAGCAACCTCTAAGATCCAAACAAGTTGGATATTTTCACAAGCTCGGCCTCCACTTTCAATATTCTATGCCTATTGCTCTCTCTATTACCAAAATATATTTAAAACTATTTATTCAAAACTCTTATTATCTGAATTCCACTCAGTCCCCTTGGTTTACCAATTGATGCCTGCGTCTGCCAAGATGATTGAATTGAAGAAACCTCATTTTTGTTCAACTCTCAACTGTCCTTCAAATCTTCCGTCTCTGCTCTGTCATAGTCTGTTTTCTTCCATTTCTACAACATCGTTTGGCTCCACCACTGCCTCACTCCCAACATGTTATCTATAATTTAGATTGTGCAAAACTTTGAAAAATTCTAAAATGACCAGCGTGGACTAGTTGGGCCAAATGGCTTATTTCTGTACTCCACAGTCACTGTATGTTTTAATTTGGAAGCTGGTTTTCTATAACTTTTTTAAAAAAACCCTCAAATTCTGCACAATGTTAAATTTAAGGGTAAGGCCTTAAGAAATGTTGGGCCTCTGATCTTTAGGAAAACAAAGCAAATAATGTGGTAGAACAATCTGCAATAATTATGAGATTCTCTCACTCTCTTTCCCACAGAAGCACAACTATGCTGTATAAATATACTTACAGCACTGTAAGCTTATCACATCCCACGAAAGATGAATAATTTAATGATTTGATTCGGTTACCTTCAAAATCCCTATAAAAGCAAATTAATATTGAAATAAATACATTCGAGGCCTAATAAAACAATATATGTAACAACAATACTGATTGCAAATCAGTAATAAATGATAATGTATGAAATCAGAAATATAAGCAAGTATAAGAGTATTCACTCACAGCCATTGTAAATTTGGAGTTTCAGCACATATAGAGATATTTGGAAATTCCTCTATTAAATTGTATTGCATGTTCCTAAAAACAAAAAATGAAAGCAGATTTACTATAGAATATTTACCATAATTTGGGGGCAAATATATAACAGCCCATTTCTTTTGTAGGCTTATTTTCGGTCCTCTCCTTTATCTCAATTATATGCTCCCTCTTGGTGATATCATCCACAGACATGGGGTCAACTTCCACATGTATGCGGATGATGCCCAAATCTATTTTCCTACTCTAGTTACGACTCCAGTCCTACCAATGTTCTGACTGCTTGTATCTGACATCAAGGCCTGGATGAGCGCCAACTTTCTGCAGCTGAAAATGGACAAGACGGCTCCGATCAACATCTCACCTGCAGTTCTGAACTCCTTAACCTTCCCTGCTTATCCTTCAGACTCATTGAACCTACATGCAAACTTGGTGTAAGGTTTGATCCCACGTTATCCTGCCTACCCCACATCCGGTCCCTGACCAGAATTGCCTTCCTCCACACCGCCTGCTTTCTTACTTCAAATCTTACTTCAAATGCTGCTGAAATTCTCATTCATGCTTTCGTCACCTTCACCTCAATTTTTCCAATGCCCTCCTACCAAGCTCAACTATTAACAAGGTTCAAATTATTCAAAACTCTGCCACCCATGTCCTCACCCAAATCAGGCTCCATGCTCCCATCACTCCAGTTCTTGCCAGGCTCCCTGTTGCAAAACAGATCGATTTCAAGGTCCTCACTCTCACTTTCAAATCTATTCATGCCCTAATACCTCCCTACCTCTCTGATCTGCCCACACCACACTCCTCTACCCACTGCCTTCGCTCAGCTGGCACGGGTCTGCTGTGTGTCCCTTGTTCCCTCTGCTACATTATTGGCAGCCATGTTTTCAGTTACTATGTCCCAAATCTCTGGAACTCCTTGCCTCAAAACCTATGTCTTGTACCTTTTTTGCCTATCTTCAAATGACACCTCTTCAATTGATTAGCTGTGCTTCTCACCCTCCCCTTTCCAGCTCACTATCAAACCACATTGTTGTTTAGCACTCTGAGATACTACCCATTGGAGGGCTCTAAATAAATGCAAGTTGTTGCTCTTTACTCATGCTAAGGTCAAACAATACTGGATAGAAAAATAACTCTGCCTTGCATCCATTGCAACTGAGAGATGGAACATAGATTTGCTTAAAATTATATAGCAGACAAACAGGCCATTTGGCCCAACTTGTCTGCCCCAATGTTTGTTTATACTCCACACGAGTCTCCACCCACTCTTTACTCCTTCTTCCTCATGTATATCTAACTCATGTATATAAATGTATCTATATTATCTGATTCAACCGCTGTGTGAAGTAGTTCCTCCTAATTCTCTTTTAGATCCCCTAGTCACTATCTTATACTTGTTACCCAGCATGTTGGGACAACCTGTCCTTAGCCTGAGTGAAAAATGACAACAACTTGCATTTATATACAGCCCCTCAAGTGGGTAGTATCTAGGAGCACTATATAAGTAAAATTGGTTGTTGTTGTTGTCCCAGGTTACAGACTCCAACAAGTGGAAACAGCCTATTCATGCTAACCCTATTGAACCCTTTTATAATTTTGAATACCTCATGCCAGAGCATTTTGACCATGCCAGAGATATTACAACAGGAACCATAGAATGGCCATAGTCAATATCAATCAGTTCTTGGAGAGCATTCCTATCCTTACATGCTCTCAGATAGTTTACAGAAGATTTGATCATTTGTGCTATACTTCAGAACATTTTGGTGACTTATGCCACAGTTCTATCCTAGGCACTGTCTTGATTTTTCTCTTTGTCTCCTGGGGTTTTGATAAAGTCAACAGGGAGACATCTTTACTAATAGGTGAATCAGTGGTGAGAGGCCATCCACTTAAGATAGTTGCCAAACGAGAAAATGGGGAATTTAGGGAAAAGTTTTCACAAATACGGATTAGGATATGGAATCCCCTGTTGGGAGCAGTGGTTGAGGCAGAATCCATATTGGCTTTCAAAAGGGAACTAGGTAAATATCTGAAAAGGAGTAAACTGTAGGGTATTGGGGAAAGGCAGGGAAATGGGACTGTAAGGATTGCTCTTTAAAAGAGCCAAAACAGACATCAATGCAGTACATTTCTAACGTTCTACTGTTCTATGGCTCCTAAACCACAGTGTCATGAGCCAAAGTTATACTGCCAACAACAACAACTTGCATTTATATAGTGCCCCTCACACAGGGTAGTATCCCAGATTCATATTGCTCTGGCTATGGGCTTGGTGAACGCAGAGGTCAATTTCTGTACAGCAATGCCCCACAAATAGCCATGAAGTGAACAATCCATTTTATTTGGATGATTGTTGGCTAGGACAACTTCTCCCTTTTCTTTTCAAATAGTGCCGTGGGATCTTCCATGCTAACATGAACAGGCAGATGGGACCACAGTTTCATGTCTCATCTGAAGGACGGCACCTCCAACAATGCAGCACATCCCTAGCTCGGGTTGCCAACTGTCCGGTTTTGGACCAGAAAGTCCAGTTTTAAGTGAATATGTACAATATCTGTCCAGTCAGAAGCATTGACCAGATACCAATAGTCCGGTTATTGTTCTCACAATAAAAAACAAATGCTGGAGTGAGAACACTCGCAGGGCTGGTATATACAGGCACACAACTCAGCCATTTCCCAACTTCACAGCTAAGGTTTCTTTATTGTGTCCCACAATGAGTCAGGTCCCGTTTTCCATTGGCACGGCAGGGAGAAGAGAGCAGCCTGTAGCTGGAGGACAGTGACGGAGAGGCACTATAGGGAGGAGGAGTGGGCAGCCGTCGGGTTGGGAGAAGGTGAGGTGGCTACAGTGGCCTGCAGGCAGAGGGGAAGGGATCAAGCGGCCAAACGCCCAGCGTCCCCAGCATGCGCAGAGCACAGAGCATGCTCATAAAAACATGCAGTGTAGTAATGGACCCTGGTGTCCGGTTTTGAGAAACTGGAAAGTTACCAACCCTACCCCCCAGCACAGCATTGGAATATTAACCTAGATTATATGAGATCAAAATCCCAACGTCGGGTTTGAATCCCCAAACTCTAACTGTGTGGAGAGAGTGCTAACAACTGAGCAGGCTGATGTATCCAAATAAGAGTGAGAGTTCCACATGTATATGTCACCTATGCAAGGAAACTTCCGAATCTGGAATGGAGTACACTCTTTTTACCCAGCAGGGACAGACCCTGCTTACCTAATTTCAGCAAATATTAGGTGCAGGTTGGACTCCTGAATGCGTGTTGGGGTACTACTGGAGTTTAACTAGCTAAACCCACATAGCCTGCTACTGAAAGCACATATGGGAAACTTTCCGCTGTTTGTACAGCTAGATCACCCAATCCATTAAGGCTTTGGCTTGCAAGATTAATAGGAACTGAATGGAAAGAATCCCTGTTCCCTCCAAGAATTGCCAATGACAGTGCATTGCTGTCATCAGCAATGCCTTGAAGTCAAACACAACCTTCAGATACTGATGCAAATCAACAATTGGGATGGATATCTTTGTTCACTTGCCCTGTATTTCATAGCTGACTCATTCGTTCTGTATCTCAAACCTGGCTGGCATATACTTCATCTAGTAGCTGGCTGATACATCCTACATCTCATAGCTGGCTGGCACATTTTGTACCTTATTGCTCGCTCACTTGCCCTACATCTCTTACTCACTGGCACACTCTGCATTTCATTGCTGGCTCACTCATTCTGCATCTCCGAACCTCCTGGCTCACACCTCATTCCATAGCTGGCTTGCTCATATTCACTTAAGTTCATTACAGTTATTTAAAATGAAAAACAAAAGTCTCAAATAGTTACTGAATGGAAAAAAAGAGTTTGTACTTACAACATAGACAAAGACCTCAATCCAAAAAATACCCGAGATGTAATTTTTGATATTTGGTTGTCTTCAACAATTCTGAAAAAAATAATTAACAGTAGTTCAAAAGAGAATGCAAATGGTACAAGTGTACTAAGTGTATAAGTGTACAAGTAAACTAGTGTTTACCCAATTACAAATTGTTCATGGGATCTTCAAGGATTTCTTCAGATGTTTGGGGAAGCACTTGTATTTGTAAACATTATATTTATTCAGAAAATTGAAATAATTAGGTTACTATGTCAAATTAGGTTTTGGGATTCAATGACAACAACTTGCATTTATATAGCTCCCTTCAGGTGTGGCAGTGCCTTGGAGAGTTTAACAGTGGCAGAGCCTGTCGCAGAGCTGGGGGAGCAGGTGACCATAAGCATGGTCGAAGAGGAAGTTGTGATCTAAAAGAGTGCAAGGAGCGGGTAAAGCATAGAGATTGAGGGAGAAAGTTCCAAAGCTTTGAGGCATAGTGGCTGAAAGCGCAGCAAAGCCCCCCACAAAAAAAACATTAGGTTGTTCAGTCTAGCTAAATTGCTATCATTTTAAGGAATAATGTATTCCGTGGCAAGATAGACAAGTGAAGTGCTTTGATACATTGCTGATATTTTCAGCACCATATCAAATGCAAGGATTATTTGTTTGTATATAAATGGTGTACAGAACTATCAGGTGCCTTCAGTTCCTCTCTCGACTCTCTACCCTCTCCTCGCTCCCTCCCTTCCCTCCCCTCACCCTGAACCCCTGCTCGGGTCCCGACGCAACTGTCCAGCGCCTTGAGACGTCCTCCCGACGTGAAAGGCGCTCTACCAATGCAATCTTGTTGTTGTTTCTGCTGCAAATATACCCAGTTAATTAATATGGATTAAAAATTATCTTAAATGCTGCAAAAACATTGTATAATGTTTCGCTCATAAAATAGACAGTCAAACCACTTTACAGTATATCCTTGAAGTACTTTGAGCTGTCTCAATGATGTAATAAGGTACGATATCAAATGCAATGATTGTTATTATTTTAATCATTGATGATTCTGCATGACAGTAATAGATGCCATTAGATGGAAATGTTAAGATACTTACAGCCATTCCAAACTGTGAAGATCTTGAAATACACGTGACTTAAACATTGTAATTCGATTCCCACTCAGGTACCTGGAGAGCAAATCCATACAGTTGACTAACATTATTGTGCATAAAATTAAAAGCTTAAAATAAAATTGTCAAAAATTGTAGTTTAGAACAGCAAGAATAAACTGTTCTCAATAAGAATGGGTTAAAGTTTGATGTGATTGGTAAGTATCATCAGGTTTATGTTAATGAGTTGTTGAATTTCACAACCTTATTTCAATCTTTCACAAACTATCTTGTGAAATGGAAGAAAGACCACTTTTGGAAGCTTTACAGGTGACCTATCATTAATTAGCTGATTATATTGTCATAAAGAGCAATTATCTCTCTGCTTTTGTATAAAAAGGCAAAAAGAACTGTGCTGGAAATTATACTTGTCTACTTAAGTAGGAGAAGCAATGTTCCACAGTTAAATTGTGGCAAATATTTAAAGTACAATTGTGACTGAGAAAAACAACAACAACAACAAGATTCCATTTATAAAGCGCCTTTCACGTCAGGAGGATGTCCCAAGGCGCTGAAATGTTGCAGATGGCAACAATTATTTTATTTGAACTATTTTGAGGGCAAACTATTTTGAGGGCAAACACAAACTAGCGACTCTGTGAAAAATAAATCTTCCTAATCTCTTCCATTCCTCCCTTGCTAACTATTTTAAGTTGATGCCCTTTCATCACTGACTCACCAACCATTAAAAATAATTTATCCATATGGATCCTCAAAACCTTGAGTAATGTAAGAACATCTATGAGTTCTGCCCTCAATCACCTCTGTTCCATCTCATGTAACATGAATTCTTAGTATGCTTTACAGTATACCAAATAAAACACTCTTCATGCTTTGCTGTGACACAATGTGGAATATCAAATTTGTATATGTGATTTTGTACATCGTACTTACCAATAAACTCTCCAGTTTTAATGTTAACGAATTAACCTGCTCAAAGAGTCTCTGTGATTAAGCACACACAAAATAATAATACTTACATTTGGTATAGTGCCTTTCATTTTGAGAGGATGCCCCAAAGCTAAAACTGCATTGTTTGCTATCGAGAGCATTGTTTGGCAAGCTTTCCCATTGCTTGTCCAGCTAGGACCACACTATCCATTAGAGTTTGGTCTTGCAGAGTTAATAGGACCTGAGTGGGAATATTTCCTGCTCCCCAGTGACTGCTTTGCCTTTGCATATCCTGCTGATGAGCCAGGCTGGCTGTGCTGTTATCAGCAGTGCCTTGGAGTACTTGGACCCACCTGGCTCAGGAACCGGATTACCAAGCCCCCCCCAGAGGGTTGAACTTGATTCCCATATTGCCATACATGTCACCTTGGAGCCAATTCAGTTCCAAGGAGACCTGCATGCCTCTTGGGGTGGGGGTGCTGGGAGGGTGTTACATTGTTAACGATATTGTCTTTTGGCTTAGAATTTAAACCGAGGTTGCGTCTGCTTTTTCAGGTAGATGTCAAGGATCCCATAGCACTATTGTAAAAGATTCTATTCTTCTAGCGTCCTGGCCAACAAAGCAAGCCCCAAGTAAAATTGGCTATGTATGCAAATTGGCTGCATCAATTGCCTATAAAGTACACAGACACTATACTTCACAGTTGTGAAGCACATTGAGATATCCTCCTGACTTGAAAGGCACTATATCAATTGTAAGAGTTATTTTTAGCATTATCACTGACTATAACTGCAAACTAACTGTTTACTTACAGTTTTGTGAGTTTGTAAAGTCCACAAAATGCTCGTTTTGAGATGGATCTTATCTGGTTACCTTGCAGAAATCTGCAAAGGAATAAAACAACATGACTTAGTTGTGTTATTAAAAGTTGTGAACGACATTTGTAAGCGTCTACCAGGTGGCCAAAGAAACTTTTGGGTTGAAAAAGTTCTCATTGGGAAAACAGGTAAATGACCCCTCAACCTGGAAAAGCACCTCGGGACAGAAAATATATCTCCTCCAGGGAACTCCATTTGTGCCATGTTGATGTGTGCAACACCTCCACTGCAATTCAAGATTTGATCGGCAATGAGATCCCACATGTTAGTGAGACATATGAAGGGTTCCCAGCGGGAAGACACATTTTAAGTGCCAATTGGAATTTGTAAGGTATCATTTGCACCAATGTTTTCCTGATGAGGGTCTTTCCAACCCCATCATTTTGTAAAGAAACTGATAAGAATGATCAAGCAAGAGGTGGTGCAACAGGCATTGAGATAATGTTTTAGCGAGCTGGAAGTCTGACATACGGGGAAACCCAACACCATGCTTAAGAGTATCCAAACCAAACCGAGTTCCATGAGTGCCAAATTGCACATATAATTTCCCTTGTATTGGAGTGGAATGCAGACTCTCTTCCTGGAGGGTTGCATCCTTCTTACCCAATTCTGAAGAGCACTAGCCTAACAAGAGCAAAAGCTTGGGAACCTCAGTATGTGAATTGGGGTACTGTTAGAATTTAACCCAAACAAAGATAATTATTTCCCACTCCCCCAGAGGATAATCACACATTGATAAAGACAACTCATTTCTTCTTCTATCTATATTTTTGCACTGGGGCTAAAATAATGCATATGGCATGTTAAAGATTTCAATGACTTGGACAAAAAAAATTTATAAAATATTTGATATTGTGTCCACTTAAAATCAAACTTAGCATATTTTCCTGAGATACTAACATACTGGACAATATGGCACTTGGGTTACAGCTGGATCCAGAACTCAGCTTTGCAATGAAAGCACAGTATAATATTGCTGTACTCTTGCAGGATTTTGCCACTGAATATACATTACAATATAGTTTACAGTACAATTTACATTTATATAGCACCTTTCAAGCATATTGGGTGTGAATGTGTTAAAAAATTGTAATCTAATGAAAGGCATTACTGGCTGGTCAACACAATGACACTGGCAAGAGCTGTCAAAAGCTGTCTAAGTCTGTGATCAGGAAATGTTGTTCGGTTGAGTATTCAAGTTGCTAGTGATAAAAGTGCATTCAGAATAATGTGCAGAATAATATAAATGGTATCCCTAAACTATTATAATGTACTCATTATACTCATGCTGCTCAATCTCATTGCAACAATAAAACAATAACACAAATAATACAAAAATAGAATATCCCAAAATACTGCATTCAGTGCTTGGGACTTAGCTTTCCAAAGGGAACTAGATAAATACCTAAAAAGAAGTCCAAAAACAAGGCAAGGGTCAAGTAACTGGGACTGAAAGGATGTCTCTTAAAATAGCCAATGGGCTGAATGGTCTTCTGTGTTGTAAATGTTATGGTTCTAAGAAACTCAGTAGTTAAGTACTTGGGTTGGGCAGGAATGTTTTGGATTCAAAACCACTCAGCCTTCAACAACAACTTGCATTTATATAGCGCCCTACATGCAGGTTTGCTTATCACAGCATTGCACAATGGTGAGGTTGTACATTTCCAAGGTCAATAAAGAAAAATATATTTTCTTTATGGAAGAGGTAAGCAGGATCTCCCATGGACTGAAAAGGCTTTGAAGAGACCTGTCTCGCTGGTCTACAGTAATCCAAGGAGTTAAAGTTAAGCACTGCAAGCCAAACCTCTTGTAAGTAGAGTGATCCCAGCTGGGATTATTTTTAGCATTATTAAAAACACATAATCAAATGGGAAAATAAGAATAAACACCAAATCTGGAAGTAATAATACAATCATATTTGGTGAAGATAAATGAAAACGTTACTTACAGTCCCTTCAGTTCTCTGTACTTGATAAAAACATTAGCAGGAAGGCTTTTGATTTTGTTTTGCTCCAGAGACCTAATGTTGGACAAGAATAGTTTTAATATTAAAGGTGAAGTTGGTATGTAGTGAGATTCATTTTTATTGAATCAACAGCATATAAGAGCTCAAATAACAATAAATGGACAACACATGCATGAAAAGGGAGCTTGATAAGAGTAAGGCTGTAGATGCTGTATATCTGGATTTCATTAAGGCCTTTGATACAGTTATAATGTAACAATAAAAATCCTTTTATTTGATATAGCGCTTTTCACGTTTTCCAAACGTCTCAAAGCGCTTCATGCAATATACTGTAAAGTGAATTGACTGTATATTTGTGGGCGAAACGTGGCAGCCAATTGCGCACAGCAATGTCCCACAAACAGTCGTGGATTGAAGAAACTGATTTATTATTGTTTTTAGAAATCAAGAGAAATCCAATCACGGAGAAATCAAACCCAGGTTTCTCTCTTGCGAGGCAAGTCCTCTAACCATTGAGCTAAATACGGTTCCTCTTGAGAGGCTGGTACTGAAAGTGAAAAAAAGCGGGAATCAGTGGAGGTATATTACAATGGACATGCAATTGGTCGACCGAAGACCCAAAGGGTGATAGTACAGAGAATGGCATCACACTGGGAAAATGTTACCAGTAAAGTTCCACAAGGGTCTGTTTGGGACATCTTTTGTTTAATCTTTTTATAAATGATCTGGAACTAGGAGTCGCAAGTACAGTTGCTAAGTTTGCAGATGACACCAAGCTAATGAAGGTGGTAGATTGCGAAGCTGAACAAGATAGGTTACAGGAGGATTTGAACATACTTGGGAATTGGGCAGATCAGTGGCAGATGAAATTCAATGTGGAGAAATGTAAAGTACTTCACATAGGGACAAAAAATCCTGGAAGGGACTATTATTTGAATGGTAGGAAAATAATATGTATGGAAAATGAAAAGGACCTGGGGGTCCTGATTGACAATAAATTGAAGCTCTCCCAACAATGCTCTGTGTCAGTGAGTAAAGCAAACCAGAAATAGTGGGGTAATCCTGCCACTGTATAAATCATTGGTGAGACCAAACTTAGAATACTGTGTATAATTCTGATCGCCGCAGTACAAAAAGGACTTTGGAGAAATTGAGAAGATACAGAGGAGGCCAACCAAAATGAATGAGTCAATGGAAGCACTGGACTATGACGAGCAACCAAGTAAATTAGACGTGTTCATGCTGGAAAAAGGCAACATGATTGCTGTCTTTATGATTCTAAAGGAGCTAGACAATATAGATCATGACAGGCTATTTCAAAGTGTCCAGAATAGTAAAACCAGAGGACACGGCCTGCGATTGAAGGAGGTAAATTCAGAACCAATCCAAGCAAAAATTATTTCAGTGAGCGAATAGTGAACCTGTGGAACAGGCTTCCTAGGGAGACGGTTGAAGCAGGAAGTTTTGATTCTTTCAAACACAGATTTTCTTTTAGGAAATAACATTATGGGATATAGTGCATAGGTAGTTTGGGACATATGTGCATGCAACCGCCAGGAAGGTGGAAGGCGAACTAGATGGACCTTGATCCTTTTTCATTTAGAGTTTATGTTCTTATGCACAGTTGACATAGAAGATAAATACTTTCTGTCATCTTCTCACAGAATCATGGAACATTACTGCAGAATGAATGGCTGTATCTATTTTAGGTATTTAAAGTAATAATAGGAATTGATAGATTGGATTGTAGATGACTCTTCCCTTTGGTAGTTGGTAGCACTCTTACCTTGGAGAAGGAAGGTTCTGGGTTCAAGCACCACATCAGGACTTTGAACCAAAAATAGGCTAGGCTGACACTCTAATAGATATTCGGAAACTCGATACATGCATAAAGGGCAACGGAATAGAACGGATCATTTACCAACTGGCCATCAAGTCTTGTGATGTGAATATGGACTAGGATTCACTTTTCTTGGTCAGCTGGGTGTCAGACACATGTGGAAACCCATCACCAGCTTAACAGTATCCAAATCAAATGGAGTTCCATGCATCCCACCCACCCATGAAAATTCCTGAGATATTTATTCGGAAATGTGCACTGGAGGGATGCATCCTGCTTGCCAAATTCCCAGAGAGTATTAGGCGCAGGTTGGCAAGAGTTAAGGCTTGGGAACCCAGAGTATGCATTGGGGTACTACTGGAATCTATAACAACAACTTGAATTTATATAGCAACCCTCATGCAAGGTAGTGTCCCAGAGTCTAACCAGCAGCTACCACTGATAGCACTGTCTGGTAAGCTTTTCCACTGCTTGTTCAGCTACGAACACCCTACCTGCTAAACTTTGACTTGCAGGGTTAACAGGAGCTCAGGGGAAGAATACCTATCCTCAGTGACTGGTCTGCCCTTCCAAGTCCTACCAATGACCTGGGTCAATAGAAAAGTGTGGCCGCCCACCTTTTCTGCATTCTCCGCTACAACGACCCTCGCCTTCTACAAACCCGTCATAAATTAGTTTCTGGCCGTTCGCGCTGTTCACCTGACATCACTGTGGGCAGAGCAGCTCCGGATGCACATGCGCAGGTGCAGCGCAAGCGGCAAATGGGCTTCACTCGAAGGTCTTGCTGTTGTAATTTTCTGTGCGTGTCTCTTTGTGAGTGTATCTATGTCTCCTCTCTGTGTGAATGTGTGCCTCTCTGTTTGTNGTATGTATCTTTGTGTCTATGAGTGTGTGTGTGTGTCTCTCTCTGAGAATGTGTCTCTCTGTGTCTGTGAGTGTGTATCTCTCTCTCTGTATGTCTCTGAGTATGTGTGTTTTTCTCTCTCTCTCTGTCTGAGAATGTGGAGTCCTGTAGCTCAGTGGTTAGAGCACTCGCTTTGCAAGCAAGAGACCTGAGTTCAATTCCAGGCACAGGGCGAAACCTTGGGCAAGTTTCCTTACTCCACACAGAGCCTAATAATAATCCCTCCAAAACCAAAAACAATAATAAATTGGTCATTTTCAATCTACGACTGTTTGTGGGACATTGCTGTGCGCAATTGGCTGCCGCGTTCGCCCACAAATATACAGTCAATTCACTTTACAGTGTGTTCTGTGAAGCGCTTTGGGACGTCCTCCCGACATGAAAAGCGCTATATCAAATGGAAGGATTATTATTATTATTAATGTGTCTCTCTGTGTCTGTGAGTGTTTGTGTCTCTCTGTGTCTCTGAGTGTCTGTGTGTCTGTCTCTCTGGGTCTGAGTATGTGTGTGTGTCTCTCTCTGTGAGTGTGTATCTCTCTCTCTGGGTCTGAGTGTGTGTGTTTGTCTCTCTCTGTATCTCTGAGTGTGTTTCTCCCTCTGGGTCACTGTGTCTGTGAGCGGTACCGGCCCTGAGGAGGCAGGAGGTGGTGAGCTCCTGCAGCCTCGCAGGTTTCCCGTCCTCAAAAAAGGCCACCCAGTTTTTGTTAAAGAAGCAATTAAAAATTTTTTTTGCAACAATCTAATATGTGTTATTTCCATATGTTTACTTTTTATCAATAAAGTGAAAAAAGTAACAGTAAAATGTACCCCAAAGGCACCAACCACCAAAGGCAATTCTAGCAAAGCTCTCCACAATCCCCTGCAAGATTTACGAAACGCTCTGCAATTTTCGGGAAAACGTCTGCATTTTTCTGTTGGCCCAGGCAATGACCCAGGCTTGTCGTGCTGTCAACGCAGTGCCCTGGAGTATTGCGGAGCTGCCTGGCTCAGGAACTGGATTCCTGAGACCGCCACAGAGGGTTGGCTCGATTCTGATATTTTGTTACCAAACACATTACCTTGGAGCCAGTTCAACTCCAAGGAGACTCCAATTATCACCCCCCTCCCCCACCGAGGATAATACGTGTTCACTTCTTCAACTGCTTTATGGTCTCTAAGTTTGCTTCTAGTTTAGATTCTTACATTTCAAAATTGATGAACTCAGATATGAACATTTCGAAGAGAAATGACGATCGCTCACCATTGTGAATTAGCTGAACAGACATCATCTATTCTAACTCCTTCAACTTCCCCTCAAACCAGAGTTGCCATCTTCTCTTACAGTCCAGAATTGCAAGCAATGAGGCAAGAAATGATGTAAAACTACCTGATGAGGTTGAATTATTTCCTGTGCTAAATTTATATACTCTGTTGCAGTCAATTTCAGGATACACTCGGGCAAGAAATGCAGAGAATGAGAGCAAGTCACTGAATTAAATCACAAAAAACATAAAATAGTTTTTGAGTACTTCATGGTTAATATAGAGTTATGCTGCCACTTAATAAATAATAATCCTTGCATTTGATATTTTGCATTTGATACTGCACTTTTCACATCTTCTAGACGTCTCAAATGCTATAAAGTGAATTGACTGTATACTTGTGGGCGAAACGCGGCAGTCAATTGTGCACAGCAGTGTCCCACAAACAGTCATGGATTGAAAATAATCAATTTATTATTGTTTTGTTTTCTGGAGGGATTATTATCAGGTGTGTGGAGTAAGGAAACTTGCCCAAGGTTTCGCCCTGCCTGGAATTGAACCCAGGTGTCTCGCTTGCAAGGCTGAGCTGCAGGACTCCACACTTCCAAATAAGTAAATAATAATCCTTGCATTTGATATAATGGTTTCATGTTGAAAGGACATCTTAAAGCTCTTGACCAGATTTACTATAAAATGTAATGACTGTATTTTCTGTAGGCAAACATAGAGGCCAATTTTCAGACATCTTACAAATACCCCTGAATGTTATTTTGGGTCACCTGCGGGGTACCCCAGGGCTCCATCCTTTGGCCCTCTTCGTTTTCTTATCTATATGCTCCCTCTGGGCGATGTCATCCAGACAAGGGGTAAACTTCCACATGTATGCGGATGGCACACAAATCTACTTTGCCTCCTCCAGTACCAACTCCAGGTTCGCCGATGTTCTATCAGTTTGTCTGGCAAACATCAGGGCCTGGATGAGTGTAAACTTCCTGCCGCTGCATATGGACAAGACGGAAGCCATACTCCTTGGCTCCCATCAACGTCTTCACTCCTACAGATCTAAACTCCTCAACCTCCCTGGGCTCTCCCTCACATTCACTGAACCAATGCACAATCTAGGCGTCCGGTTCGACGCCCATTGGAGGTCACACTTTTAGCCACTACACCCTGAAACTCTGGAACCCTCTCCCTCAATCCCTCCACCTTGCCCCATCTCTCCCCTTTTTCAAGTCCTGCCTGAAAACCGTCCTGTTCGACCGTGTTTATTTTATAGTAAATCCTTTGAGACATCACCCCACCACCTCGATATGAAGGACTCTATATCAAATGCAAGCATTATTATTAGACATAACAGACAGAGCTGCACAAGGTAAATACGTGAATACTTACAGAGTAGTGACATTTGCTGAAACCTGCGGCACAAAGTGTAGGTTCACATCTATACATTCCAGGTGTGTGTTCTGGCAATCACATATTGGAGGATAGCGGGGAAGTACTGGAAAACAGGCAGACAAAGCTGTTTATATCCAACAGACTTATCTTCTATGCACCAGTTAAATGTTGCTGTTCTTTATTTAGGTTTCATTTTAGTAAAAGAGGAGTAAAGTCAGTAAACTAGAACATTTGAAAAATCAACAATATTTACTGACCAACAATAATAATAATAATCCTTGCATTTGATATAGCGCTTTTCACGTCGGGAGGACATCCCAAAGCGCTTCACAGAACATACTGTAAGGTGAATTGACTGTATATTTGTGGGCGAACGCGACAGCCAATTGCGCACAGCGAAGTCCCACAAACAGTCGTGGATTGAAAATGACCAATTTATTATTGTTTTTAGTTTTGGAGGGATTATTATTAGGCTCTGTGTGGAGTAAGGAAACTTGCCCAAGGTTTCGCTCTGCCTGGAATTGAACTCGGGTCTCTCACTTGCAAAGCGAGTGCTTTAACCACTGAGCTACAGGACTCCACAAATGCAAAATAAAACATGCTCGCATGTCCAGGTTGATAAATATACCAACAACTAGAAAAATACTCAGATGTAAATTATTTACTCTACCACTGTACTATATCTTATGTGTCATGTGCACTTCTGATTGGCAGTTACAAGGTTAAGGCTGTTTAAGTAGATAGTTTACACAAAAGATTTTATGACTTTTTTTTACTTCAAGTCACAAGGATCCTGAAGAGGTCAATTATACCAGAATGATTATATCATCACCAGGACATTTTAGGGACAAATTTTATAAGGTTTAATATTTTTCAGTGAATATATTACTTGAAAGTGTAAGTGAAATTAAAATCCTATAGACAGTGTGTGTCTATAGGATTTTAAGCATTTGGGATGTCCTCCCGATGTGAAAGGCGCTCTACAAATGTAATTTGTTGTTGGTATTGTGTGAGAGAATGAACCAGAGAAGAAGTTGATGGTGGACCTGAGAAGACCAATGAGACATGCCTAAGACAACAGCAGACTGAGACTAACGTACTTACTGCATTCAGTTGATTGACTTTCTTTGTAGGACAACCAGTATCTAGTTGCGGAAATAGTATCAAGCATATCTGCCCAGCCATTATTATCTTCTAAAAAAGTAGCAACAACATGTTTTAGATACAAAAATATTGTATAGGAACCCAACACAGTAATTAAAGCAATGTAATAACAATTTACAAGCAATTTCAAATTAATGGTTTCAAATTGGCTTTGCAAAGAATGATAATAAACCTTGCACTTGTTGCGCCTTATCACATTGTTGAGACATCTCAAAGCACTTCACAGAATATACTGTAAAGCGAATTGACTATATATTTTGTGGGCGAAATGTGGCAGCCAATTGCACACAGGAGCGTCCTACAAACAATTGTGGATTGAGTGACCAAATCATTTTTAAGGGATTATTGCCCCAGGAAAAACAATCAAATAACAACCGGGTTCCTACTTACTGTTAGGTTAACAGAGGCTGCCTAAGGTTTTGCCGGGAATCAAACCCGAGTCCTCTCATTTACGTGGCAGAATCTCCGTGTAGAGGGAGTGGGCCATCAGTGATTAATATCTTGTGTGAGACAGGGTAAGTCTCAATTGTGTGTCCCACTGAAGGTAACATTCTAACTGCATTTGTTCATGGAGTGATCCTCTTGTTAGAAATCATGGTCAGTCTCCTCCACTGCACAGCCATTCACCATTCTTACTAACATTGGTGTGAAGTAAATGGGTGGAGGAAAACAAATGAGGCCACAAATCTTTATACCAATAGCACTAAGAAGAACATAACAGCCATAAAGAAGCTGCTGTCCACAAAACTAGGTTGCATCTCAAAGGCATTTAACTATTAGTTGAAAAAAGATATTTTAACTGTGTGCAGCAGATCAATAGTGAGGCCACATGTAGAATATTCAGTTCAGTTTTGGGTGCTCTACCTTCAAAAGGGCATCAACACATTGAGAGGAATCAGGAAGAGTGACTAGGAGGGCTACAGGTCTTTGAGCTCTAAGTTATGAAAAGGGGCTGAACTTGTTTCTGTTAGAAATACATTTGAGGGTGGCATGGTCCAAAGGTTTAACATTGCGGAAGCAAAGATGAGTTGTGATGAAAACTAATTGCTGTGGACATGTGTAACAGACTTCCAAAAGTGCTGCTGAAGTTACATAAATGTACTTTATCAAAAAAGAATTGGATAAGTATCTGCTTGAAAACCATACTTGGGGATATAGAGCCAGCTGCATACTGAAATGAAGAAATACCCCGAGGGCCATAATACCGTGTGTGTGTGTGTGTGTGTGTTTGGAGGGGATGTTTTATATGATGGGAATAATCCTAGGATTGAATTTGAATTGTGGAGATTTGCAGATTGGTGAATAATGTGGATCTGTGATTGATACTTTTGGACTTCAGGGCAGTGGTTTTGAATTGCTTTCCCCAGGGGATAGAGCGGGAGAGGTAAAAATAATGAAACAGTAGATTTTTGTGGCTGTGAAAGGAATGGGTTCGATTGGCTGCTTGACATTTTGACATTTCACATTTTCTTATGTTTTTATTGGCAATTTACCAAAATGCTAACTTCACACACAATGTTCTGCAATTTTTTGGGGGAAGAAAGATTCATGCACAATGCTTGTCTCATACTATCTGAGTCTACTACTTTTTTCACAGAGTTTCATAACCCTGACGACTTTGACTTCCAGCAAATTCCACCGAATAAGCAAAGTAATTTACACAGAAATGAGTTGTGTAACAATGGTTTCACAATGTAAATTTGCATTAACTACATGTCTGACATACAATAACATTTGAAAATATTAAATATTACATTACCACAGTCTTCCTCGTCGGCTCCATTTGCACAGTCCTTAATATTATTGCAGTGAGATATCTGTGGTACACAAATTGAGAGATTGCCACATGGAAAATATCCAAGAGGGCATCTCAGATCCTGAGCGACAGCTTCTGTTATAGTGAAATCTAAATAAAAACGCAGAAAATGAAATCTAAAAAAAACCAGAAAAAAGCACTTCACTCCTAATTTTTTTAAATTTAAAAATGTATTCTTTAGAAGAATTCTAAATTCTAGAGTTTAATTTAATTTAATTAGTTTAATTTAATCAGACCTACAGTTCTTAAATAAATATATGAATGGAACAGAGGTTTCACATGACAAACTGGTACACAAGGAACAAACTGTTTGATATTTAAATTACAAGCAATTCTTCCAGATCTACCCAATGAAACATTTCATTCCATTTTCCATATTCTCCCCTTTGCTGTTCTTCCCTGAGTAACTACAACAACAACAAGATTACATTTGTATAGCGCCTTTCATGTCAGGAAATACAGGAATAGAGTAACACAGGTTCCACCAGCCTTCCAAGAGGCCACTCTTCTCATGTTAGCCTGGTCTGTGAATGTTGGCAGGAGAGCATCATCAGCATCAGCATCATAACAACAATAATAATAATCCTTGCATTTGATATAGAGGCACCTCATCAAGTCATTGAGACGTCTCAAAGTACTTCACAGAATATACTGTAAAATTAATTGACTGTATATTTTGTGGGTGAAACGCAGCAGCCAATTGCGCACAGTAGTGTCCCACAATAACTTTTGGAATTAAGTGACCGATTTATTATTTAAAGTCACCCAACTGACCAAAATGAAATGGAAAGTAAGATTTCTGGTTTGAGGCACTCCTTTTTGCTATTGGATTGAGCATTTTAATTTGAAGGTGTTAGATTGGTTTGCTTAAACTGGTTACCTGATGCGTCTGTGTGAAAAAATAGCCTTTGGCTGCCTTTGTTTCCAGATGAGGTTGCAATGTTTTTCTGTCTGGCGGTTATATTAGATTGCCTTGACCTCAATATTATATAATAATAATCTTGCATTTGATATCGCGCCTCAGGTCATTGAGTTGTCTCAAAACACTCCACACTGTAAAGTATAGCGACCGTACATTTTGTGGGTGAAACACGTCAACCAATTCCGCACAGCAGTGTTCCTACAAACAGTTGTGGATTGAGTGACCAATTATTTAATTTAAAGCAGTAAGTTCCCACTTACTGCTAGGTAAACAGAGGCGAGTGGAGTAAGAAAACTTGCCTAAGGTTTTGCCCTGCCTAGGAAACAAATCTGGGTCCTCTCGCTTGCAAGGCAAGTGCTGTAACCACTATGCTGCAGGACTGTAACTGAGTGCAGACCTGTCGTCCCCCATATCAATGTGCTCAGATTTTCCAGAGTAGTGGGTAGAGAGAGGTGGGTGGAGGGGAGAGATTAGGCAATATTAGGACCAGGAGGCATGACTGAATTCTCTAATCTCTGGTCTGTAGCACCCTCAACCCTCCCAACCACCCACCCGTGCTCTGTCTGAGACCTGCTAAATTAACAAAGACTGTGTATAGAACCTGGGACCTTGCTGTTCTGTATGAACAAGCACCCAAAGATGAGGTGCAGTTAATTATCAAGGCACTCCAAAACAAAATGAGTGAAGATACACATAATGTTAACCATACTGTCAACCATACTGTCGGGGCGAGCAATCAGGTCAGAGCGGAGGCAAAGCCTGGTCCTAGCGATCAGCATAAAAGGAGCGGCGGAGGTAAGCTGTCTCTGAACTGTCAGAGCGACGAAAAAAAGGAGAAAAAGAAAAAGTGATGTAGGTGTGACGTCATTTTTTTCAACAGCAGAACCAGGGATAAACATCGACAAACTGTCAGAAACTACAACACTGACAGCAAATTAAAACAACAAAAAAGATATTGAAAACACTGTGTAAGAAGATGATGTGGCAAGTTAAATGTGAGGTCTGTGATATGTGGGAGTTAATGGAGGGCGCCCTGAGCCCGGGCGACTTCAACTGCAGCAAGTGTTTGCAACTCAGGAAGCTCCAGCTGAGAGTAGCTGAGCTGGAAGCCGAGGTGCAGACACTGCACTGCATCAGGGACAGTGAGAGGTTCTTGGAGAGTATGTTGGAGGAAACCATTCAACGTGAACCATACTCCCCTGAGGCTCGGGAGATGCTTGCGTCCGGTTAATGCTCAGGGACAGGATGTTTTCATCGGTCCTGCAGATAATGGGACCCCTAAGAGAGGGGTGATCGAGCCTTGGTCTTCAAACTTGATCAACGGATGTGAGTATTTGATGGACCAGACACCTCAAGAGGTGGTCACCCCACCCCACACACCGAGGGTTCAGATGGAAAATGACTGGGTGACTGTCCGGCATGGTAGGAAGAGGGGATGGGCAGGGCAGAATGCCCCCCATAGTGTAGCACTCTCAAACCAGTACTCTATTGAACATTGAGAGTGTGGATATCTCCAGGGAGGACAGTATAAACTAATTGGTGGAACAGGGGGACATAAGTAACAGGAGTATTGCTGTTGTCATGGGGATACAACAGTGAGAGGTATAGACTGACGTTTCTGTAACAGAAGATGGGAGTCAAGGATGGTATGTTGCCTGCCTGGTGCTACAGTCTTAGACATCGCAGAAAGGGTGGATAAAATTCTTCAGGGGGAAGAAGAACATCCAGAAGCGGTGGGGATCCATGATTTTGGTAAAACAAAAAGGGCTGAGACTCTACAGGGTCAATATCAAAAGCTGGGGAAGATACTAAAGAATCGAACATCCAAGGTGGCGATTTCTGGATTGCTCCCTGTGCCTTGGGCGAATAAGTACCTGAATGGCAGGACCAGGATCAACTCCAGAATGTTTGGCTGGAGAAATGGTCCAGAAAAGAGGGCTTCAAGTTTCTAGATCATTGGGACCATTTCTGGGGCAGGTGGAACCTGTATCATATGGATGGGTTGCACCTAAACAGGGCTAGGGCGAATGTGCTTGCAGCCAGGCTATCTAATGCTGTTGGGGAGGGCTTAAACTAGTTTTGAGGGGAAAGGGAATGCAAAAAACGAAGAGCTAGAAAATGGAGAAATAAAACAGGGGGGAAGCGCAGAACAGGTCAAGTCGGTCTTGGGAGTGCATGTGCCTAAATGCATAGAGTTTAGCAAACAAGATTGGTGAGCTGCAGGCTCAAGTGGTCATAGGGGGATACGATGTAGTAGCAGTAACAGAGACTTGGCTCAAGCAAGGACAGGAATGGGAGCTGAATATTCGGCTATAATGTATTCAGGAGGGATAGGGAAGGAAAAAAAGGAGGAGGTGTGGCAATGTTAGTCAAAGATACGGTTATAGCCGTGGAAAGGGTCGAGGTGCTGGAGGGCCCCAAAACGGAATCTATCTGGTTAGAGTTAAGGAACAAAAAAGGAGCTGTTACGCTGGTAGGGGTATACTATAGACCACCAAATAGTGGGAAGGAAATAGATGAGCAGATCTGCAAGCAGATCTCAGACAGATGCAAGGCCAATAGAGTCGTGATAATGGGGGACTTTAATTATCCCAACATAGACTGGCAAAACAACAGCGCAAAGGGCAAGGAGGGGGAAAGATTCCTAAAATGCATACAGGACAACTTTCTTGATCAGTACGTTTCCAGCCCAACAAGGAAGGAAGCAGTGCTAGATCTAGTTCTGGGGAATGCAGAAGGACAAGTGGAGCAGGTTTCAGTGGGAGAGCATCTGGGCAATAGTGATCATAACATCATTAGATTCAAGTGCATATGGAAAGAGACAAGGAACCATCTAAGGTAAAGATATTCAACTGGAAGAGGGCAAATTTCAGTAAGTTAAAAAGGGACCTGCCAAGGTGGACTGGAAAGAAAGATTGGCAGGTAAAACAACTAAAGAGCAGTGGGAAGTCTTCAAGGATGAGATAACTCGGGGACAAAATAAATACATTCCCACAAAAGGGAAAAGTAGGGCTTCCAAACCTCCGTGGATGACGAAGATAATTGTATCTAAAAAGAAGCAGAAAAAGGAGGCGTATGACAAATGTCAAACCCAAGATACAGACGACAACCAAATAGAATATAGGAAGTGCAGAAGAGGTTTGAAAAAGGAAATAAGAGGGGCAAAAAGATTATACGAAAAAAGGTTGGCGGGTAACATTAAAGGGAATTCTAAAATATTTTACAAACATATCAAGGAAAAAAGGCTAGTCAAAGGTAGGGTGGGGCCAATTAAGGACCAATGGGGAAATCTTATTGTGGAGGCAGAGGACATGGCTGATGTGCTGAATGAATACTTTGCATCTGTCTTCACAAAAGAAGTGGATGCACCAAATGCCACAGTATTGGAGGAGAGGGTAGAGGAAATGGATAGGATAAGTATAAACAAAGAGGAAGTACTGAAAAGGTTGACTGCGCTGAAGGTAGATAAGTCGCCCGGTCCGGACGGGATGTAACCAAGTTTACTATGGGAGGCACGGGTACAAATGGCGGAGGCTTTGGCTATAATTTTTCATTCTTTGTTGGACCCAGGAGTGGTGCCAGAGGACTGGAGAGTGGCCAATGTGACTTCCCTGTACGAAAAGGGACAGAAGGACAAACCTGGGAACTACAGGCCAGTCATCCTAACATCAGTTGTGGGGAAACTCCTGGAGACTATAATCCGAGACAGAATAAATCTTCACTTAGAAGAATATGGGTTAATTAGGGACAACCAGCACGGATTTGTTAAAGGCAAATCTTGTCCAACAAATCTATTAGAATTTTTCGATGAGGTAATGGAGAGGGTGGATAAAGGTAGTACATTTGATGTAGTTTATATGGACTTTCAAAAGGCATTTGACAAAGTGCCACATGAAAGACTTGTAAGAAAGATAGAAGCCCATGGTATAAAAGGGACAGTGGCAGCGTGGATCCAGAACTGGCTGGGAGACAGAAAGCAGAGAGTTGTGGTGAATGACTGCTTTTCTGACTGGAGGTAAGTGTACAGTGGTGTCCCTCAGGGATCGATATTAGGACCACTGCTCTTCTTAATATACATAAATGATCTGGACTTGGGTATAGCAAGTACCATTTCCAAGTTTGCGGACGACACAAAGTTAGGTAGAGTGGTAAACAGTGAGAAGGATAGCAGCCAACTGCAGGAAGACATAGACAGAATGGTAAAATGGGCAGACACATGGCAGATGAGTTTCAATGTGGAGAAATGCGAGGTAATGCATTTTGGTAGAAAGAATGAGGGGAGGCAATACAGACTGGTAATACAATCTTAAGGGGGGGGTAAAAGAACAGAGAGACCTGGGGGTGCAAGTAAATGAATCCTTGAAGGTGGCAGGACAGGAAGATAAAGCTGTATAAAGGGCAAATGGGATACTAAGCTTTATAAATAGGGGCATAGAGTACAAGAGTCAGGAGGTTATGATTAACCTATATAAAACACTGGTTAGGCCTCAGTTAGAATACTGCGCCCAGTTCTGGGCATCACACTATAGGAAGGATGTTAAGGCATTGGAAAGGGCGCAGAGGAGATTTACGAGGGTGGTACCAGGAATGAGGGACCTTGATTATGGGGAAAGGCTGGAGAGGCTGGGATTATTCTCATTGGAGCAGAGAAGGTTACGAGGAGACCTAATAGAGGTCTTCAAAATCATGAGGGGATTTGATAGGTTAGAAAGGGAAAAACTGTTTCCACTGGTGGGTGTGTCGGTGACTCGAGGTCACAGATTCAAAATAGTCTCTAAAAGAAGCAGAGGGGAGGTGAGAAGAAATGTTTTCACGCAGCGAGTTGTTTGAATCTGGAACGCATTGCCTGAAAGGGTGGTCGAGGCCGATTCAATAACTACTTTTAAAAACGCGGTGGACGGGTATTTGAGGAGGGCGGATTTGCAGGGTTATGGGGAAAGGGCTGGGGAGTGGGATTGACATTAATTGCTCTATTCAAAGAGCCGGCACAAACTCGATGGGCCGAACGGCCTCTTTTTGTGTTGTACAATACTATGTTTCTATGATTCTATGATTTGCTTCGTTTATATTCCAGATTAATACAGTGTAGAGATTTAAGATAGCAAGCTGCCCACTGAAACAAATTAATATCTACAGAAGAATGATATTATTAATAATCCTTACACTTGATAAAGCACCTTTCTGTGAATATTGGCAGATTATTATGCCATGCGTGCCATCATAACTACTTGCATTTATTATGCTGCAGTTTTGCAAAGGATTCCTCAATAAGGGACCCGGAGACACACCGTACCAATTTGTGGGTTGCCCACTTTACACAATCTACTCTTGAGGCAGGAATCCTGCAAGAAATCCAGTTATAAATTGCTGCATATTAAAAGTAAATCTGTACATTTGGCATTGTGCCTTTCATGTCAAGAAGATGTCCCAAAGCATTTAATAATAATGATGATCCTTGCATTTGATACTGTAAAGTGAATTGACTGTATTGTATGTGTGAAATGCAGCAGCCAATATATATGTGTCAGCTACTTCACAAGATAACAACAACAACAAGACACACTGTAAAGTGCAGTGACAGGGCAACCTCCAATTAGTAGTCCCATATCAAAAGGGCCAGGGAACAAAACTGCAGTTATATTTACATTTTTCAAGTTAAAATATCTGCACTGTCGTTTGAACATCTTGATCTGTCAGTATAACTCTTTCCCCAGAATGTACCACCATCTGGAAATATGTCTCTACCATGCAGTAACTTGAATACACTACTAATCACTTGCTGGTTGTTGCAAGATTGATGGAACACACTTTAAGCAGTGAGAAGGCTCTAGGCAAGAAATCTCTGAGATTTATTGTGCTCTTTGCAGCCACCAGTATTAATTGTCAAGAAAAAATAAATGCAAAATACGGCAGATACTGGAAATCTGAAACAAAAACAGAGACTGCTGGGAACACTCAGCAGATCAGGCAGCATCTATGGAGACCCTTTGTCAGAACTCGGGGATGTTGGGAAGGAGAGATTTTAAGGATTAACAGAGAGCGGAGGCAAATATTAATTGTCAGACTGCTGAAGCGTTCACATTTTACCATGTTTCGTGTATCTTATCTTCAGCTACAGCTTGTTGGAGTTTCAAATATACACAAACATTTTCAACTATTTTATTTACAGAGCTGCATATTTGGAGAATTACAAACGCCAGTGAAAATTGAAGATGGCAGCTTTCGCAGCTTTTTCCAATTTTCAGTCTTTCTTTGCTATAGGCAGCAACTCACTGTTCAGGCGGTACTTCAAGTGGCTAACACGCACATTTTAAACCAGACTGTAAATGTCAAGTAATAATAATAATAATAATATTCCTTTCATTTGATATAGCGCTTTTCACGTCGGGAGGACGTCCCAAAGCGCTTCACAGAACATACTGTAATGTGAATTGACTGTGTATTTGTGGGCGAACGTGGCAACCAATTGCGCACAGCAATGTCCCACCAACAGTCGTGGATTGAAAATGACCAATTTATTATTGTTTTTGGTTTTGGAGGGATTATTATTAGGCTCTGTGTGGAGTAAGGAAACTTGCCCAAGGTTTCGCCTGTGCCTGGAATTGAACTCAGGTCTCTCGCTTGCAAAGCGAGTGCTCTAACCACTGAGCTACAGGACTCCACAGTGTTTGACTATGGAGCACATCGCAGCTGAGTCTAATTTTGTCCTCATCCAACATTTGCACACATGCACATTTCAGTGAGGAGCGTTGGGGGGTGGGTGGAGGACGTTGAGAAAAAAGAGAAACAGTAAGCGCATAACAAGCAGTTGTGATAAATTTGGCTCATTTTTCTGCTGATGAATTCAGTGACATGGGTACCAATTGAAGAACTCCAACTAGCTGAGGACTCAGTGCAGACCAATGAGCTTCCTGGTCTCTATTCCTCACTACCTCATTCCCTCCATTTCATCTCAGCAAAATGGTTTCTCCTCCCGCCCCAGCCCGGTCACCTGCGGCTACCCCAGGTCTCCATACTTGTCCCTCTTCTTTTCCTTCTCTATATGCTTCCTCTGGGCGATGTCATCCGCAGACACGGGGTAAACTTCCAGATGTATGCGGATGGCACACAAATCTACTTTGCCTCTTCCAGTACCAATACCAGGTTCGCCGATGTTCTATTAGCTTGTCTGGCAGAAGTGTAAACTTCCCGCAGCTGAATATGGACAAAACGGGAGCCATACTGGTCCTATCAATGTCTTCACTCCTGCGGATCCAAATTCCTCAACCTCCCTGGGCTCTCCCTCAGACTCACCGAACCAGTGTGCAACCTAGTCATCCGGTTCAGCTGTCCTTCCTCCCCCACATCCAGTCCCTGACCAAGACCGTATTCTTCCACCTCCGCTATATTCCCCACCTCCGACCATACCTTACCCCAATCACAGCTGAAACCCTCGTGCATGCATTTGTCACCTCCCGCCTGGATTACTCCAATGCACTCCTCGCAATTCTCCCCAACTCCACTATTCACAAGTTCCAGCTCACTCAAAACTCTGCTCCCTGCATACTGACCCAGACAAACCTCTGTATCCACATCTCACCTGTTCTGGCCGGGCTCCACTGGCGACCCATCACTGAATGGATCGACTTCAAGATCCTCACATTTGTGTTCAAATCCATTCACTCTTTGGGACCTCCCTACCTCTCCGATCTCCTCACTCCCGCTCGACTGGCACTGGCCCCCTGCTCATCCCTCGCACCCTCCGCCTCAACATTGGAGGTCATGCTTTCAGCCACTATGCCCCAAACCTCTGGAACACTCTCATTCAACCCCTCTGCTTTGCCCCCTCTCTCCCTTCTTTCAAGTCCCGCATGAAAACTTTCCTCTTCAACCGCACTTAAGGCCACCTCCCCCCGCATCAGAATCAGGCTGTGCCGCTGTTAAGTGCTCTGAGATGCTACCCTGCGTGGAGGGCGCTATATAAGTGCAAGTTGTTGTTATCACACCAAATGATATGTTTACCCATACAGCCATGCACAAGATCACCTTCAGAGCGCCTGTTTACAACACATTGAATAGCGCCATCTTTAACGTCAACAAGATAAGCAGATAGGACTCGGATTTAACATTTCATGTGAAGAAGGCATCTCCGACAATGCATTCCTGAGCATTGCTTTGGAGTGTCAGCCTAGACTGTGAGTTCAATGTCTCAACATAAACGTACATTTTTCTGACTCAGAGATGAGAGTGCTACCAACTGAACCAAGCTGACACCTTGGAGAGCTAGATTTCCTGTGTCCCAGGTATATTGCACAGATGTGGATTTGGTTTCAAACCAAGTCTAAATGCATAACTCCAGTCCAAGTGGCATTAAATTACAAAAGGTACTTTACGGATTCAGTTGTCTAATATCCCTGAGTTGACTATGATTACCTGCTCCCTGCGTTATTAACAAAAGTTCTTATCATTATTTCTACATATGTTTAGATTTGCAGAGGACAATTTCAGGACAGACACCAGGAACTATTGGTCAGGAAGGGTGGTTGAAGCTAAAAGATGCTAGACTCTTTTAAAAAAATGTAACACTATGATGGAAAATGATAGAATGGGTAATGTGAAAGGAGAAGATCAAATCTGCCAAAGGCCTTTTTCATACAAACCAATCTTGCGATCTTGTGAACATTGTAATTTCAACACCCAAACTTTGGGTAATTCATAAGATTCTTTCAAAGACCATGTCTCCTAGTTAGCGGTTTGTCCTCTTATGTAACTTATTTCTGGATTGGATCATTTCTGGTTGAATAAAAAAAATTGGTTGAATTGGTTAAAGACAAGGTCAGCGATGGAAAAATTTGGTTATCCAAACTGAGATTGGTTTTAGCAACAGAGTACATAGCGATGTACTAAATTACTGAGCATGACAATGGTGGAACCCATTAAAAGTCATGAAACGATGCATTCATGTGTCAGCTTGGCACAGTGGTAACACTCTCACCTCTCAGTCAGAAGGTTGTGGGTTCACATCAATGTCAGGACTTGTAATCACATAATCTAAGATGACACTCCATGTTAAACCGAGTTCAGGTAGATGTTAAAGATTCCATGGCATTCTTCAATAAGAGAATGAAGTTTCTCCTGGTGTCCTGGCCAACAATGCCTCAAATAAAATTTGTCACTCACTCCATGGCTGTTCGTGGGACAGAGCTGTGCGGAATTGGCTGCCGTGTTTTGCTCACAAAATACACAGTTAATCCACTTTACAGTAAATCCTGTGAAGCGCTTTGAGTTGTCTTGACGACGTGATGAGGCGCTATGCAAGGATTATTATTTTTATTATAACTTAAAAGAGGCTGTAATTTAAGTGTGACATGGTTTTAATTTAAAAATTCCCGAAGTCTTCATAAAATCTTAACATTGAAAGATTTTGCATGACACCTTTTGTGAGAAACACAATGAACGTTGGTATAGTGAAAAATACTGCACCCAATTCAATTCTTAAAATAAATAGATGTTCCATCTTTGTGACATGCCACCATCTATATTAATGACAAGTTGACCTTTTTCTGTGAATACATTTAAATGGAATGGTGCAGTTTCATGAATCATGACTCAGGCCAATAAGTGTAACATTGTCACTAGTACATTTGTTTTGTTCCCAGTCCTTTATACCATTTCAGTGACAAACTGAAAAGTAAACACATCATGCAAGATTAATGAATCTTCAGGGATGTTGGTTCCTCCACTCAATAATCCACAAAGGTCACATAGTCTATTGAGTGAGAGAATGTAAATTTAACTCACAACCATATAACACAACATCCCCCAACATGGAAAAGCGCGATTCCAAATGCAAGGATTTGGATGCTGAGTAAGGGAGATGGTGGGGAAGGTGGTCAGAGGCACGGTTGAAGAGGTAGTTTTTAACGCAAGATTCAATGCAGCTATAAAAATCCTTAAATTTGGTACTGCTCCTTTCACGTCAGGAGGACTTACCAAAGCCCTTCAGTAAAGTGGAGTAACTGTATTTATTTTTGTGGGTGAAACAACGCAGCCAATTTAAGCAATATCCCATAAACAGTCATGGAGCAAGTGATCATTTTTTTTTTCCAGGACTCCAGGAGAAACTCCCTTCTCTTTCAAATAGTGCCAAGGAATCTTTAACGTCCACCTGAACAGGCAGGCAGACAAGGCCTTGGTTTAACGTCTCATCCGAAGAACTGCACCTCCAAAAATATGTCACCTCCTTAGTTCCGCTTTGGAATATCGCCTTATCAACCTTTTGGGTCGGCCAACCAAATAAATGTTCTTAATAGAATATTTCTTCATTTATGGCTGCCTCATGGGGATCGCTGCTCGGTAACAAGGTATTGATTTGGAACAGACTCGACTGGACTAGTGCGAATGTTCGGCCAGCCACATCCTGATAGTTGATCACGATTGATTATTGTAGGTTGATCAACGTGGCTTGGTCACCATCTCACTCAGACTGGACAAGTTCCAAGTCCAGATGTTGGGCTTGAACCCCCAACCTTCTGATTTAGAGTCTAGACAGCTTCCAACTGAGTCAGGCTGACACATAATGCAGCTAGATAATTCAATGTATTCCTTTCATTCTATATTTTGCTAATGTTGAACAACTATAATAATAATAATCTTTGCATTTAGTATAGTACATTATTGAGGTGTCTCAAAGTGCTTTACAAGATTTACTGTTAATTTGTGGGCGAAACGCAGCAGCTTGTTTGCACACAGCAATATCTGACAAACAGCCATGGAGTGAGTGACCATTTTAATTTGAGGGATTGTTAGCCAGGACACTAACCTTTCTGTTAATCCTTTCTGTTTTCGAATAGTGCCATAGGGTGAAACCTTAGGCAAATTTCCTTACCCGACACGCTTCTGTTTACCCAGCAGTAAGTAGAAACCCGGTTGTTAGTCGATTAGCAGACCGCTTTCCAGGGGTAATAATCCCTTCAAATTTTTCTGAAATAATAAATTGGTCACTCAAACCACAAGTTATTGTGGGACACTGCTGTGTACAATTGGCTGCCACATTTCGCCCGCAAAATATACAGTCACTACACTTTACAGTAGTGAATGCTATTAATCCTGTGAATGCTTTGAGACAACTCAATGGCGTGATAAGGTGCTATATCAAATGCAAGGATTATTATTACTATCATAATTACAAGGCAATCGCTAGACAGAAAAACCTTGCAACCTCACCTGGAAGCAATGGCAGCCAAAGGCTATAGTTTCACACAGACCCATCAGGTAACCAGCTTATACAAACCAATCTATCATCTTCAAATTAAAATGCTCAATCCAATAGCAACAAGGATTGCCTCAAACCAGAAATCTTACTTTCCATTTTATTTTGGTCAGCCAGGTGTTTGGCACATGCACAAACCAAACACCATGCTTAAGAGTATCCAAACCAAACTGGAATTTCCATCTGGATGCATGGAATTTTTGGAGATAAACTGTTGGAATGGAATACGCACTATCTCCCTGGAGGGACGCATCCTGCTTATCTAATTCCACAAACTATTTGCCACAAGTTGGCAAGAGCCAAGACTTGGGTTCCCAGAGTGTGACTTGAGATACTGCTGGAGTATGACCAGCAAAAACCACATAGCTTACCATTGATATCACTGTCTGGCAAGCTTTCCCGCTTCCTGTCTAGCTAGGACCACCTTACCCGTTAGGGCTTTGGTTTGCAGGGTTAACAGGAGCTGAATGGCTGATTCTCTGCCCACAGTAACTGGTCTGCCCTTCCAGGTCCTGACGATGAGCCATTCTGGCTGTGCTATCATCAGCAGTGCCCTGGAATACTGAGGACTGGAGACCACAATAGAGAGCCCAAACCCCGGATTTTGAGGGCTCCCCCAAAAAGTTGCAACGTGATAAGGCATTTATCAAATGCAAGGAATATTATTATTATTAATAACACTCTCACCTGCAGAGAGATTTTTAATGGAAAAAAAAAATTTTCAGCTTCTCATGTATACGCATAGCGCTCTGAGAAATCCCGATATCTCCAGAGGTGGGAACACTTTTGCATAATGGAGTGAGGGACAGCGATTGAGAAGGCCATTCACACAAACAACTAAAAAAAGGAGCAAAATAAATAAATGTGTGGGGCCGAGGAACAGAAGTTGAGAAGAGGCCAATCACACAATACAAATCAGTTGTGCAGTCTGGTGCCGTTTTATCAGTTGAGCCGTGGCATGAACGTGAAGCCTGTAAAATCTGTAAAAATGTCTGACAAAGCACCTCGGAAGTATGGGAGTGGTGCTAAAAAATGGAAAGCAAAAGAGTCTGCATTTCCCAATGTAGACACCGCTTTACCAAGTTTTTTTTGACACTGCCAGTGACTAATGCTGGAGGCGAACACTCATTTTCAAAACTGGCGCTAATCAAACATCGACTCAGGTCAACTCGGGATCAGCCAAGATTCAATAATTTGACACGAATGTCAATCGAGTATGGCTTGCTTCGCCAGCTGTAATTTCAATGACATTATTGAAGACTTTTCGGCCATGAAGAGTAGGAAGAAACCAATTTTAACAGCTGTTCTAACGTAAAGCTCTTGTTTGATTTTACCTTTAAAAATCACTAAGTGTATTTGTACTAGTTTGTCCTGAAATTAATAAGATTTTGTTTGTTTTAACTTTGATTCAGCTTTACAATTCTTATACCACATTTAAAAACCGACATTGAATTAAATTAACAATAGAGTGTTTGGCATCACCAGATGGTGGTAAAAGGGAAGGAATTAAACATTCAAAAAAAGGGGCCTCCAAAACTATACTAGCCCTGGGCCCCCCATCAAGCTTAATCTAGCCCTGCTTAAACCCATAACCTTCTGACTCCGAGTGCTATCAACTGAGCCAGATAGAAACATGGGTAGCACAAGCACTAAATGAATTGAAGTGCACCTACAAAAATAATTGTTTCATTTAGGTACTTATTGTTCAATATACCATTTCCTAAATTTTGGCTGAATGTATCTTCCAATTTGCTGTATACTTTTGATCCATCTTGACAGGAAAAGAAGGCAAAGAAAGTAAGTGCATTTTGTGCAAACCAATATTAGAATAACAGTGGAAGGACTGGCCCAAGGGTATTCTAAGAGAATGTGTCATTCCAAACCTTGAGACACCAGCTCATTCATGGAATCCTAAAACCATCATGGTGATACTTTTTTATATATTTCAGGCTGACCAAACAAAAAGTCTTCTAAGCAAGGCAGCCAATAACTTCCAAAACTTGGAAGATAGGAGCATAGGAACACAAGGAGTCCATTCAGCCCTTCAAGCCTGTTCCACCATACTATAAGATCATAGCTGATCTGTATCTCAACTCAAAATACCTGGGTTTGCCTCATATCCCTTGATACCCTTATCTAACAAACATCATTCCACCTCAGTCTTGGAAATTTGAATGGATCTAGCTCCCACAGCCTTTTGGGGGAGAGAGTTCCAGATTTCCATTACCCTTTGCGTGAAGAAATGCTTCCTGATTTTACTCCTAAATGGCCTAACTTTCATTTTAAGATTATGCCTTCTTGTCTGGATTCCCCCACCAGAATTGTTTGAGGATAGTTTCAGGAAGAAGCTCAGGCATTTGTGGATACCCTGTAGTTCTTGTAGGTCACATTTAGTTCAACAACGCAATCTTCTGGTGTATCAGAACAGTTCCCTAGTCAGTGTGATGTACTCTAGGTGAATAGCTGGATTAGTAGCAGTGAATTCTATAACCACTTCAGTTAGAATATTGCATTTTAAGCACATGATATGCAGAACACTCCAAATCTTGAGCAACGTGGAACAAGAAGTTCAGCCCCCTATGTTTTTTGCGGAAATCCATCATCAACGACAATTACATCGTATAGCGTCTTTCACGTCGGGAGGACTTCCCAAGGCACTGATCATTAGTGTTTTGAGAAGGGTTTGGGATTATAATAATAATAATTCTTGCATTTGATATTGCACTGAATTACATTGTTGAATTATCTCTGAATAGCTCACAGATGTTTTAGGGTGAAGTTTAGTATTAGCCTAGCCTGAGAGTTGGTAGCACTCGCACCTCTCTGTGAGAAGCTATTGGTTCAATCCCAATGTCAGGAGTTTCAACTGGTATAGCCTAGGCCAGGATGGTCCAACTTTTTGGCTGCTGAGAGCCAGAGGCTGGATTTGAGAAACGTTCGCTGGCCACATAAGCAACATTTTTGTGTTTCCCTTCCAGAAACATAACCCACAGGAACAATATAAAAATCTTATCACTTAATTTCCCTATATCTTAGTTACAATAATAATAATCCTTGCGTTTGATATAGAGCCTTATCACGTCTTCGAGACATTTCAAAGCTCTTCACAGAATATACTGTAAAGTGATTTGACTGTAAAACTTTAAATTGGGAATGAAAAATTTATGGAAATATTAAAACAATAATACAGCCTACAAAGAGGCATCTGTCCCTGTGTCTCTCTATATCTGTGTGTGTCTCTGTATCTCTCTCTCTCTATGTCTTTGTATCTCTCTCTGTCTGCGTGTGTCTCTGTATCTCTTACTCATCGCTCACTCTCTCTTTCTGTCTGTCTGTATCTAATAATAATAACAATCCTTGCATTATCACGGTGTTGAGATGTCTCAAAGCTCTTCACAGAATATACTCTAAAGTGGATTGACTGTGTATTTTGAGGGCAAAACACGGCAACCAAATATGCACAGCAGTGTCCACAAACAGTTGTGGATTGAGGGATCAAATTATTATTACTTACTTGTCTCTTGTGTTACCATTTGAAAGTACAAAAATTATCCTTTATTATGTGTAGCAGTAGTAATTGAATATTTGGATAGGAATAGGAGGTTAATTATAATAGATAACCGCTCCCTCCATATGTTACAGCCTTCTAAACATGGCAGTATTCAAAAGAAAAAGAGGATTTCTCCTGGCCAAAAATTCTCTGGATAAATTTGTCATTATTTTCAAGGCTGTCTATAGATCAATACTTCACACAAATTGGTTGGTGCATTTGCATACAAATACAATCATTATACTACAATAAAGCCTCTGGTTTGAGATATTCAACGTTGTGATAAGGCACAATATCAAATGCAAGGATTATTATTAACAATGAACAAATGCCAAGACTAAATTACAATAAAATAACTGGTTCTGGGATAATATTCTGCATTCTGCTTAATTGCCTGGCTGACTTAATTTTCGTTTAGAAAAAAGTGTAAAATATAATTATTTCAAATGGGGATGGAAAGGAGCATTATTTTATTAGCTGTGGTTTGAGTTTGCACGTGGAGTTCAGATTGGAAAGCAATCTCCAGGAAGCAGTTCTTTCCATTTTCACTTACAGTTAAAGCAGCTGATGGATTTGCAATGAGGACTGTAATTGGTATAGAACAGACTGTGCAGATTTCAAGAGCTTCTTACAACAGGAGTAATTCATTATTCTTGACAAGTCCTTTTTCACAGTGCAACTTCCAGTCAGTCTCACTACCTCTACTGTGCCTTCAAATTGCATGAAAACAAGTGGAATAAATTGTTCTATCCCCCAGACAAACCGATTTTTATTCTGGCTATTTACAGTGTATTTTCCTGGAGTCCTGTAGCTCAGTGGTTCGAGCACTTGCTTTGGAAATGAGAGACCTGGGTTTGATTCCTAGCAGGGCGAAATGTTGGGCAAGTTTCCTTACTCCACACGCCTCTGTTTATCTGGTAGTAAGTTGGAACCCAGTTGTTAGTTGATTGGCAGATCACTTTTCCGGAGCAAAAAACAATTCCTCAAAAGATCCCAATAATAATTTGGTCACTCAGCATAAGATTGTTTGTGGGACACAGCTGTGCGCAATTTTCTGCCGGGTTTCGCCCACAAATATACAGTCAATTCACTTTACAGTATATTCTGTGAAGCGCTTTGAGACATCTAGAAGACGTGAAAAGCGCTACATCATATGCAAGAATTTTTTTTGTGCTATTAGCAGAAACCTTTGGAAAAAATCCTTAAAATGATCATTTATCATATAAAGGAAATAAAATGTTCCCACGATAAAGAGAATTATCTAATTAAAGCAATTGCTTTATGTGTAATTTTAAAAAATGTTCAATATCAGTGGTAGCAGTGGTGGCAGCGATGGTCCAAGAGGGGGCACCACAAAGCTAGATCTGCACAGCCACTTCTTTAATAGACAATAAGAGAAATGCTAGACAGAAAATCTTCACTTATTACCACGTTAGCTCTTCCAGATATTTATTTAACGCAGAATATCAAAACGTTTCCTTCATAGAGAATTTAAAAAAACTTGAAACATGTTTGTAGCGTTACAATATTTTAAAATATTAATTAAAAAATTCTACGGGTAGCATCAAACAGAAAATTTAAAATAAAGAGTCTGCATTGATTGAACATTTATATTTTGCTCCATCTAATTCTATTGATATGCACAAACTGTCATTGGTTTTGTGAATATTGCTACAATGTACTTCATACAATAACTCTGTAATGCCATGTTTGAAAAGGGAAGACAGAAAATGCCATCCTAGAAATAATTAGTCTGCAATTTACTGAAAGAACAAATGTTATGAATAAAATGGAACATATACTGTACATAACTTTGTAGACATAAATCAACAGTGGGTACTGGATAGAAATGTTGGCGAGCATTATATTGGTAATGGTCGTAATATTATGTTTGAATAATAGAATTTAAAATAAAATAAAAATATAAAAAATATTTAAAAATCTATTAAACCTTAAAGAGTTGACATGTGGAATTACTATATATTACTATACACACACACACATATATATATACACACAGAGACATATATATCTAAATATATGTCTATATATTTATATAATTATAATATGCTAGAGAGAAATACCAGTTGCAGCTTCGCTTGCAACCAAAGGATCCAATATGAATGGTAGATTGACACACCTTCAGACACAAAGACAGACATTTCATCTTTATCCATCCTCAGCCGGGAGGACTCCTTTTGGGAAGACTCAGTGGGAGGACTCATATCAAAGCTACACTAACCCAAGTGGTTTACTGTGTGATCTGACATTTCCTCGAGTTATTGAAAGGCAAAAAACCTGCCATACATTTGTTGTAGAATATATTGGGATAGATGGATCTCTTTAGAAGGGTGTGTGCTTCCCTCTGTGGCTACTTTGTTGCAGAAACCATTCATATTTTGGGGCTTAATTAAAGCATTTTTTAAATATAGCTCATCAATGATAGGAGATCCCTGAAAAGAAAAATGCCCATGACCCTCCCGCATGCAAGACCTTTCCGATGAGGTATAAATCATGTCTCTACGTCAATTAGTTACTGGGTTATTGGTGGATACACAGGCAAACAGACACACACACAGACACTTCATCTTTATTAGTATAGACAAACCCCTGGGGGAACCATTTAATTAGTGTTTGATTACCTCACATACTGTGAAACTAAGAGATGACTGAATGGTTGCAGTGCTTGTATGAGACTCAGGTATCACTGAATACTGCAACAATGAAGATAATCCCATCAGAGAGAATTCTGTTCCCATTAAATAATTTTTTGCTACATTATATTGGTTTTCAAATTCCGAGATAAAACATAAAACACATAAAATACAATTGACATTTTTAAAATAATAATCAGCATTTGATATAGAGATTTATCGCGTCGTTGAGACATCTCACTTTACGTACTGTAAAGTGGTGTAATTGTGCATATTTATTTTCTTTTATTTCTTATCTAGAGCACTACCAACTGAGCCACAGTACTGCAGTACTGTGATCTGTCATTCCAAATTCTTTAACAAGTTGCACTACAACAACAACAACAAAATTACATTTCTAGAGCCCCTTTCACGTCGGGAGGACGTCCCAAGGCGCTGGACAGTCAGGGGTCAGGACCCGAGCATGGGGGAGGGGTGGGGTAGGGGTGAGGGAAGGGAAAAGAGGTGGGAGGGCGATCGAAGGCACGATCGAAGAGGAGGGTCTTGAGACCGGGCTTGAAGATGCAAGGGAGGAAGCAAGGTGAAGGGACCGTGGGATGGAGTTCCAGAGTGTGGGGGCAGAGAGGCTGAAAGCTCGGCCACTGATGATAGGGTGAGTTGGGCGGGAGACATGGGGCAGGCCGGAGCACGCTGAACGGAGGGAGCGGGCAGGTTCGTAGGGAGTCAGCAGGTCAGAGAGGTAGGAGGGGGAACGGCCATGCATAGCCTTGAAAGTGTTATTTGGACTACATTGTTGTTTGGATCTGGAATGCATTGCCTGAAAGGGTGGTGGAAGCCGATTCGATATCAGAAGTAGATAATTATTTGGGGAGGACAAGTTTGCAGGGCTATGGGGAGAGCACAGGGAGTGGGATTGATTTGGAAGCTCTTTTAAAAGAGCCGGCACAGACACGATGGGCCAAATGGCCTCCTTCTCTGCTGTATAATTCTATGATTCTACGATACATGAAATTCATGTCCATAGAAAACTAAGGAACAAATCTGTTTTACTCCATGATCACTGATCCCACTTCTGTTTTAGTAGCCAAGATCATCTCCCTGAAACCTTGCATCTGTTTTTTTTCTATGTGGCAGTGTGGAAAAAGTGTTATCCTGGCTCAGTTGATAGCTCTTTCACTTCTGAGTCAGAAGATTGTAACTTCAGTGCTTTCTATACAAATCATTGTGTTCAGTTTTTGGCAAAAAAAACATTATAGGCGCTATATCAAATGCCAAAAAAGGTCCACTCATTTCATGGCTATTTATGGGAGATTGTTGTGTGCAAATTGGCTACCACATTTGCCCACAAAATCATTGCACTTAGCAGCATATACCTTGAAGCACTTTGGAGCATCCTTCTAAAGTGAAAGGGGCTGTGCCAAATAATAATAATCCTTGCATTTGATATATCACCTTATCATATCGTTGAGACATCTCAAAGCGTTTCACAGAATATACTGTGAAGTGAATTGTCTGTATTTTGGGGATGAAATGCAGAAGCTAATTGTGCACAGCAGTGTTCCACAACCAGTTGTGGATTGAGTGACCACATTTTTTTTAAGAGGGTTTATTACTCCCAAAAAGCGATCCACCAAACAACTAACAATCAGGTTCATACTTACTGCTAGGTAAACAGAGGCATGTGAATTAAGGAAACTTGCATAAGGTTTCGCCCCGCCCAGGAATCGAACCTGGGTCTTCTCGCTTGTGAGACAAGTGCTCTAACCAATATGCTAAAGGAAATTACAAATTACAAATTTAAAATGACAAATATAAGGATTATGATTACTACATAAGGAATTTATGACTTGTGAAAGGTTGGAAATATCTGTTTCTGAAATCTCTCCTGCTCTACAATGAACTGCAAAAGAAGCTGCAAGAAAAGAGGACAGGAGTGAATCTCCATTCATTAGAAGCTTTACCCACCTTGGTGACATAACAACAACAAAATTACATTTGTATAGAGCCTTCCACGTCAGAGGACATCACATAAATTCACATTGTGATTTTTACTTATGGATTTCTGCCATGGTTGGCAAAGTAATAATTTACAGTGGATTTTTAGGCCAAATAAACATCCCAAAGCACTTAACAAAACAGAGTTGATTAGAAACTAAATGAATGTTGTTACATGGGCAAATACAGCAACTAATCTGTGCCAGAAATGTACCTACACCTCAAGGAATTGTCCCTTGAATTGAATACACATAAATCATGAATATTGCTGTCTATTCCAGGAAACGCAAAGGACTTTACTGAGTAAATAAACATGTGGAACTGAACACCCACCGTTATGCCAAGCATAAACTACCTAAATATGCAGTGCAATCCTGTGTCAAGCTAATAATTTGTACCCTTGATCTTTTGTCCAGGGTCAATAATGTACTTTATATTTTCAAACAGTAAAGGGTTGTGGGTTCAAGCTCCACTTCAAGACTTGGAATCACTTAATCTAAGATAATATTCCAAATTAGTGCTAGGGGTGGGGGGGTTTGTTACAGTGTCGGAGGTGCCGTCCTTCAGGTGAGACATTAAACTGAGGTCCGGTCTGCCTGTCAGATGGAGGTAAAGATCCAATGGCACGAGTCGAGAAGGGAGTTTCTCCTGGTGTGCTGGCCAAATATCCCCCAAGGAAATTGTCACTCACTCAGTAGCTGTCAGCGGGATATTGCTGTGTGCAAACTATCTGTTGAGTTTTCGTCCACAAAATACACAGTCAATCGATTTTATAGAATATTTTCAATGGCGTCTTAATGCCATGATAAATCGCTACATCAAATGCAAGGATTATTATTATGCACACTGATTGGGTTATGTGAATAACTGCACATTTGATGCTCTAATTATAAGTTCCCTTTTGCTGCATGTATGACAAGTGCAAGTGCCCTTGTGGGAAGTCAGGTCCATTGTGGTTGAACGTTGGGTGTTCTGCTCCAGGTCCCTTGTATTTGAAAGGCTCGGGTCAATCTTTCCTTTCAAAAATAAGAACAAGCTCAGTGTCTCCCCATAAATCAGAACTCCAGAATTACTGTGTGCACTTTCCTTAATCTCTCCATTCCTACTTGAAGAAGAACCCCCAGAATAAACAAGAGGGTTAAAACCCAGAGAAGATATAACTTAACTGATCGAATCAGGGCTCAACAAAAACTGCAGATTAACCTGCGAGTACAGAAACCTTAGAGTTTCCAGGTGCCACAGGAATTTAGCTTTGTTGAGACAACTGCCCCCCACACAGTATCTGCAATTAATAACCTGCTGAGAAATGCACAGTATTTGTTTAATACTAGGTCAATTATTGACCTAGTATTAAATGTTTCTATAATCCTCTTGGCTGAGTATACACAGCAAGACGGCCCAAACATCCCAGAAACATTCTGGTAAATACCCATCAGGAGCTTGTAATCCTTCCTCGAGATCAGGTTACCAAATGTGCAACATCATTAGGGTGACCTGAAGACCTGTTTAGTTAGGATACATCAATCACGTGATTTTACTGTTAGAAATAGGGATAATAGACAATGCAATTTAATTTAAGGCAAGGATTTACACAATGGCATTCTTAATATTAGGTTTAAGATCATCATAAACACACCGTTACTTTGGAGGTTAAAATTAACAGACTCATTTTCAGTTTGGGATTAAAAGACACTACAATTTAGCTGTCCAGCGCCTTGGGACGTCCTCCCGACGTGAAAGGCGCTCTATAAATGAAATCTTGTTGTTGTTATGTTTAAAGTACCAGATGCCAGGGTTTTCGTAATGATACATGAAACTGTAGCAGCAGAAAACCAAGCTATTAAATGACATTTGTTCTTTACATTTGTTCAAATTATGTCTTCTGAGGAGCGATTAATGTTTATGGATAAAATAGTTTCTCTGTACTTCAGTAGAACATTGATTGACATGGGAGATTGTTAAAGTTGTAATTAAAAAATATTCATACACTTGTGTTATAATTTTCATTATATGGAAATTCAGCCGCAGGCAACTTGCCTTTTTTGTGTTAACAAATAATAGTAACAATAATGGAAAAGTAACGACAATCACTGTCAGATCATAGTTTTAAATTTGAGTCTAGTCAGAATAATTTTTAACTGTTCAACTTCACACAACAAAGTTCAGAAATAGTATATATATGTATATAATGTGATTATTAAATATAGATATTATATATAGTTTATTTTAAAAAAATTATATTTTAAGAAACATCCCCAAGTTTAAGTTTCATGTTTACCCCTTCCCTTATAATCAAGTAGAAACAATACAAAATTACATTTGTACAGCGCCTTTCACATCAGGAGGACATTCCAAGGCACTGGAACGGTCAGGGATTTGGACCTAAACACTAAAACTACACAGAAGAAGTCAATTGCCTGAACTCTAACCTGCTGAATTCCACCTTGGGACCCCTTTTTTTTTTGCTCAGAATTGCAAAAGATTTCAATTTAGTGAAGTTGTGATTTTAAAACCTCGTTCTTGGTTTTTGTAACCATTGTCAGCGTGGAGTCCTGTAGCTCAGTGGTTAGAGCACTCGCTTTGCAAGTGAGAGACCTGAGTTCAATTCCAGGCAGAGCGAAACCTTGGGCAAGTTTCCTTACTCCACACAGAGCCTAATAATAATCCCTCCAAAACCAAAAACAATAATAAATTGGTCATTTTCAATCTACGACTACTTGTGGGACATTGCTGTGCGCAATTGGCTGCTGCGTTCGCCCACAAATATACAGTCAATTCACTTTACAGTGTGTTCTGTGAAGCGCTTTGGGACGTCCTCCCGATGTGAAAAGCGCTATATCAAATGCAAGGATTATTATTATTAAGTTGCATTTTACATTGTGTTTCAGAAGATTAAATCTGGAAGAGTTTGCCATCTATTGATGACCTGACTGACAGAAGTTCTAAGGTGACTTCAATGACTTAATGTCCCAATGAACAAGACACTCACTTACCGAGACATAGCAGAGGTTTACTATTTCATACATTTGAGAGGTTTTGCCTACAAACTATACAGTCAATTCACTTTACAGTATATTCTGTGAAGCACTTTGAGACGTCTCGAAAATGTGATAATCACTACATCAAATGCAAGAATTATTATTATTTTATAGGAGGGCTGCTTAAATGTTCAGACATATTGATAATTATACTCTCTCTAGTCATTGTTCATGGAGAGCAGCAGCCCAGGGTTGAATTACTATGTGATGGTTTGGAGATGGATGAATAACTTTGATTTATCAGCTTCAGAGATCAGGCATTATTTTTGGAGAAGGTTCCTTCCAGATCTTAAATGAGAGCGCTAAAGTTTATTATCTGTGCCGGCATAAGGGACTGATACGCATTCCTGTCCTTACAGTTTTGGAACCTAAACCATATGACTAACTATCTGTTAGTCTTGGCATTAACTCTAATCCTAAATGAGACTTTTGAGAGCTCACAATCCCTACCTCTATTTGTAGCTCTAATTCTAATACAGTATTGCCATATATGTGGGAAAAATTCTCAGTCTGGTTCTAAAATACATTACTTAGTCTACTAGTCCTTATTTTCTACTATTAAAACTAGTCAACTCATATCCTTACCAAGAAGCCTATGCTAATTTTCTGTTGATCCTACCGTGGGACATGACTTTGGTTTACTATCTCAATCAATTTAAACCCTAACTCTACAAGTGCACAAAAAGATTGGAAAGAAAATGACGATTCAGCATATTAGAGCCCATTGCTTCCAAAGCCTCTGCCTACCAGCAGAAAGTAGGAACCAGTTGTTAGTCAATTGGCAGATCGCTTTTCTGGGGATAATAATCCCTCAAAATAAATTAGTCACTCAATCTACAACAGTTTGTGGGACACTGCTGCGCACAATTAGCTGCCGTGTTTCGCCCACAAAATACACAGTCAAATCCATTTTACAATATATTCTGTGCAGCGCTTTGAGATGTCACAACAAAATTATATGGTGCTGTAACAGATGCAAGGATTATTATTATTAGCGACACATGGGTTTCCATCTGATTCATTCTTTGCAATGTTATCAAACCTTTTGGGGTGACACAAGGAACTTCCAAGAAGATAACATTTTACGAAATTTCTCTCTGAACACCTGCGGGGCGAAAACTCCAATGCCATCCATCAACAATACTGACCCCAAACACAGAATTAAATGAAAGAGTTACCAACATCATTGGAACTTGGGAACCCTTATAATAATAATAATCATTTGATGTAGCGCTTTTCACGTCTTCTCGACGTCTCAAAGCGCTTCACAGAATAGACTGTAATGTGAATTGACCGTATATTTGTGGCCGAATCGCGGCAGCCAATTGCGCACAGCAATGTCCCACAAACAGTCGTGGATTGAAAATGACCAATTTATTATTGTTTTGTTTTTTGGAGGGATTATTATTAGGTGTGTGGAGTAAGGAAACTTGCCCAAGGTTTCGCCCTGTCTGGAATTGAACCCAGGTGTCTCACTTGCAAAGCGAGTGCTCTAACCACTGAGCTACAGGACTCTACAATTTACCTTAACATCTTACCACATTTTATGATTTCTCTATTGTTTATCCTGTTAACTTCCAGCGACTTTTGATAGTCCGGTATTAGTTAATGTATTGAGTCGGCTTCTAAAGGGGTTTTACAGCAGCACCGAATACAACAAAATTCCTTCTTATAATTTCTGCAGTAAAAATTCTACAGTAACAGCCTGCTTTAATGTAATGTCAACTTACATTGATCAACACAAATCCAATGTATTAACAATACAGAGTATTGTTGCTAACGTTCCCTATAACGATTTGCTCAAAGCTCAAGTTGATGTAAATCAAATCCCCAGAATCGTTTATCGCAAAGCCAGAGATGAATGGTTGCATTGTCGATGATTATTTACATGTGGCAAAGGTGAACAGTCTGTGCAAACCGTTATGAACAGCCAAGGGAGGCAAAGTCGCAGAAAGAAAGAAAAAACATTGCAGCTGCGATGTGCTGTACCTTGGAGCCTCCTCAGCGGCGTTCATCTGAATTGATTTAGCCTGTTTTGCAGAGAAACAGAGGGATCTTGAGATAGAAAGACGCGGTCGATTGAGTCGGCGCTAATTGGAAAACTACCCATCTCCTTTATGTTCCTCAATCGCTTGCCCCAATAGACAACTTTTGATCTTACATTTGCCCCCTCTCTCTCTCTCTCCCTCTCTCTCTCTCTAATGAGGAGAAGTGAGTCAAATTGGTCAACACAGCCTTTAGTTGTCACTGCCACAAAGCACTGATAACCAAAGGCAATGATTGATCCCCAATGCGGGGAACTGTGTTACTCACCAGAAAGTGGAGGCAGCAACTTTGCAGATGCCCCTGAATAATAGTCCAGGTTCACTGGTGGGTGAGTGGAAGCGCTTTGATCGCTGAGCGCAAGCGAAAGCGAACCCTTATATTGCGCTCCTTCAGCCACCAGTGGTGCACACTCGCTCCCCACAACTCTGAGCAAACTCTCCCTGAACAGAGGCAAAGGCTTTATTAAGGAACCCGACAAAGTGCAACCAGTCGAAATGCAACGATAGCACATCTTAAATAACACACACACACATATATATACACACACATATATATATATATTGATATAATTATACCAGAACAAAAACCTGATTAAAAAATGCAAACAGTTTATTTGAACCACAATCAGGAGACACACACGTCTCGAATGCAACCCCTAACCCACCCCCACCAAACCCCCTTCTTTTTTTTTTGCCAAGACTTTCAGGCAACACCAAATAATAATAACCATGGAATATTACAGAGAGTTTACTCAAACCCTTGACCACCCTGTTTTGCAACAAATAACTCTCGATGCAATCCAATGGAATAAAGCAGAGAAATTTGCAAGAGGTGTGTGTGTTCTGTGTGTGTGTGTGTGTGTTTTGGGTGAAATAAAACGAGAAGACTCACCGTTGATGTGAGTGAGCAGGAGCAGCAGGTAAGAGAACACCATGGCGAGGCACTGGGAGCTCAGCTCAGCTGCTCAGCTCAGTGTCTGTGTGTCTGTCTCTCCTCTATTCCACCTCCTTCTATTAAAGCCCAGGCACAGAGCCACGCAGGAGTCTGTCCCACCCTTGCCAGCTAAAGCCCTGGACTGCCAGGCAACCAGTGGCCAGTCTAGTCTCTCTGTCTCCCTCTTTATACACAGCCAGAGCTCCCCCAGCTCCCCTCCAAAGCCAGGGCACCATCAAAGCAACAGGAAGCCCCCAAGCTAAAAGCCACAACAACCTGCCCTCTTCCAAACGTGTCACCACAAATCCTTGCAATTCCGTAGAGCGCCTTATCAGGTTATCGAGTTGTCTCAAAGTGCTTCACGGAACACACCGCAAAGCGTGGCGACTGGGTATTTTTGTGGGCGAACACCCGCGAAATACGCAGCTGGGGTTAGGGTTAGTGGTGTTGGTGATGTTAGTGGTTCTGTGGTAATGAAGGTGAGGAGAGAGAGAGAGAGAGAGAGAGGTGTGATGGCTTAAGGAAGGAACTGATGCGTGACTAAGACCTGTCAAGTCTTGCACTTATTCCATAATGAGCTCTGAAGGTGTGTGTGTGTGTATAGAGTCGATGAAATCAATAAGATGAGATTTGGGGGAATGAATGTGACTATACAGTAACTCTGGATTTTGGTGCAAATGAGTATATTACTGTAGTGTAAACTATCAGTGAGTCACAAACAAGCACCTGTGTTGCTGAGGGCGATGGCTGACTATTAACTAGAGGGTTTGCAGCCTTGACCACACATCCTGGCAAACGAGAAATGTCAGCGTCCAATGACCTAACACTTGCAGTCATCGCTATTTTTATACATGCTTGTTCTAGAGCCTCTCTGCCAAAATATTGGAACTCGGAAATAAAGAAAGGGAATAGAAAAATGTTCTGTGGAGTGTGCTTTTCCTGAAGTTTCTCAGCTATTGAGATTGGGTTTCACCCACAAAATATAATAATAATAGCCTTGCATTTGATATAATGCCTTATCATGTCTTCGAGATGTCTCAAAGCGCTTCACAGAATACAGTGTAAAGTGGATTGACTGTATATTTTCTGGGTGAAATGCAGCAGCCAATTGCACACAGCAGTTTCCCATAAACAGTCGTGGATTGAGTGATCAATTTATTATTATTTTCATAATATACAGTCATTTCACTTTACAGTATGTTCTGTGAGGCGTTTTGAGACACCTTGATGACATGATAAGGCGCTATATAAAATGCAAGGATTATTATTATGGGATTCTCCAAACAAGAAGTCAATACACATTCCACAGTATGGATAAGGATTTTAGTGTGGTGTCCTACTGCACCTTCTCACATTAAGTGTGATATTGTGCATTCAGTTTTTAAATATTGACATATATCTCAGGCACCAGGTTACCACCAAGAAAATAAACTCCATCTAAATTTTCCCTGCCCTAGGCAAGTACAGTGCAGTTTCTTCCTGGAAGCTTCCTGAGGATCTGAAACATTGACTGTCCAGCACCTTAGGACGTCCTCCTGACGTGAAAGCCGCTATACAAATATAATTTTGTTGTTATTGGTGTCGCTCTGTGACATTCAAATTGGGAATTAACTGAAGTGAGGAGAGTGGAGGAGAAATTAAACTTGTAAAATGTTCAAAATTATGTAAATAAGTGGAAACTGTTTCCACTGATGGGTGAATCGGTAACCAGAGGATACAGATTCAAGGTCATAGGCAAAAGAACCAGAGGGGAGATGAAGAGAAATTATTTTACGAAACAGGTTGTTACAGTCTGGAATGCACTGCCTGAAAGGGTAGTGGAAGCAGATTCAATAATAACTTTCAAAGGGCAATTCGATATTTACTTGAAAAGAATAAAAATTGCAACGCTGTGGAGGAAGAGTGAGATTAATTGGATTATCTCTTTCAAAGAGCCGGCACAGGCATTGTGGGCTCAATGGCCTCCTTCTGTGCTGTAGGATTCTTTGATTCTACGAGAGGTTCCGAGTTAATTTAGACACAGCAAGTAACGCCAGCACATTGCTAGCAACTGTATCAAAATTGTTTTGTATTGCCCCAAGCTATGACTGGCAGTGACAATACTATCATAAGTAACAGGCAGATGGGACTTTAAACGAGTCGTTAAATCCCAAATCCCCATCTGCCTGTTCAGGCGGACGTTATGAGGAAAGACTGAAGCAGCAGAGATTTTTTTCGTTGGAACGAAGAAGGTTGAGGAGTGATCTGATAGAAGTCTTTAAAATTATGAGGGATTTTGATAGTCAATAGGGAGAAATTATTTTCAGTGGTTGGTGAGTCAGTAACTAGAGAGCATCAATTTAATATAGTTAGTAATCAAGCAAATGGAGGGATTTTTTTTCATGCATAGAATAGTTAGGATATGGAATGCTATGCAGGAACCATAGTTGAACAAACATATATATTGGCCTTCAAGAGGGAACTAATAGCCTTCAAGAGAGAAAAGGGATTTGCTGCTGTTTCATTGACAAAGTTACCACAAAGGGTAACTTAACTGTTCTCTTCTCAGGGTTAAGGTTTAACAAAACAAAACCACCAGTAATTAGTACAGTAAATTCATGCAGAATAGACACAGGCCATGTCCTCTCCCGCACCAGACTCCGCCACCCAATCACCCCCATCCTCGCCCGGCTCCATTGGCTCCCCATCACTCAGAGGATAGAGTTCAAGATCCCAATCCTCACTTTCAAAGCCCTCCATGGCCTTGCTCCTCCCTACCTCTGTGACCTCCTGAACCGCTACCAACCTGTCCACTCCCTTCACTTAGCAGGCTACAGCCTGCTTCATATCCCCCGCTTTACCCGTCCCCATCATTGGTAGGTGGGCCTTCAGCCTTTCTGCCCCCTCCCTCTGGAACGCCATCCTACAGTCCCTCTGCCTTGCCCCCTCCCTTCCCTCCTTCAAGACCTATCTCAAGACTCTCCTCTTTGACCATGCCTTTCATCACCCTCTTACCCCTACCCTCCTCTCCCACCATCCCTCTTGGTCCCAACCACCAGCTTGGGTGTGGTTCCCTGACTGCCCAGCATCTTGGGATGTCCTCCTGATGTGAAAGGTGCTACAAAAATGTAATTTGTTGTTATTATTATTATTAGTCCGGCTAGCCGGAGTTTAAATGGAATGATATCATTAACAATCACAAAAGCTCATACTTATCAATAGGTTTAGAGTTAAAGAATGATATCTGAGATGCATAATGAGAAAATATCATTGAGCCCATCAAGCTAGTTCCTATGATGACTGACAACATGCAACCTATTCTGATATAAATAATAATAATCCTTGCATTTGATACAGCATCGTGTCATGTCGTCGAAATGTCTCAAAGCACCTTACAAGATTTTGCTGTAAAGTCTAGTGACTGCATTTGTAAGCGAACTTGGCAACCGATTTTGTATCGTAGTGTTTTACAAGCAGCTGTGAAGTGAATGGCCAATTTTGTCGATGGGGTTGTAAGCAAGGACAACTTGAGAAACGCCTTCCTCTTTTGGAATTGTGCGAACCATTTAGTCTCCTGGTGCGAAATTCTGCACCTGATCTCAAAGTTGAAGCACCAAAAAATATTAAATATCATTCATCCATTCTTATAGCTTCACTATTTAAGCTTAGCTTGTTGCTCTCCACAGACAATTTTTCTCCTCTCTCCCTGCTAGTCTCAACAGGAATCAATACACCTGCGAAATATAAGCTGTTCTCCATTGAAACCTATTCGTGTCCTCCCGACATGAAAAGCACTTTAGAAATGTAATTTTGTATTTTGTATTTGCACTGTCATAAACTCTTAATACTTTTCACAGTGACATAATTTTATCTGATTTTAATGTCTTAAATATTCACAGTATTTATCTCTTCATTTTAACCTGCAGTCTCGCATAAGGTATAATATATTTAAACCTATAATATTCAGTTCTGTACTGACAGTCTAAATCAAACAGACTGTTTATATCACAATAGATCTTACCCCCTAGTGGTTATCAGGGCTATCTCCCCAAATAGTGTACTGTACAGCAATACATATATAATTTGACTGATGTACCCAGTACAGAACATGGAGTACAGTTCTACAGTTGAAACAATTAAATGGCAGCATCCAGATTGCATTTTAAATTAATTTTATCAATATTTTGCAGACAAATACAATACAATAAAAATTTATATTTGTATAGTGCCTTTCAAATCTGGCAGATGTCCCGAAGTGCTTAACACTAATGGCTTAACACCCAGCAGGGGATGGGAGCCATGAGGGATTGAGAGGGGAAAGATGACCCAAAGATCGGTCAAAGAAATAGGTCTTGAGACAGATGTTGAATGAGGTGAGGGAGGGAACGAGTCCGAGGCACTCCAGGATGGAGATCCAGAGAGCGGGGGCAGCCAGGTCCTGTTTGCCTGTTCAGGTGGATTAAAAAAAAACTATCAAAAAAGAGATGTCTGGCCAATATTGCTTCAATTAAATAGGTCATGTTCTCTCTGAATGGCCCCTTTGATCGCATGATTACCTGCTCCTCATCTCAGCAGGTGAGTTTTGGCTACAGCCTCTGATCTGAGCTAACACCCCCCCAAACACCTCATCTTGTCCCTTATCCTCCATTAATCCCGCTCGGTTCTCCTTTCTTGCCCGCCTCAAGAAGAAGAACAACAATCTGCATTTATATAACGCTCCTCTCGCAGGGCAGCGTGCCAGAGCGCTTGACATGGCAGAGTTCAACGCCGAGTCAGGGGGAGTGGGAGCTGATCATAAGCAGGGTTAAATAGGAAGGTCTTCAGACGCGACCTGAAGATGGGGAACAAAGGGGCAAGACCGAGAGATAGAGGAAGAGTGTTCCAGAGTTTTGTGGCGTAGTGGCTGAAAGTGTGACTGCCAATGGTGGAATGGAGGGCACGAGGGACATGCAGAAGGCCGTAGCCAGTCAAGCGGGTTGTGGGTTGGGAGTTAAGCAGGTTGGAGAGGTAAGGAGGTGCCAACAACAACAACAACAAGATTCCATTTATAGAGCGCCTTTCACGTCAGGAGGACGTCCCAAGGCGCTGCACAGTTGGGTCATGACCCGAGCAGGGGGGAAATGGTCAGGGTGAGGGGAGGGAAGGGAGGGAGAGAGGAGGGGGGAAATGGTCAGGGTGAGGGGAGGGAAGGGAGGGAGCGAGGAGGAGGAAGAGAGTCGAGAGGGGAGCTGAAGGCACGGTCAAAGAGAAAGGTTTTGAGACCGGCCTTGAAGGAGGAAAGGGAGGAAGCAAGGCGAAGGCACTGGGGGATGGAGTTCCAGAGCCTCGGGGCTGAGAGGCTGAAGGCCCGACCACCGATAGTAGGGCGGTTGGGGCGGGGGACGTGGAGCAGACCGGAGCCAGAGGAACGGAGGGTACGGGCAGGTAGGTAGGGGATAGTAGGTCAGAGAGGTAGGAGGGAGCGAGGCCGTGAATGGCCTTGTAGGTGAGGATGAGGATCTTGAAATCAATCCTCTGGGGGATGGGGAGCCAGTGGAGGCGAGCGAGGGTGGGAGTGATGTGGTCCCGAAGCCTGGTGCGGGACAGTACACGAGCTGCAGAGTTCTGAATGACCTGCAGCTTGTGGAGGGAGGTGCCGGGAAGGCCGGCGAGGAGAGAGTTCCCATAGTCCAGCCTTGAGGTGACAAAGGCGTGAACCAGGGTTTCAGCAGCGTGAGGGGTGAGGGCGTAAAGGGATTTGAAAATGAGTGTGAGGATCCACCCTGAGAATCCTCCGCTGCGCTCATCATGGAACTGCCATTGGCTGTCCAGCAGCATTCACCATGACTGCTCCATCCCCCATTTCTTCCACAAGGCTCACCGATCCCCAGAAGCGAACCTTTCTTCTCTCATCCATATTCCCACCCTTCCTATCAATCCTCTTCCTCCCCCCTCCTCCTACAAACAACTCTGCTGTCTGTCCCCTCTGCATCTCCCTGCAAAATGTTTGCTCTCTCCAATAAAACCCTCACTGTCCATGACCTCATTGTCCATGAAAATATCGACGTCACGGTCCTCACTGAAACTTGGATCACCCCAGATGACACCTTCCCCTTCACTGAGGCCACACCACCCGGTTACACCTTCCATCATACCCCACAACCCAACCGCCATGGTAGTGTGGCTCTCATCTCCCGGGCTTCACTCCCCTTAATCCTTCGGGTCTTTCCCCTCCTTCAAACACCTTACTCTTTATCAGCCCTTCGATCTTTCCCTTCAAATTTTCCTCATCCATCATTCCTCCAAGCCCTCTAGCGCTTTCTTCTCTGACATCTCCATCCTCCTTTCTTCTCTCTGCCTCCGTTCTGAATGCCTTCTCATTTTGAGGCCACTTAAACCTCCATTTCATCCCTTGTTCTTCCACCTCTCCTGACTTCTCTTCCCTCCTCTCCTCTCACAACCTTTCCCTCCACATTAACTCCACCGCTCACATCAATGGTCACCGACTCAATTTAGTGATTACCTGCGGCCTCACGGGCCCGGACATCACCATCACTGATAAAGTCATCTTGGACCATTATTTCATCTCCCTTAACTCCTCCATTCCACTCCCCGCCACCCAACTCACTCCTATCCCGTACAACTTCTGGAAGCAAATTACCCCCAACTCCCTCTCCACCACCCTAAAGTCATCTCAACTCCTGCCCCTCTAGGCCTCAACCTTACATCTTCAGTCATTCTCCTCCACAACTCCTGCTCTGCTACCCTCGACATCCTTGCCCCTTTCACCACACGTATGGCCTCCTACTCCCACAAGTCCCCCAGTACACCAGCCACCTCCGCTCCCTCTAGTTACAGGTGTGTGCTGCTGAACACACCTGGTACAAATTCAATCTAATGGTCCTCTGCCAGATTTGGCTGGACCACATCAAAATCTATCACTCCACCCTCGCCTCAGCCAAATCATCTTTCTACTCCAAGATCATCCAAGAGACCAACCCCAGACTCCTCTTCTCCACCACAAACCAGCTCCTCCCTCCACCTTCCCATACCTCGCCCATCCTCTCCTCCAACTCCAAATGTGAGGAGGTGATGGACTTCCTCAAGTCCAAAATCGAGGACCCGCTCTGCAGCCTCTGCCCTTTCTACTGCCAACACCTTCCCACTTCCATTCCCCAGCTTCCACCACTCCCTCCCTCCATACTGTTGACCCTGCCCCCCCTCTTCTTTCACCTCCATCATTTCCCAAATGAAGCCCACCATCAACCTGCGCTTGGTGGGCACTGGTCTGCTCCATAACCCCCGCCCGGCCGGCCCACCATTGGCAGTCAAGTCTTCAGTCTTTCTGCCCCCACCCTCTGAAATTCCATCCCAGTGTCCCTCTCTTGCCTCCTTCAAGGCCTGTCTCAAGACCTTCCTCTTTGACCGTGCCTTCGATCATCCTTCCACCCCTACTCCCCTTGCCCTCCACCCCTCTCGATTCTAATCTCCAGCTCGGGTGCAAATCCTTGACTATCCAGTGCTTTGGGATGTCCTCCCAAAATGAAAGGCGCTATATAAATCCAATTTGTTGTTGTTGTTGTTGTTATTTAGTTCCTGACTGTTTGTGGGATGCTGCTGTATGCAAATTTCATTATTAAATTGGCTGTTATATTTTCCCTGCAAATACAATCATTAACAGTGCTTTGAGATATATCAAATGAAAGTATTATTGTTGTTGAAATGCTTGTTAAAGTGAATTGAACACTCTTTCTTTGCAGTAGTTAGTAATAAATGCGCTTGTTAGCAAGGTTTCTCGTATGTTTCGCTTTGCTGTCAGTGTACATGAAGGCAAATAGCAATACGATAAATAAGAGAAGTTTATTTACAAAATTAAGGGACCAACCAACATTCCTCAGATCATCAGAAGATCAGTGAAGTTCATTTGTCAAACTTTCTTAATAAACTTACTAGAAACACATAACACTTACATTTCAAAGTGCTTAGTGTGAGAAATGCAATTTAATCAGTTTTGACAAAATTGCATTTTCCAGTCAGGAGGTACCTACTTGATATTTGAACAGTCAATCTGCACTGTCGAAATTAATAAAATAGTAGGTAATCTCTTGAGGTAAATTTGTATTAAAATTACATTACAATTTAGAGGTTAAAAAATGTGGGATGAGATAATAATTATCACATGATGGGATATTCCCTCCTGGTGATATCGCAGTCAATGAACTGGCCATGACTATATGTTTGTTAGCTATCCCACACCCGCTCTCTATTCAAATGTTTGCAACTAAACCCGATTATGGCAATTGATATTCTACAACTGAAGTGCTGGGATCTGTGTGACAGCAGCTACATAAGCAAAAGGAGTTGTCAGCCCAATGACAACCTGAAGCAGATTTGGGCTCATCCATCTGAACAGAGTCAAGAGTGGTGTCCATCAACAAGGACATTGCGCTATTGGCATGCCACTTGATACTATAATTATCACCAGTGATATTTATAATATCAAGAGATAATTGCCACCGCATTCGCCTATAATTTCATACTTCACAGTAATTATTGTGTCAGCCTGGCACTGTGGTAGGACTCTCGCTTCTGAATCAGAAGGTTGTGGGTGAGACGTTAAACTGGGGTCCCGTCTGCATGTTCAGGTAGACGTTAAAGATCCCATGGCACTATGCAAAAAGAGAAAGGAGTTTCTCCTTCCTGGTGTCCTGGCCAACAATCCCTCGAATAACATTGGTCACTCACTCCATGGCTGTTTGTGAGCCACTGCTGTGTGCAACTTGCTGCCACATTTCGCCTACAAAACACAGTCAGTCTACTTTACAATATATCCTGTGAAATGTTTTGAAATGTTTGACATAAACACTCTAACAAATACAAGGAGTATTATCACATCATACATCACATTATTGCCACCAACGTTTGACCAAAATACTGTAGCAGATAATGATGGAGATAGTGTCGCCCTCAAAATCTATAGTCAATTCACTTTACAGTATATTCTGCGAAGCGCTTTGAGACGTCTCGAAGAAATGATAAGGCGCTATACCAAATGTTAGGATTATTATTATTATAAAGATAAAATATAGTTAGTATGGAAAAGGAAAAGTGCATGTGAAAAATAAACAAGACTTTACAGTACTCTCTGAGTAGCTCACTTGGTTGAGAAAAGAAGACATTTAAGATGACTTGGGATCAGAAAGATCTTGGTTTAAATTCAACATGGATTCATTTAGTTGTTAGTTATTTATTGTTTTTAAAATGAATACTGATGGCTGAACCACTCTGAGTGGATGAGGACATGCGAGCTAACTTTCTTCAGTTGAATGTCAACAAGACCGAGGCTTTCCTGATTGGGTCCTGTCAGCGCCTCCTCACCTCAGGCGCTGACAGCATCACCATCCATGGTTGCACACTCCACCTTACTAAGCGAGTCCGGAACCTTAGGGTCTTATTTGACCCTCAACTATCCTTTCTACCCCACTTCTGCGCCTCTGCCTTTCCTCACCTCCACAACGTCGCCCGGCTCTGACAATGTCTCACACCGCAGATCGTGAAACCCTCATACATGCCTTCAGTATATCGAGGCTCGACTACGCAAACTCACTGCTTGTCGGCCTCCCCAACTCCTCCCTCCACAGGCTGCAGATCATCCAGAACTCTGCAGCCTGTGTCCTCTCCCACACCAGGCTCTGCAACCCTATCACTCCCATCCTCTCCCGACTCCACTGTCTTCCCATCACACAGAGGATACAGTTCAAGATCCTCACCTTCAAAGCCCTCCATGCTCTTGCTCCCCCCTACCTCTCCGACCTCCTGAACCCTACCACCCTGTTCGCTCCCTCCACTCAGCGCCTGCTTCACATCCGCAGCCTTGCTCGCCCTACTATTGGTGAGGCGGGCCTTCCACCACTCTGCACCCACCCTCTGGAACTCCATCCCGCAGCCCTTTCATCTCGCCCCCTCCCTTCACAAGACCCTCCTCTTCGACTGTGCTTTTGATCTCCCTGATTCCCCTCCGCCCTTCCCCCTCCCTCGCACCGAACCCCATTCATAGAATCAATATGCTTTTTAAATGAGTCTTGCGACTTAGCCTCTACCACCTTTCCTGGCAACCTGTTCCACTCATTGTGTGTATATACCGTGAGTAAAGAAAAACTTCCTCATATCTGTCCTGAAATTGTCTTTTACAGCTCTAAACCTGTGTCGTCTTTTACTGTCATGATACGACCTGAAGTATTAATCTGGGTTTACTTTTTTGTACACTTCTATTAGGCCTCCGCTGTGGTGTCTTCTCTCAACACTGAAGAACCCTAGCTTATATAATTGTTCCTCATTGCTCATAATAATAATAATCCTTGCATTTAATATAGCGTCTTATCATGTTTTCAAGATGTCTCAAAGCACTTCACGGAATATATTGTAAAGTGATTTGGCAGTATATTTTGTGGGCGAAACACGGCAACCAATTGCTCACAGCAGCATCACACAATCAGTCATAGATTGAAGTGACCAATTTTATTATTATTATTTTGTTTGAAGGAATTATTATCCCCAGAAAAGCAATCCGCCAATCAACTAAAAACCGGGTTCCTGCTTACTCCTAGGTAAACAGAGGTGTGTGGAGTAAGGAAACTTGCCCAACATTTCGCCTTGCCGGGAATGGAACCCAGGTTACTACAGTCTACAGGACTCCACAAGAGTGTGGAGCAAGTTTCCTTACTCCACACGCCTAATAATAATCCCTCCAAAAAAACAAAACAATAAATAGTTGGTCATTTTCAATCCATAACTGTTTGTGGGACACTGCTGTGCGCAATTGGCTGCCGCGTTTTGCTCACAAATATACAGTCAATTCACTTTACAGTCTATTCTGTAAAGCGCTTTGAGACATCGAGAAGACGTGAAGAAGCGCTATATCAAATGCAAGGATTATTATTATTATTATAAGACTCATATCTCTAAAGCTGGGGATCATCTTTGTTGCTCTCCTCAGCAGTCCCTTTCCCAAAATCCTTTAATGCTTGCTGCTTGCTTCTCATTGTCAATGTCCAATTGTCAATTAAGTAATTACAGTAATATAGAACATCTCCCTTTTAGTTTCTTCTTTTTTTCAATCTTGTTCTATCATTCTTTGTGGGTCTTTTTATTTCTCTTCTACATCTGGTTGTTCTTGTCGCTTCTGCCACTCCTTGATCTTCTTTCTGCTTTTTCCTCTTCCTCCTGTATTTTCTTTATTTTCCTTTGTTTGATCTCCCATGACGGTCATCTATATATCTTTTACCCAATAGGATCTCAGGTTCTTATTTTTCCCCAAAATGTTTCCTTTTATCCATCCTTCCATTTTTAGGTTTTTGCCACCATCCCATTGCTTCATGGACATCCTGGTGACGATCCTGGTCTATGTCCCACTGTTTTGTGAATTTTTTATATTCAGCACATATTGTTTAAATCTCTTGCATCCAAATACGACTGCAAAGCATTACTTCCCTATCTGTGCATAATTTTTTTTCTATCTCTGATAGAGCTCTCAATGCATATACTATAGTCTTTTCTTCTTGAGTTAGTGCCGCTCCAACCCTGTTTTACTTGCATCTACAGATATTTTAACTGGCGCATATACATCATAAAATGTTTATACTGGAGCTTTTATTTGCTGAAATGCTTTTTTCTGTCCTTTTCCCACATGAACCCTGTTTTATAAGCTCCCTTATCAGTTTGTCCAGTTTTTCTACGATGACCACTGCACTCACCCACTCAGTGAGTTTGTCCACCGTTTTTATTATTTGTTCCCTTTCCATTTGATCTAATTTTTCTTTTTGTCTTTTTTTTCCATTGCCTCTGATACTCTCCTTAATGGCTGAATTACTTCTACCACTTGTCTAACAATATCTATCCACCTCAGTTTTGAAAATTTGAATGGATGCAGCATGTAACTTTTTGGGGAGAGAGTTCCAGTTTTCCACTACCCTTTGTGTGAAAAACTGCCTCCTGAATTGGCTTAGCTCTATTTTAAGATTATGGCCCCTTGTTCTGGATTCCTCCACCAGAGGAAATAGTTTCTCTGTGACTACCCTATTAAATCCATTCATTATTTTAAAAACATCAATTGGATCACCCCTCAACCTTCTAAACGCAAGGGAATACAGACTAAGTTTATGCAACCTGTCCTCATAATTTAACCCTTTAAGCCCTGCTACAGTTCAAGATACTCACCTTCAAAGCCCTCCACAGCCTCGCTCTCCCCTACCTCTGTGACCTTCTAACTCCCTACCAACCTGTCTGCTCCTTCCACCCAGCTCTGGCCTGCTTTACGTCCCCGCCTTACCCCCTCTACCATTGGCGGGTGGGCCTTCAGCCTCTCTGCCCCCTCCCTCTGGAACTCATCCCACAGTCCCTCCCCCTCGCCCCTCCCTTGCCTGCTTCAACACCCATCCCAAGCCTCTTCTCTTCAACCATGCCTTTGGTCATCCTCTTACCCCTTCCCTCCCCTCCCTCACCCCACTGATCCCAACCACCAGCTCGGTGCGGTTCCCTGACTCTCCAGCACTTTGAGACATCCTCCTGATGTGAAAGGCGCTATAAAAATGTAATTTGTTGTTGTTGCTGGTGGTATCAAGCAAACGGACATTAAAGTTTTAACATCTTGACCATGCAGCATTCCCCCAGTACTGCACTGGAGTGTCTAGACTGTGAGTTCAAAGCACTGACGTGAGGCTTGAAACCACAACTTTCTTACTCAGAAGCATGAGTGAGTCCTGCAAATGAGCCAGCCTGACACTTATACATGTATGCGAAGGGCTAAAGTTCAACAATTCACTCAACTATTTCACATCAACAGCAGCTTGCGATTATATACACCCTTCACATGGTAGCGTCTCGGAGCACTTACATTCAGCAGGTTGAGAGAGAGTAGATTCAATGTAAAAGAAAGATTTGGCATTGTCACTAAATATTAGTGAGTGCTGACAACAAAGGAACATTACGTAATCATAAATTTGAAATTACTGTCAATTTTGAGCTTTAACGAGATCTGCAACACAACTCTGATGCTGGTGATTATCCTGAGCAGTGGGCATATAGAAATGAAAGGAGGCTTTAGCACAATAGTTGCACATCTCAGCACTTTCACACAGCGTGTTAGGCAGCAAGCCTGAAAATCAATATGACATATTTGAATAATTTCTTTTAATACTTGACAAAGTAGCATGTGGAAATAACAGAGTGAACAGAAGAAAATTAAACATTTGACTATTGAATGTTGGACTCCATCTCAAGATCTTCCTCTTTAAATGCATCTTCGGTCATCTTCCCACCTCCCACCCCCATCCCACTTGGCCCCCATCCCTCTTGAATCCAACCCCCAGCTTGGGTTCAAATCCTTAACTGTCCAGGATTTTGGGACGTCCTCCCAACGTTAAAGGCGCTACATAGAATCAGAATCATAGAATCATACAGTATTACAGCACAAAAGGAGGCCATTCGGCCCATCGTGCCTCTTTGGAAGAGCTACCCAATCAGTCCCATTCCCCCACCCACTCGTTCCTCATATCCTTGCAAGTTTTTCTTCTTGAAGTACCTATCCAATTCCCTTTTGAAATTTGTTATTGAATCTGTTTCCACCAACCTTTCAGGCAGTGCATTCCAGACCAAGGCTCTGGGACACTATCCTGCATGAAGGGTGCTATATAAATGCAAGTTGTTGTTGTTGTAACAACTCTGTGTTAAAAAAACTTCTCCTCATCTCCTCTCTGGTCTTTTGCCAATTATCTTGAATCTATGTCCCCTGGTTACCAACCCACCTGCCAGTGGAAACAGTTTCTCCCTATCCACTGTATCAAAGCCCCTCATAATTTTGAACACCTCTACTAAATCTCCGCTTAGCCTTCTCTGCTCTAAGGAGAACAATTACATCTTCTCTAGTTTTTCCACATAACTAAAGTTCCTCATCCCCCTTCCATTCCAGACAAAATACATAATCAATTCGCTTTACAGTATATTCTGCAAAGCACTTTGGGATGTCTCATTGATGTAATAAGGCGTGATATCAAATGCAAGGATTATTATTATGATTATTATTAAGCCCGAACATATCAACAACATTTTTGGTCTTCTTCCCTCAATTCCGCCGCCCACAAATTCCGGAGACATCCTCCAAACATCAAAGACATTAGATAAATGTAACAATGTTACTTATAATGGAAATGATATTTGAGCAAATTCATAAATCATATATATTGGAATTTCCTATTACCATTTAGCTTATTAAAAAAAATGATTGTGATTTGGGAAGAAAAATAAAATTGCACTTATAAGTTTAATACCTCGGGTCCGTTTCATGAAATAGTTTGTTTTGTTTTTTGAAAGCTGATCTGATGAAAAGGTAATCATTGGGGTCTCCTTGGAGCTGAAGTGATCCCGAGATGACATGTTTGTCAACTGAGTGCCAGAATTGAGCCAACCTTCAGTGGTGGTCTCGGTGCTTTGGTTCCTGAGCCAGGCGGATCCGTAGTACTCCTGAGCACATTGCTGATGACAGCCAGGCTCATCGGCAAGACCTGGAAGGGCAGACCAGTCACTAGGGGCAAGGAGTCATCCTACTCAGCTCTGGTTAACCCTGCAAGCCAAAGCCATAAGAGGTAAGGTGGTCCTAGCTGGACAAGCAGTGGGAAAGCTTGCCATGTCAGAACTTTGTCTAGGCTGATACTACAATGCTGGGGGTGCATTATTGGAGGAGTGTTCCTTTGATTGAGATATTTGGAGATATTAGGAGTCCTGCAGCTCAGTGGTTAGAGCACTCACCTCACAAGCGAGAGACCTGGATTTGATTCCCAGTAGGATGAAATCTTCGGCAAGTTTCCTTACTTCACATGCCTGATAATAATCCTTCAAGAAAAAAAACAATAATAATTTGGTCACTCAATCCATGACTGCTGTGTGCAATTGGCTGCCACATTTCATCCACAAAATATACAGTCAATTCACTTTACAGTATATTCTGTAAAGCGCTTTGAGACATTTCGAAGACGTGAAAAGTGCTATATCAAATGCAACAACAACAGCAAGATTACATTTATAGAGCGCCTTTCATGTCAGGAGGACGTCCCAAGGGGTCCCAAATGCAAAGATTATTATTATTATTATATTTGGTTGAGGTTCTGTGTCTCTGGTTACGTGGGCGTTAAAGATCCCGTGGCACTATTTGAAAAGAGAAGGCAGTTTTTTCCCGTGTCCTGGTGAACAATCCCCCAGAAAAAGATTCTCTGTCAGTTTGTGGGACATTATTGGGCATGAATTAGCTGCCACATTCACTATAAAATACAATTCACTACACTTTACAATAAATACTGTGAAGCACTTAATATGTGAAAGACACAATATTAGATGCAAGGATTATTTTTATTATTGTTATTTTTTTATTGGGTAAATACTGAAGATTTCCATAATTAATACACTATGTCCAGAAAAATATAGAATAGTGATAGCATGTCTAATGAGAATTCTAATAGAGCTATGCTCCCAAGGACAAACCTGATTAGTAACATTAACTTTGTTTTTTGCCCTACATTGTTTTAGGATCAAACAAAATGTTGTGTGCTTGGAACAGACAACAGTTATTATGTGCTTGTAATAGAAAACAGCGATTTGTAACTGCCAAAGATATTTTGAATTTTTTTCCGCATTAAATCTTACTTGAAAACACATTGTTGAGACATTAAAAAGGATTCTGATTTAGAGCATTCAATAATAACATAGGATCTACAGGTCCAGAAAAGACCATGACACAATCTTTAATTTTAAGTAAAGGTCTCATAGCTGAAACCATCATTTTTTTGAGCATTAGGCATACAAAATATCAGCCGAAGACATGTTTGATTAATTCTTGTAATATTGGAATGGAATGTGCACTGTCTACTTTGAGAAATGGTCCTGCTTACCAAATTCCGGTAAGTAAAAGAAGAACAGAGTTGCGACTTTTAAAGATAATAATAATAATCGTTGCATTTGATGTAGTGCTGCTCTGTTATCAGCAGTGCCCTTGAGTACTACAGATGTGTCTGGCTCTGGAACAAATCTACCGAGACTGTCTCACACACACTTGATTCGATTTCGATATTCCATTGCCAAACAAGTCACCTTAGCAGGAGACAACAACAAATTACATTTGGATATCGTCTTTCACATCAGGAGAGTGTCTCAAGATGAGACATAGGCAATGCTTCAGTTAGTTACTTATTGCCACTTCCAAGCTTTCACCAATCAAAAATTCCAGACAACAGTGTTACTTGAAAGCGCTTACAATAATTTAAATGAAGCATTAAAGATTTGTAATACTGGAAAATGTTCTTGCAGTACTACAATTCCTTAATGCTTCATTTACATTATTATAAGCATGTCCATGTAACACTGTTGTCTAGGCTTTTCTATCATAATTTTTTTATGAGTTAAAAAGCCTTCTTCTTTCCCAGTGCTTTATAAATGTTATCCTATAATCTATAATTGAATTGTAAATTTCATTACATTTTGGAGTCCAATATTACACAGTTTGTACATTGTACAAATCATCTTTTGATCCGCATGTCCATAATTTTCTAGCATTAATTTAAAAAAACAGTCATTCATTTGTGATCAACATGCTTAAGAGTATCGAAACCAGATTGAGAGTTGCGGGATACATAGCGGGGCTGCACTGTAAAATAATACAATTAGGTATGTGAGAGAATCTCATTATGTGTATATTGATCTTTCTATTATAGAACATATTTTTACAATTTTATTTTAAATTAAACAATCTACGCTACTGTGATTGGACCTATCAGATGGAAAAGGGTGAATTAATTTTCAGTTTCCACGAACCAACATTTGTACCAACACAGTTACAGTCACTAACACATGTTCCAACATAACCCCCTGAGAGCTAAGTCACAGCTGCAGACAAGTGCTTGTTTCTTTGGTGCTTCATCAAGTTGTGAAAATGTTAGATGGAATATCATCAGGCATCGCAGTTTACGTAAATTGCTAAAGGAGATTAAAATGGGCAAAGCTCTAAGTCTCTTTGGATACACTCACAGATTGGAATCAAGGTGCTATAGTGAAATATACAACTGGAACAAAAAATGACATATCTGTGGAGTATCCATAGTTGCAGAGAAGACAGTGCAGCTTAAAAAACACATCACTGCAATCATGACATTAGAAATAATAAATTATCCAAGCAAATGAGACCAACTGGGAGGATACAGACCGCAAACAAAACACAAAACATTTAGGCAAGCTGTAATTCTTTCCTTTCAAATACATTTGGGAATATTCTCCTTCAAAATGGCCATGGTGGCTTACAAATGAGGGTCATTATTCATCTATTGTACCAGAGGTATTTGATGAGCCAACAGAATGAGATGAATAAGAATGTGATGAAAAGACGATTCTGACCAGGTTCAACAGGATGACGAGAGAGGTTGAGTGAAGAAGGCCATTTGATCTCATCCTTATGGAACGCCAACACATTACATAAAACTGTTTCTTAAATGAGTCTAGTATCCTGGCCTCCCCACCCCTTCCTGGTAACCTATTCCAGTTGTGCAAAGAAATGCTTCTTGATGGCTGCCTTAAAATTACTCTTCACAACCCTTACTCGCTCGTCTGGCTGCTTTGGCACACATATAGAAGTAATGTTCTGTGCTTACTTTCTTTATGCCACTTAGCATATTAAATACCTCTCTAAGGCCACTATTTAGATGTCTCTTAAGATTTCTATGGAGCTTAACCATGACATCTGGGGATTTTAACTCAACCCATACGGCAATATAGCTCAGCATCTTATTCAGTTTGCTTAGTGTGGCCTTAAACCATTTATTATGGCCACACCACCATAAAATTAAAACCCGCAGTTCAACCCACCAATCCATTATTGTCAGCTATCTGGGTAACTCATTTTAAATGATTAAAGCTGATTTTTTAAGTACCTTCCTATTAATCTTCATATCCATGTTTTCCTACAAAAATACACGACCTGATTCCACTAGTGCGGCTGGTGCTCTCCATGCTGTCACTCATCATTTCTCAGGGTGGTGGGGGGGGAGTTCCTCTCTAGTGACAGGATTTATTTTATCTTGAACTTAAATCAGCAGTTTCAATGTTCTTTATGTTCTTTCTGCCACAATGCTTTACTTTCCTCCATTAGGGATAATCCTCCCTACGGTGCTCTCTGTGCCTGCTCCATTTGTTTGCAAAAAATGTTTCTAGAATTTGAAGAATCATTAGTTACCTTGTTTCTAATAAACAAAATTCCGTACCCTCATCACCCCAGTCCTTGCAGGCTGCACTGGCTCCCAGTTACCGAATGGATCGACTTCAAGTTCCTCTCACTTGTTTCAAATCCCTTCATGCCCTCACACCTCCCTACCTATCCGATTTGCTTAGCCACCCTCCCCCACCCGCTGCCTCCGCTCGGCCGGCTCCAACCTCCGGTTCATCCCTCGCCCCCTCCGCTCCACCATCGGCAGCCATGCTTTCAGCCAATACGTCTCAAAGCTCGAGGCCGTTTTTATAGCCTTGTCTACCTGTATAGTTAAGTTTAGAGATCTGTGGATCTGAATCCCCAGATCCCTTTGATTCTCTAATCCTCTTTGGTTCCCTCCATCTAGATGATAGATGGCTTCTCTATTTTTCCTGCGGAAGTAAATTACTTTGTATTTTCCCACATTAAACTTAATTTGCCCTCGATCTGCCCAATCTACTCATCGTTTTATGTCTTCCTGAAGTCTTCTGCAATCCCCTTCACAGTTTTCCATGCCCCACCCACCCCCACCCCAGTTTTGCAACTTCTGCAAATATTAACACCACACCTCCTATACCTGAATCCAAATAATTTACAAATCATAGTGAACAGTAGTAGTCTAACATGGATCCCTGCAGACCACTACTTCCTACTTCTTTACAGTCTGAGAAGATACCTTTATCTTCTACCCTTTTCTTTAGGTTTCCTAACCATTCTTTGATCCATTTTGCCATGTCTCCCAGGATTCCATACACCCTGATTTTAACACTTTATCAAAGGCCTTCTGGAAATCCAGATACTGACATTCACTGCTTGTCCTTGTCTACTTATCAGTTACCATAATTCAATGAAGATTAGTCAAGCATGACCATCCTTTCATAAATCCATACTGGCTGTTGTGAATTATATTCTCCTCCAGATAACTAGTTACTTCATCTTTTATTATAGATTCTAATACCTTGCCCACAACCAATGTTACATTGACTGGCCTATAGTTTCCTGGATTAGGTAAAATTAGGTTGACCATTTTTAAAAATAGGTATTACATTGGCCATTCTCGAGTCCTCTGGCACGATTCCTTTCTCTACAGAGTTCTTAAATATATATACTAGAGCCTCAGCTATCTGCTCCCTAGTTTCTCTAAGGATCCTTGGATGCAGTCCACCTGGGTCAGATGCTTTGTCCTCATTAATAGTAAATAATAATAATAATCCTTGCATTTGATGTAATGCTTTTCACATCTTCTAGACATCTCAGAGCGCTTCACAGAATATACTGTAAAGTGAATTGACTGTATATTTGTGGGCAAATTGCACACAACAGTGTCCCACAAACAGTTGTGGATTGAAGTGACCAATTATTGTTTTCTTTTCTTGAGGGATTATTATCAGGCATGTGGAGTAAGGAAACTTGGCCAAGGTTTTGCCCTGCCAGGATCCAACCCAGGTCTCTCGTTTGCGTGGTGAGTGCTCTAACCACTGAGCTACAGGTCTCTACCATTAAGCTCGTGTAATTAATTTAATGCCTCCCTTCTCCCTATCTTAACTGTACATGTAATTATCGTTGCATTTTATATAGCATCAATAAGTCAAAATGTCTCCGATCACTTCACATTGAATTGCTGTCAGGTTTAAATGAGATTTGAAACATTGAGATCGGTTGGAGCAGAGAAAATTAAGGTGGAATCTAATTACCTCATATATAAACCTGTTATTACTTATGGCTGGGAGGATCGTGTTTCTAGTTGGATTAAAGGCTATCCAGCTTGCTCAGATGCCATATTATACATGGACCTATGTTAACATTGTACAAGAGGTTACAGTTAGAATATTGGGTCCAATTTTGCACACCTCATGCAGAACAGACATCTTTCTCATCCATGGAAAGGACACAGTGGAGATTCTCCAGAATAGTGACAGTCAGCAGATGATAATTTTATTGGAAAGATTTGAAAAGTTGAGACTGTTTTCCCTGGAGCAGAGAACATTAGTGTAGAATCTAACTGAGGTTCTGAACTGAACTGTCTCCAAAGTGATATGTTTGGCAATGGAATGTTAGAATCGAACCAACCCTCTGTGTGGTCTCGAGAGTCCATTTCCTGAGCCAGGCAGGTCTGCAGATTTCCAGGGCACTGCTGCTGATGACAGCTCACCAGCCTGGCTTATCGGCAAGAATGGGAAGGGCAGACCAGTCACTGGAGGCAAGGATTCTTCCCACTACACCTCTGTTAACCCTGAAAGTCAAAGATGACTGAGGCATGATCAAAATGAAAGTCTTGAGATGATGGGGCTCCTGTACGAAGTTTGGGAAGAGCTCTTGTTTGACTAATTATTGATCATATCTTACACTTCCGATCAGCCTTGTTTTCTACTCTGGACCGCCTCAAGGGTTAAACAGTCCCCTTATGTTGTATTGGCCTGAGGAAGAGGAGAGCTTGGTATGAGGCTATCGCCTAAATGACTGTTGTCCCTAACATTCTGATGACACCCTCTCCTCATCCCCATCTACCTTGAGACTAACTACACAATTAAAAGCTTCCGCAAAGAACACTGAGAAGAACTTCTAACTGAGTTTAGCTTCACTTTATTTATGTAGCATTTCAGAGCAACAATAACGGGAAATTACATTTGTAGAGGATGTCCCAAGGTGCTGGGCAGTCAGGGATTTGGACCCGAGCAGGTTTGAATTTATACATTGGAATTTATCAAATTCCTAAATGCATCCTTAATTTTGATGCCAGGGTCAAGCTGATACCTACTTAAATAGAGCATCTGCTACATAAATCAAGTAAATAATAATAATAATTCTTGCATTTGATATAGCTCCTTATGACATCATTGAGACATCTTAAAGCACTCACAGAATAATATATTGTAAAGAGAATTGACTGTGTATTTTGTGTGCCAAACGCGGCAGCCAATTACACACAGCAGTGTCCCACAAACAGTCGTAGATTGAGTGACCAATTTTTAAAAATCTAGACCAAGGTGAAATTCTTCCAGATACAGTACATAATTTATTGCTCTCGATGAGGAGTACAAGAATCAATGAAAAAAAATTAAATAACCTTAACACAATTGCAGTGAAACTGAATATGTGATATATACATTGGTGGAAAAGTAAATCTTACTGCTTAAATGTTAGGAGATACAGATCACAATGAAGAACATTTGCTGATAATATGGCAAACCAGGAAGCAGGGTTCAGACAGAGCTACCCCTGATAGTACTGTATACAAAGCTGTATTCAACCTCTGTGTGATTTATGGGATGAAATATGTTCACGGTTGGGGTGAAGGAACAAATAATTGAGCATGGCAAGGCTGCATTTGTTGTTTGCTATGGCAGTATTCCATCTTTCAGGGAAGCACTCAAGATTTCTAATGAGATGCAGGGGGTCAGTTTTTAGACAATTATGTTAAGGATATCCACTGCATCACATACGCCAATGAAAAGACGTACCACTGCCAAGATGAAAAGTGTGCAACAGCAACTTATTGGCCAAAGTTTTCAGAACAAATGCTGGCCCATGCAGTGTTGCACCACATGCAACAACAACAAATTATATTTATGTAGCCCCTTTCACATCGGGAGGACGCCCAAGGCACTGGTGCGAAATGCAGGAAGTAGCCATCCTGTGTCTGGTACAATTCCTCATTTGGGTCCTGAACCATCCATCAGTAATAATAATAATGATAATAATAATAATAATCCTTGCATTTGATATAGCACCTTATCATGTCTTCGAGACATCTCAAAGCGCTTCACAGAATGTACTGTAAAGTGAATTGACTGTATATTTTGTGGGCAAAACACATTCTACAAGCGGAGTACAGAGTAAATAAAGTGTCACTCAACCCAGGGGGATTGTATCTTTTATTTCAATATTTTCTGTGTATTTACAGTCACTACATTGCCAGGTCACTCATAATGGACTTTTCAGCAGGTTTGTGCGCTTTCATTCAATGTCACACTAATTATGTTCACCCATGGAACAGTATGTGCCACGGTAAATGAGTGATAAAGAAACAAGTTTACAGTAACAGTTTACCATTGTATGATATCTTAGGAAGATCTATGCATTATAATTATGTAACTTTATTACATCTGCAGGTTTAAAAGTATTGCCTGTTGAATTTGGTTCTAACGTTCAGTGGCACTCTTATCTTACGGGACCTGCTGTTGCTTATGGATTCATGAGGCTATTCCTACCAGTTGCAATAGATGAAATATTCCTTCCACGTGAATTGAAGCATTTGAAACCATGGTGAAATGTCTGGATTCAGCATGCAATACTAATGTAATACAAAGGTGGTTCATTGTGCATGTTCCACTTCATGACTGTTTGTGGGACATTTTTATATACAAATTGACTGCTGCATTCACTTACAAAAACAAATATTCACCACACTCTACAGTGGATCATGTGAAGTGCTTTAAGACATCTTCCCCATATGAAAGTCACTATATCAAAGGCAAAGATTATTAATATTGCATTACAAGACTATGGGTGAAAATCATTATTAATAGTGAATGATAGTATTGTATCCATGCTCATTTCCAATGACACATTCCAACAGATGATAAAAAGACTTAATGTGTAAGTCTTTATGTGATTATTTTTATGTAAGAATAATTTACATGAATAAGCTATGAATGAGTTTACTTGTCAGACATAACTGACTGAGTATAGTCAATGCTGCCCAAATGTATGGGCAAAGAGATGTTTAGAGATATATCCAGAGAAGAGTGTAGTGGCTGATAGTGAGATTATTATACCCAGGTTCTAACATGGATTGTGGCATGATTCACTTGTCTAATGTTGACCTGCTCAATCTTTAGAGTTTGGGGTTTTTGATTAGCTGGAAAACTGACTTTCAAAGTTACTTTGGATACAATAATCTAGTATTTGATTTGGTGTCTGTAATGTTAAAAGTTTTAAATGTGCTTCACAGGGAATTGCTGTCAACTGTAGTAACCATATATTGTAGGCAAACGCAACAGCCAACTTGCGCATAGCAAATTCCAATTAACAGCCACAAAGTGAATGATCAATTTACCCAAAGGATTGCTGGCCGGGGCAATTGGAGAAAAGCCTTTCTCCTTTCAAATAATGTTTTATATTCTTTAAAGGTTTCTGAAGGTCAGGATACAGATTGTTTATCCACCGGGGTACTGGGAGCCAATGGACCCTAACAAGGATGGAGTTAGTGGTGTGAAGAGCTTAGAGTGGAAGAGAATGTACAATGCACAATTTTGGATGAGTTGGAGCTTAAACGGTATGGAAGAAATGTTATTGAATGTCCACCTGAACAGCCAGCTGGGATTTTTGGTGATCAACGAGGACACACATCTATCTATGCCATCTCCTCCAGCCTCTTCGTCCGCACGTGCTCTCCACAGCGTTATTCTGGTCCTGAAGTCCATTGTCACAATATCAGCTACTACTCCCTGCTTTGTGGACTTCTGTCTAAATATCCCTTTACCTTGGTCCTTCTCACTCTGATTTCAAACCATCTTATAAACACATCATATATGGCCATGTGGTCAGTACCCTCAAATTCTTCCTTCTCTCCCCCATTATCTCTTGAAGTACTTTGAGATACTCATCTTATGTGAAAGATGCCACAACAACAACTTACTGAGATACTGCTCATGTATGTTGTGTTGTGCATTGCTGGAACAGCTTATATAATAATAATAATAATCCTTGCATTTGATGTAGTGCCTTATCAGGTCATTGATATGTCTCAAAGTGCTTCACAGAATATATTGTAAAGTGTAATGACTGTATATTGTGTGCGTGAAACGTGACAGCCAATTGCGCAAAGCAAGGCAAAAAGGCATGAATTGAGTGACCAATTTTTTTAAAAAGGATTATTACCTCTGGAAACCGATTTGCCAATCAACTAACAACTGGGTTCCTAGTTACTGCTAGGTAAGCAGAGGCTTGTGAGTAAAGAAACGTGCCTAAGGTTTTGCCCCACCCAGGAATCAAACCCGGTTCTCTCACTTGCGAGGCGAGTGCTCTAACCACTAAACTACTGGACTTTTAGTTTAGGAAGCCAAAGGGAGAAGAGTCAAAGTGAAAATGGGAGGAAATGATGAAGATCCTGTTTATGGACAGAACAAGAATATTTGGCAAAGCTGGCACCTATTCTTGCTCACTAACATAGAAGAGATCACACAACAAGCAACACACATGCACAATATGATAAAAAGATTTTNAAAAAATTGAAGGAGATCCATGCTAATTAGTCTTTCACATGGAAATGGTATTCAGGATCACTGAGAACAATGCACATAGAGTGCTGGAACGTTAAAGAGCTTTAAAAAGGAATTGGATAAGTTTGTGGCAATGAAAGGATTCAGGGATATCAGGTAATGACACAAATATGTAGAAGGAATCTTTTGGGACGTTGGATGGGTTGGATAAATGAACCAAAGATCTACTCCTGTTTGAATGTATTACTGTGTTTAGGTATCACACACCCCTTGGCCATTGGAGAAGATAAACCTATGATGGGAGGATGGATCAAGGGTCAAGAGTGATCAAGGGTTTGATGAAGGCTGGTCTCTCTGGGAAAGGAAGATGAAGATGGGTCTAATGGATGGGATTATGGTGGAGATGGCAGAAACAGCAGCAGACAGTCTGGCAGATTCAGAACCAGTGGGATCCTGTACAGTAGTTTAATATCTCGATTTAATATTTTGCAATCTGGTACTACTTTTATCTATATGTGGTTAATAATTCTAGATGGTTAACGTCTAACACCCTTTTTCCTCCGTTTGAACTAACTGCCTGCTACAATTCTGTCAGGGAACTTCTCTAATGTAATTGATCCAGTTCTGATAGAATTAACCTGTTTATCTGAAGCTGACTACTTTACTCTGCCGTGTATTTCCAGCATTTTCTGTTTTTAATTCAGATTTCCTATTTTGCTTCCTTTAGGAATATACAAATGCACAGGCTGGAAAAAAGATCGCTGGAGTGCCTCTAGCCCAAAGTAAAAATCTTATTTTATGCTCTCTTTCTCATTATATCCCTTAATCGATTTCCTCGCCAAACTTCAATTCCCTCTTTGAATATGCTGACACATCTGCCTTCATTGCCTCAACATTATTCGAGGCACAAAGCTGCAGAAGTAGAATAATTGTCGGGTGAAACTTTGCTGCTTTGCAATCCAAGGTGGCAATTGTTGTGGGACATTAAGGTGCAGCTGCAACAGCTCTTGTGTCCTGGCTTAAGTGCTACCAGTTCTTTTGGTGTCAGTCCAACCATAACTTTAAGGAGCACTGAATCTGATTATCATTGACAGCACAACATCGAGCTGAGCATTCTCTTACAGTCCACTGGTCTGTATGATTTTAGATTGTTTTGCATGCAAACTCAATATTTACTTTTTTTGATAGCCAGCCAGATATGATATTCAATCACTTGTTCGAGCTGCTACAATGAAAATTATATTAAACTTCTTGCATTCGATTCAATGCTCATAATGTTAAAATGTCTGAAAATGTTTAACAGGCAATCAACTAAGCATTTGTAGACAAATACAAAGAAATTTCTCTCGGTGTCCTGGCCAACAGTTCCCCAGATACAAAATTGGTCATTCACCTCCTTGGTGTTTGTGGGACATTCCTTGCACAACAAAATGCACAGTCACGATAATTTACAGTGTAACTTGTGAAGAACTTTGAGACTTCCTCCTGACATGAAAAATGCTATACCAAATGTAAACATTATTATTTTTATTGAGTTGACTGGCTGTGCATTTCAAGCTGTTTTCAGTACTTATTTTATGGAATATTGAATTAACTCAACTATTTAAGGGATTATAAAAATGCATAGGATTTATTTCCTTTTATTAAAGGTTGGGGTATGGGAGTTTGTTTTGGGATTTTAGAGAGAATGGCATGATCAGACAATTCGATAGTTAAATAGGCTATGAAGCAACTAGTTACTGAAATTCAATCCTAAATCCTAAATCTCAAGAATCAGACCGGGAAATGGTGAGGGGGAAGAGAGTAGTCTAGTTGGAGGCACAGAGAAACAAGAGAGATGGAGATGGACCAAACCCAAGACACAGAACATGAGAGCCTGCGGAACTGTAAACAAACAATAAGAAGATAATAATAATAATCGTTGCATTTAATATCATGCCTATATGATATATAAGTGTGGAGTCCTGTAGCTCAGTGGTTAGAGCCCTCACCTTGCAAGCAAGACACCTGGGTTCAATTCCAGGCAGAGGGCGAAACCTTGGGCAAGTTTCCTTACTCCACACGCCTAATAATAATCCCTCCAAAACCAAACAATAATAAATTGGTCATTTTCAATCCACGACTGTTTGTGGGACACTGCTGTACGCAATTGGCTGCCGCGTTTCGCCCACAAGGAGGTGAATGGCCAATTTTGTATCTGGGGAACTGTTAGCCAGGACACTGAAAGAAATTTCACCCACAAATACACAGTCAATTCACTTTACAGCATATTCTGTGAAGCGCTTTGAGACGTCAAAAAGACGTGAAAAGTACTTTATCAAATGCAGGGATTATTATTATTATTTTGGTTGGGAGGATGTCTCAAAGTGATTTCCAGGATTTACCATAAAGTGGACGGACTGTGTATTTTATAAGTCACCACACTACTTGGTCTGGGACTTCAGAAAGAGAACTCTTTCACTGTGTGCCCAGGCACTCGGAACTGCTTGGATACATGTCTTAATGGGAACTCTATGAGAACGAACAACTGGACAATCAAGTATTGGTCTGGATGATTCATAAAAGTGTGGGGAAGGGGGGATTTGAATTGGGATCAGAAGAATAATGACTGGAGGGTCACAGCGTAATATATCTTTCTATTTCAATAAAGGACGCAAGCAACAAACGGTTGTACCATCTCTGTAGATTATTGAGATAACAATGCCTGCAAAGATTTGAACGTTAGCCTCCTCTAACCAACATGTGGTATAAAAAAAACTTTGTTGCAAAGATACGGTCTGAGAAAAATGATTATCTTAATTACATCTCAAATCCTCTGTTAGCTATTACTGTTCTCTGTTTATCCGCATACTCAGAACATCCAGGCTCGACTATACAAACTCCCTGCTTGTTGGCCTCCCCAACTCCTCCCTCCACAAGCTGCAGATCATCCAGAACTCTGCAGCCCGTGTCCTCTCCCACACCAGGCTCTGTGACCCTATCACCCCCATCCTCTCCCGACTCCACTGGCTTCCCATCACACAGAGGATACAGTTCAAGATCCTGGTCTTCACCTTCAAAGACTTCTATGGCCTTGCCCCCCACCCCACCTCTGCGACCTCCTAATCCCCTACCAACCTGCCCGCCCCCTCTGCTTAGCAGGCTCCAGCCTGCTTCACGTCCCCTGTCTTGCCCATCATTGGCAGGTGGGATTTCAGCCACTCTGCCCCCTACCCTCTGGAACTCCATCCCGCAGTCCCTCCACCTCGCCCCCTCCCTTGTCTTCTTCAAGACCCATCTCAAGACATTCCTCTTTGACCGTGCCTTTGGTCACCCTCCTTCCCTCTTTGCCCTCCACCCTCCCGATCCCAATCCCCAGTTCGGGTCCGAAACACCTCCTGACATAGAAGGCGCTATACAAATATAATTTTGTTGTTTTTGTCGTTTGAGATGAATGCTCAGGAATCTGCATCAGTCATCTAGACAACATGTCAATTAGTTTCCAACTGAATAAGCAATTGAGAATGTCATTCCTAATAATTAGACTGCAGGAGTCAATCAATTCCTCACAGCAAAGGTCTTGCCATATGAAGTTGACAAATTAGTGTTAGCAGCAGAAGATACTGGCAGCTCTAAAGGGGGATTTTATGATTGATGAAAAGATGAAACCAGGAAAATGGGCTTGGTGTTGCTGTGTTCATTTGCTATGCCAGGGGGAGAAGAAGCTTGCCAGGTAGTGTTCTCAATGGCAAGCTATCCTCTTTTGCTGGTTAGACTCCAACACAAACTCTGAGGTCTTGGCTCTCACCATCCTGCATCGCTCCGTACTTAGCTAAGTAGGCTGCCCCCCACGCCATCTCCCAGGGAGAGAGTGTGCATTCCATACCACACATAGGGAAATTTCCATGTGTTGGTATTAAATGTATGTGGAACTCAGTCTGGACAATGGTTCTATTTCCAGCAATTCTGCCAAGGTTATAATATTAATAATAATCATGCTTGCATTTGGTAAAGGACCGTTCATGTCCAGAGAAGCACTTTTCATATATAATAATAACAAACCTTGTATTTGAAATAGAGCTTTATCAAATCTTCGAGACGTCTCAAAGCGCTTTACAGAATATACCATAAGGTGAATTGACTATGTATTTTGTGGGCAAAACGCAGCAGCCAGTTGCACAAGGCAATATCCCACAAACAGCCGTGAATTGAGTGACTAAATTATTATCATATATATATATTTGAAGGGATTAATTCCCCAGGAAAAGTGATCTACCAATCGACTAACAACCGGGTTCCTACTTATTGCAAGGTGAACAGAGGTGTGTGTTTGGAGTAAGGAAACGTGCCTAACGTTTCACCCTGCCCAGGAATCAAACCCAGGTCCTCTCGCTTTGAGGCGAGCGCTCTAACCACTGAGCTGCATGACTGCTTCATGTCCCGCCATGTGGCTTGCACCCCCAGGTGAGAGTCCCAACTCAGTCAGGTTGACACATGTTTCTTGGGTGAAGGAGACAATCACATTCCTCTGGAAATCTTCAATTGTTCACCATGTGCAGATGGTGATTCATTGATCAGTTTCTGAGACTGTTTACTTGAGCACAGAGTACCCACTCCCAACCCAATAATATTCTAACTGCCTCCCTGTGTACTCATGCTCACAAACGTGACTGCTCACAATTCCACACTTCTACAAGTTCATTGTTGAAAGTGGTATTTTTGTATGTTTGGTTCCCAGAATACTGGGTAAGGCTAAACTATGCTCTAAATTTACTTCACCTCTCACAGAAAGGTGGTTCCAACCATAACAACAACAATAACAAAATGATATTTATATAGCGCCTTTCTCGTCGGAACAGAGTCCCAAGGCACTGGACAGACAGAGTTTCGGACCCGAGCTGGAGGTTGGGGTCTGGGATGGTGGAGGGCAGGGGGAGCAAGCATGGAAATCGAAAGCACGGTAGAAGAGGAGGATCTTGAGATGGGTCTTGAAGGTGGCAAGGGAGGGGGGAAGGCGGAGGGACTGCTGGATGGAGTTTCAGAGGGTAGGGGCAGAGTGGCAGAAGGCCCGCGCACCAATAGTGGGGCGAGTGAAGTGGGAGACGTGAAGCAGGCCACAGCCCGCTGAGCGGAGGGAGCAGTCAGGTTGGTCGCAAAGGTAGGGGGGAAGTAAGGCCATGGAGGGCTTTGAAGGTGAGGACCAGGATCTTGAAATGTATCCTCTGTGTGATGGGAAGCCAGTGAAGTCGGGTGAGGATGAGGGTGATAGGGTCACGGAGCCTAGTGCGGGAGAAGATGCTGGCTGCAGAGTTCTGGATGATCTGCAGCTTATGGAGGGAGGAGTTGGGGAGGCCGACAAGCGGAGAGTTTGCATAGTCAAGCCTCGATCCAATGAAAGCGTGTATGAAGGTTTCGGCAGCCTGCGGTGTAAGACAGTGAGGGAGCCAGGCAATGTTGCAGAGGTGGGGGAAGGCAGAGCGGGTCATGATGCAGATGTGGGGTAGAAAGAATAGTTGAGGGTCAAACAAGACGCCAAGGTTCTGGACTGGATTAGTAAGGTGGAGTGTGCAACCATGGATGGTGATGCTCTCAGTGCCTGAGGTGAGGAGGTGCTGACGGGAGCCAATCAGGAGAGCCTCGGTCTTGTTGACGTTCAACTGAAGAAAATTAGCTCTCATCCAGGACTTGATGTCTGACGGACATTCTGTGAGCACAGCAGGGGTCCTGGAGTCAAGTGGAGGCAGAGAGGTAGAGTTGTGTGTCATCCGCATGTGCAAGTTGACCCCATGTTTGCGGATAATGTCACCAAGAGGGAACATATAGATATTGAAGAGGAGGGACCAACGACAGAGCCTTGAGGAATGCTGCACGAGACAGTGCAGGGGCTAGAGGAGAAACCATTTGTGGAAATGAAGTGAAGGCGGTATGAGAGGCATGATCTGAACCAGTCAAGGATAGAGCCGTGAAGGTTGAGGTGAGAGGAGAGGCGGTGGATGAGGATAGAGTGGTCAACGGTGTAGAAGGCAGCAAATAAGTCAAGGAGGAAGAGGAGGCAGAGGGAGCCCTGGTCACAGATGGACAGAATGTCATTTGTCACTTTGACCAGGGCTGAATCTGTGCTGTGGGCGGCATGTAAACCTGATTGAAGGGGTTCGTGAAGGGAGTGGCAGGAGAGGAAGGAAAGAAGCAACAACTCATTCCAGGACCTTGGAAGGGAAAGGGAGGTTGGAGATGGGGTGGTAGTTTGGGAGTAGAGTTGGGTCCAGGGAGGGTTTTTTTAAGGATAGGAGTGATGACGGCAGTTTTTACTGGGGTGGGAACAGTACCAGAGGTCAGGGAGAGATTTATGATAAAGCTTAAATCTAAGGGACGATCAAGACCTATTTCTGGGCTTTAAGATCACAGTCCTTGCTGACACTCCAATCATTGCTGGGAGAGCGTTGCATTGACAGAGATGTTGTCCTTAAAATGAGACGTTAAACTGAGATCCCATCTACATGGTCAGGTGGATGTTAGAGATCGAAAAGAGAAGAGAATTTCTCTTGCTGTTCTTGCCAACAACCAACCCCCCCCCCACCCCCACCCCCGATAAAAATTGTCATTCATTTCCTGGCTCTTACAGGACATCAACGTGTATAAAAATGGCTGCAAATACAAGGATTATTATTATGAATAAAGATCCAACAATTGGTAAGACTGTCTCTGCAACAAGTTAAACTCTGTCATAACAGTATCTGCAGAACATTCTTTGTGAACGTTGAATCCAACATAAAAAATATCCTCCCTGAGAGTTTGCATCTTAAATCCTGCTATTAGCTGTGATTGGTTCTTGCTTTTTCAGCAGGGAACCCAGGAGCTCACAATTCCTTTATTCTATGGTAGCTACTGTCTAACCATTGTTTTGACAACCCACTCAACGTCCCCTTAATTTCAAGCAACTGCTAAGGATTGCATTTGTCTATTCAATTCGACTTGATTGCTGTCTTTAAGATTCTAAAGGAGCTAGACAATATCGATCACAGTAGGCTGTTTCAACTTGTCCAGTGTAGTAAAAGCAGAGGACACAGCCAGCAATTGAAGGGGGGGAAATTCAGAACAAATCTACGCAAGCACTATTTCAGTGAGCGAATAGTGAACCTGTGGAACAGGCTTCCTAGGGAGATGATTGAAACAGGAAATATTAATTCTTTCAAACACAGATTAGATTGTTTTCTTTTAGTAAATAACATCACAGGATATAGTACATAGGTAGTTTGGGACATATGTACATGCAACTGCCAGGAAGGTGGAAGGCAAACTAGATGGACCTTGGTCTTTTTCCGTCTAGCATTTCTTTTGTTCTTATCTTAATTACGTAAGATTTAATTTGCTTGTTTTATTCATGGCAGCCGATCAAATTCTGCACTGAAACCCGATCATAAATGAAGCAAAATTAAATGATGCTATGAGAAATACCGCTGATAAATACAATCTGATTTATATGGGAGGATTTCACATTGGGAGGATGTCTTAAAGTGTTTTACACAGCTGGATGGACACCTGAACAGGCAGACAGGGCCTTGGTCTCATCTGAAGGACGGATGAGAGAATTTTGCAGGAACATCCTTACATAGAGCATGATGAGAATGTTAAATTCAGTGCCAGAAGCCATGGTTCAAACAGAAAGCATCGATGTATTTAAGAGGAAAGGATTGGAGTCGCACTTGGAATATAAACACCTGAACAAATTATCTGTTTCTATTCTGTACAGTCTTTGCAATTCAATGTGATTCTATGTTAAGAACAGTATCTTATGGAATAAAGCTTATCAAATTCCAGGCTGTATATCAAGAACATATAGCTAATATAACAATAATCCTTGCATTTGATATTGCACTTTATCAAGCATTGAGCTGTCTCAAAGCGCTTCACAGCGTATACTGTAAAGTGATTTGACTGTATATTTTGTGAGTGAAATGCGGCAACCAATTGCGCACAGCAGTGTCCCACAAACAGTCCAAGGAAGTTTTTCTAATAAAAATAATAATCCTTGATATAGGTTACTCTTGGAGCCAAACTTAGAACATTGTATGCGGTTTTGTATACCCTATCTTTAAATTGACATTGAAGTGATATAGTGCTGCATTTCTTAGCCCAACAAATGTGTGTAATAGAAGATAAATATTGAAGATAAAAATGTGATATCAATCACAACAGGTCAGTGAAAATGTTAACTGTGACATTGTGCACTGCAGCTTTAAACCCACTCAAAGTCACTAAATTATTGTTGCAGATCCTGTGCCAACATGATGTAGATAATAAATGTCTGCAAGGAAATTTTCATCTAAATAGCTTATTAAAATAGATAAGATGCTGAGGGACTTTCAGGAATCAATCACTCTGGAATTGTCAGAAGAAAATGCAGTATCTAGTTATCTGCGCTGCTTGTGCGCAATTGGCTGCCGCGTTCGCCCACAAATATACAGTCAATTCACTTTACAGTGTGTTCTGTGAAGCGCTTTGGGACGTCCTCCTGACATGAAAAGCGCTATATCAAATGCAAGGATTATTATTATTATTATTATTATTGTGCAATGAGTGAACCAGCATGTGAGAGTACTAGGGAACTCATAGGGAGTTTCTGGAACTTGCTATCTACCCATTGAGGGCTCAAACCTGCATTGGTTGGATGTAAAATGGCTAATTAGCTATTATCCTTTGGGGTGATGAGGTAAGTAGGGTCCCTTTTGGGCTGAGATGGTTCTACGCACTTTGGGACTCTACCCTGCATGATGGGTGCTATATAAATGCAAGTTGTTGTTCAAAGTGGCTGCTTGGATTGTCAGACAACATAGGACCAAAAATCTTGAGAGTACCGTAGGGATTACTGATGACAGACCAGCAGCAGCAGGATTTAGCTGTAGGAGGACAGCTATCCAGCCGGTTACTCTCCGAGGTGTTCCCCTGCCTCACCTGCCCTGCCAGCCTTCAGGGATATCGATTTTGACGCGGTTTGAATCCCGTGAGCAGAAGGTAGCTTTAAGCGCTCTGGGACGATACCCCACGTGAAGGGCACTATATACATGAAAGTTGTTGTTGTTGTAGCTTATTCACTCTCTTCTGCTTGCTGGATTCAAGCAATTACAATACTGGTATCAGCACTGAAAAAGGCGGGGCTGAAAAAGCTGGTAAATGCCAATACCTGCATCGTAATCATGTTTAGCTGGAAATTCCGTCAAGCTGGATGCCATCTCCCACTGTTGATCTGCTTAGCCAGGGTTTTAGTGCATCATTAACTCTAGCCTCCAGGGAAGTGGCAGATAGAGTAGAGATTCTACTTGTCTGACAACACTGTACGTTTTAAGTAAAGGAATTAGAAAGGGCTTAAATATTTCTAGTCTTAACCTTAAACCAATGTTCCAAAATTTAAGAACCTGCACATTTTGGAGAATTCTTCATTTTGGTCTTAATTTGGAAGCCAAATTTATGAAAACTGGCATGGAAATTAGGACCAATTTTCCGACATAATGCATTGCACAAAGAATATTAAAGGGAGTAAATAGGAGCATTGGATTATGTTATTTGGCTCATGTGGAGAAAAAAAAACAGCACAGACTTGATGGGACAATTGGCTTGTTTCTCGGAAAGTGGAACCATCAATGGGGTAGTCAGCCTGGAGATGAAGTTTTAATGAAGATGAATTAGAGACTTGGGGATCAATCCTGGATAATAAGTCCACAGCTCTGTTATGAAAAAAGCTGCTCTATCATGTGTCCCAATCTAGTTCAATTGATAGCACTCTCACACTGAGTTAAAAGGTTGTGGGTTAAAGGCCCATGTTGAAACTTGCAACTTATATAGTCTAGGCTGACACTCTAATGCCTTGCCGTGGGTGTGCCTGCATTGTTGGAGCTTTTTCTGCCTGTTCAGGTGGACGCTAAAGATCTCATGGCACTATTCAAAAACAGAGGGAAGTTTCTTCCTGTATCCTGGCCATCAATTCCGCCAAATAAAATTGGTCATTCACTTAATGACTTTTTGTGGAACATTGCTGTGTGCACATTGGCTGCCCATTTTGTCTTCAACAGCAAAATTACATCTATAAAGTGCCTTTCGCGTCGGGAGGGCATCCCAAGGCGCTGAACTGTCAGGGATCAGGACTCGAGCGTGGGGGGGGGGACAGGGTTGGGATGAGGGAGGGCAGAGGACGTAGGAGGGCGGCTGAAGGCATGGTCAAAAAGGAGGATCTTGAATCATGCCTTGAAGGAGGCAAGAGAGGGAACCCGGCCGCCGATGGTAGAGCAGGTCGGGCAGGAGATGTGGAGTAGGCCAGAGCCTCCTGAGTGGAGGGAGCTGACAGGTTGATAGGGGGTCAGCAGGTCAGAGATGTAGAAGGGGACAAGGCCGGGGAGGGCCTTGAAAGTGAAGACAAGGATTTTGATTTCTATCCTTCTATTCTTTCAAAATACATGTCCTCCTGACTTGAAAGATGGTGACATTTTGCACTCATGGAAACAATCTAACAGAGTGAGAATTTTTTGAAGAATGTTGTTTCATACAAGACTAGAAGTCACTCACTATTGATGGTGATGTTTGTATATTTGTTTCCTGAGAAACTGGAGCATTTGTTTGGCTGCAAGCCCTGAATCTGCAGGATTTGCTTCAGTTTAGAGACAGATATATGCGTTGCGTATTGTTACTTCCCTTTGTAATATAGTTGACGAATGCAACAATCTGTATTTAATTGGAAACACCCGATAATTCATCGGTACCTAGCAATAAATCGGTAGGTACACTGCTCTGGGAAATACAAACATCACTCTGAAATAGCAGGTTAAGAATTGTGGTTCAGGCAATGTTGAAAGTGCTTGTCCCTGTTCTGAACTTGAGTAAAACAGCTAACCTCTGGTTGTGAAATGTACTGCAGGGTTTTTAAATGGGCTATTTAGATATTTGTGACATATGAAATGGACAAATGGACATTCTTTTTACTTTTCTGAATTTCGTTTTTGCCAGTCGGCTTTCTGACACTGGAGAACAACATTCATTCCATCGAATAGGAGTACTTTGCCTTTTATTTATCCCTTTGAGCCTATTATGCCAGTTTGTTAGATTATGGCAGATCTTGTAATCTCATTACCCTTAATACCCTTACTTCCCAACTATCTATCTTCCTTCTAAACAGCCAACAGGACTTGGGTTTGATTCCTGGGTGGAGCAAAACCTCAGGCAAGTTTCCTTCCTCCGCCTGATTACCTAGTAGCAAATAGAACCCAGTTGTTAGCCGATTGGCAGATCACTTTCCAGGAATAATAATCACTCCCCCCAAAAAAAATTGGTCACTCAACCCATGACTGTTTGTGGGACATTGCTGTGTGCAAACAGCAGCCACGATTCACTGTCAAATACACAGTCAATCCACTTTGCAGTATATTCTGTGAAGTGCTTAGAAACGTCTCAACGATATGATGAGGCACTACATCAATGCAAGGATTATTTTCCCAAGTGACTGTTACAAGAGATATAGAATGCAGGAACATGCAGGCAGATATTGACAGATGAACTGAGTGGACAGTTCATCTGTCAATTTGTGGAAAAGAGAATTCAATATAGACGAAAGAATAGGATTGGAATTATCCTTTGGATTACAGAATTCACAATAGAGTCATGGAATAGAGGGATCTTAAGGAACAAATATATAGTTCATTGGAAGTTGGAGTAAAGATAGAGAAGGCCTTTAAAAGGGCAAACACAATTCTGGGTTTCATATACATATATAGAGATGTATTAATCAGAATACCCAGATCTGCTTACCAGGAGGTTTGTCAGATTATGGAATGATTGCCAAGGGGTGGTTGTTAGAGCAGAGTCAATTGAGGGCATTTCAAGAGAATTGGAAAAACAATTGCAGAGGTGGGGTTTTTAGAGGGTACAGAGAAAGAGCAGGGAATTGAAAATAAGATACAAAGCACCAACACGAAAAAGTAGGCTGAATAGCCTCCTAGTGTGTTGTATATTTCTTTGGTTATTCTATGATACTCTCTGGGGCAGGGATTTAACCTTGTCAGGCTGCACAATGGGAAAGGGAACAGAGAAATGTAAATATACTGACGGCAGTTATATTGCTAGGGGTCTGGATATTGTAATTACTTTTGTTTTTCTGTTTTATTATTTAACATTATTGCTGTGGACACCTAACTGTTGTCCTTATTTATTTGTTTGTTCTGCCTGTTTATATTCCTGTACGGAGATATTTCTCTAAAGTTTTTTAGTGCTCACCAGCAAACGAACCTGCAGTTTACAAGGCTCCAAAGAGTTGTATATATACATTCTTATTGTTGGTGGGAAATTAGTTAGTTTCATACCCAAAAATCACCCAAACCTTGTTCAGCACTAAAACCTTTTAAGTGTTTTGCACAGAACCACCGTATGTCCAATAAGCAGGAGCTAAACATTCGTCAGAATTTAAGACGTACAATTAATGCTCATTTTTCGCTTGACTCCCCAAATTACGTTAGGCATCTTAAGCAATGTAAGAAATGGAATTTTAACCCCTATGAAACCTCTAAACATCAGGCTGAGAACAAACAGTGTTATAAGCAAATTCAGGAGTGTGCTGTAGCACAAATCGCACAACAAGGATTTCAAAAAGCAAACTATACATTATTACAACAACAACTTGCATCTAAGCGCTCTGAGACGCCGTCCAGCGTGGAGGGCGCTATATAAATCCAAGTTGTTGTTGTTATTTATATAGCGATCCTCATGCAGGGTAGCATCCCTGAGTGCTGTATTATTTAATAATAAGACTCCTTGCATTTGACTCCTCACAAGTATCAAGCAGACTAAATTGTTTGAGGGCTTTCAGATTAGCCAATAAGTCATCTCCCTGTTCGGTCTGGAGGCATATCGGTGAGACACAAGGATCTATACATTGCTCAATCAGCTGTCTCATTGCTTTTAACTCCTCCTGTATTCTTTCAAATTCAGAAGTAACCATTTTCCCAATCTTTCTTCCAAATTTGACTCTTTAGTACCTTTCCTAGTTTCACCTTTACAATCCTTCGGTATTGGTGGTTTTCTCACTGGATTTGAGTTTATCCCTTTACCTTTGCCAGTTCTTTTTCCTGCAGAATTAATTTGTCCTGTTTTGTCTTTTAAACCTTGCAGTGAACCCTTGTTCTGCACTTTTTTCAGTTCTTTCCTCCACTAAGGCTGCTACTTGTGCTTTAAGTCTGTCCATTTCTTCATCTTTCTCACATTTAATTCTATCAATTTCTTTTCTTGCTCCATCTCGTTCTGAGTTAAACTACTCAGATTCATATTTAGCTCATCCTCACATCTCTCTTTTACATTTAAGTTGTTCCTCCAACTGCAGCACCTTTTTGTGACGCTGTATATGTGACACAGGACCGATCCCCCCCTGTCTAGATTCCCTGGCCACAGCTGCCTGTGTTTTTACAGTAGCTTTTAAGGGTAAGGAACTGGAGGTTTTACTGATTTGAGGACCACCTCCAGTCGCCTGCTGGAGGATTAATATTAGCGGACATGGGGCGGGGGAATTTACTTCAGCCACTTGACAAATCGAGCCACCCCCTGGAATTTGTCTGGTAGCAGCAAGTGCCCCCATTTTCTGCACAACATCCTGAAGTTGATCTATCTGAGCCTGTAACTGATCTGCCAATTCGTTACCACCCTGTGTCTGACTTGGACATTCTTTTGCCCAGTGCCCGTTCTGGCCATAAGTAAAACATTGACCTCCTTCAGGTTGTTGATTCCCCACTGAGTTATACCCGATAACTTGACCGCGTCCACTGGTTCTTGCCGCATAATAACCTTGGCCTCCACCGTAATTGGTATGTCCGTACAATCTATTCTGTCCTCGCCAATTGCCCCCTCTACAGCAGTTATTCATGGGTCTCTGACCCTGTTCTTCTACCTCAGGGACTGATTGTGGTTCTCTTTTAACCTCCAACATACCAGTGGGGCCGTTTTAATCCCAGGCTTGCTCAGTCCTCTCCATAATTTCATCCCAACCAATGCGCGGATTAACCGATACTCCTAGAGCCCTTTTAATAGATGGTAACAATTTTCAGAGAAATTGATTTTTATATCCCTCCATGTCTGTATTTGTGGCCTGAGCTGGATTATTCCCCTGAGCCTTGGGGCCCTGAGCCACAGCGCCTTGGGACGTCCTCCTGACGTGAAAGGCGCTCTATAAATGGAATCTTGTTGTTGTTGTTGTTGTGAGTTAGACAATAAAGTTCCATCAGACGCTCATGGAACACCTGTGGACTTTCATGCTTGCCCTGTGATGTTTTCCCTAATTCAGTGTACACATCCCAGGAGGTACCTACACCCAGTGCCCTTTTAACAGCAGTCATTAACTGGTCCGAGGTTACCTCCGGGTGGAAGAGAAATATTCTCTTCCAATACGTGCCTTAAACTCCAGACTGAGGGATGTTAGTAAAATCCGCTTAAGGTCTGCATCCTCTAATTCTGAGTAGCAATCTATCAACAATGACCATCGGATTATTAACTGGACGGGATTGGTCCTATCGGTTATAGGACCGAACTCTTTGGAATAATCCGAGTGCTCGGTGCTCATCAGGGTTCGACTAGCCCGCGTTACAGAAGTTCCGCATCAGCTTCCTCATTTTCATAATTATGCCATCTAATAATTATGGCTATCTGCAGAGGATGGATTTTTTAACTTATCTTTTTAACTCATTTTCCATTTCTTTAAGTTTTTCCTGGGTCCCAAAACATCCTCTCCACGTGGCATACTTGACTAAAGATCTGCAACTCTTTCCTCCTGTTTTTATTTCTCCCTGCGCTACCTGATCCTTTACCAATATCACTCCTTGTTCAAAGGTTTTAGTGACCCCTGGATGTTTCATTACAGGACATCTTGCTTCTCCCTTCCAAGGCCGGAGCCTGTCTGCCTGGTACAAACATTTAAAGTGATCATCATGTGTTCACAGAATACTGAGCAGCTTTACTTAGGTGAGCTCATGGAATGCAGATTTCTTGGGCCCTTCTTGAAGCCTGTTCTCTGCCTTCTCTCACCATCACAACTGACTGACCATTGGCCTTTCAGAACCAGGATGGCTTATTCTGCCAATTCGTAAAATGTTAGTAAAACAGTTTCTTTCTCCCCCGTTTCCTACTGCCATGCATATATGGGTATTGATATACACACACATATATATATATTCACTATTATTTCTTCTATTGCTCTTCTTACAAACTATATTAAAATCAACCTTTTCTAACATAGGGTCTTAAAATGGTTAATCGAAGTTCATCAAATGACCAGATTTTCCCATCACTGTTCAATGTCCTGTATGCTCAAATAATGATAAATAATAAAACAGGTTTCCTTGGAGCTGAACTGGCTCCAAGGTGACATGCCTGGCAACAGAATATCAGAATCAAGCCAGCCTTCTGTGCTGGTCTCGGTAGTCTGGTTCCTGAGCCAGGCGGGTCCTCAGTACTCCAAGGCACTGCCGATAACAGAACAGCCGGCTTGGCTGATCAGTAGGACCTGGAAGGTCAGACCAGTCACTGGGGGCAGGAAGTAATCCCATTCAGCTCTTATTAACCCTGTAAGCTAAACCCCTAATGGGTAGTTTTTTCTCTGTGGTTTTAGCTGGTTAGACTCCAGCAGTACCCCAATACACACTCTCGGTACCCAAACCTTGGCTCTTGCCAACCTGCGCCTTATACCTTCCAGAATTAGTTAAGCAGAAAGCGACCCTCCAGGGAGAGAGTGTGCATTCCATTCCAACAATCTATCGCTGGGATTTTCATGTGCAGGTGGGATGCATAGAAATCTCGGCTTGGTTTGGACATTCTTAGCTTGGTATGGGTTTCCGCATGTGTTCAGACACCCTGCAGACCAAAAAAAATTATTTACTCCAACTTACTTGTCTTTCAATGGTTCATGTAACTGATGGACACTGAAGATAAACTTTTGATGCTCAATTGGATGCAATCCAATTCAATCCTTTTAGTTTATTATTAGCTGGTCACCAGGAAGCACCAAATTAAGGATCAGATGGAGTTTATGATTAGAGAGCTGGGTATTATAGCGCCTTATTTGCACTTAGGCAAAGAGAATATTTTTGCTGCATTTTACATTCATTGGATCTCTACACTCTAGCAGCCCATTCTTTTAAGTTCAAGTGTCCTTTAAATCACAAACATTATGGACAATCATGAGATGTTAAACCAAGGTCCCATCTGTCTGCTGATGTGTTCATGATACTATTTGAAAGGAGAATGGAGATTATCGCAGTGTCCAGGCCAACAATCTCCCAGAAAACGTCATTCACTTTAAAGCTGTTAATGGATCATTGCTGTGCTCAAATTGACAATCTTGCTCCCCAATGAATACACAGTTACTACACTTTACAGAAAATCTCTGTGAGGTGCTTTCAGACATTTCAATATGATAAGACACTGTATCAAATGTTGGGATTAGTATAATTAATTGGAGCGCTGCCTCAGGCATTGACTTGCTTTTGTTATTTTGTTTTTTTTCCCAGTTAACAGTCAAAGTGGTGTTGATATATTCTTTACGTGGGTGAAAAGGAAACATTGCAGGTTTTACACTTTTATTTTATAATAAAAATCCTTGTATTTGATATAGCTCCTTTCAAGTCAGATGGACGTCTCAAAGCGCTTCACAAGAATTACTCTAAAGTGCAGTGACTGTTTTTGTAGACTAAATATTTACTTTAAGGGTGAGCTGAATGGTTAACAGAAAATAAGATGCTTAGCAACAATGTATGGGAGAAAGTAAAACATTTAAAGCTGAAGGAATGAATACGTTATAGGGGTGTCATGAGGATTTATAGCAGAAGACTTAATAATAATAATACTTGCATTTGATATAGCGTGTTTTCATGTCTTCTAGACTTTTCAAAGCGCTTCACAGAATATACTGTAAAGTGAATTGACCGTATATTTGTGGGCGAAACGCGGCAGCCACTTTTGCGCACAGCAGTGTCCCACAAACAGTCGTGCGTTGAAAATGACCAATTTATTATTTTTTTTGTTTTGGAGGGATTATTATTAGGCGTGTGGAGTAAGGAAACTTGCCCAAGATTTCACCCTGCATGGAATTGAACACAGGTGTCTCGCTTGCAAGGTGAGTGCTCTAACCACTGAGCTACAGGACTCCATTGAATACAGCAATAACAATTTGCATTTATATAGCGCCCTTCACACAAGGTAGTATCTCAGAGCGCTTAACAGTGGCAGAGCTTCACACTGAGCCGGGGGGAGGGAGGAGGTGACTTTAAGCACGGTCGAAGTGGAAGATCTTCAGGTGTGATCTGAAAAAGAGGAAGGAGGGGGCAAGACGCAGGGATTGAAGTACAGAGTTCGAAGTTTCAGGACAGTGGTTGAAAGCATGGCCGCCGATGGTGGAGTAGAGGGGACAAGGGACAAACAGGTGACCTGAGTCAGCGGAGCGGGGAGTAAGCAGGTCGGAAAGGTAGGTAGCTGCCAGGGCATGAAGGGATTTGTAGACGAGTGCGAGGATCTTGAAGTTGATCCACTCTGTGATAGGGAGCCAGTGGAGCTTGGTGAGGGGAGTACGGAGTTTAAAGCGGGGAAGTATGTCGGCAATGGAGTTCTGAATTGGTGGGAGTTTGTGAATAGTGGAGTTGGGGAAACTGGTGAGGAAGAGAGTTTATAGTAAATCCTGTGAAGCAATTGATATATTATGACGTCTGTGTTGGTCAGTTGCCGATATTCAGATTAGGGAGTTGTGTTCATATTGTATTACATAACACTTGAAACTCTTATTCAATTCAATAGAGGGATTAAAATAACAGCTATGTCACAGTGACCTCTTCTACTCATTTAAGTGTCTTTCCTTAACCATTGGATAAGTCATCTTGTTAAAACCTATGGAGATAGAAACATAAGAACATAAGAATTAGGAGCAGGAGTAGGTCACTCGGCCCCTCGAGCCTGCCCCGCCATTCGATAAGATCATGGCTGATCTTCAGACCTAACTCTGATTACCTGCCCTATCCCCATATCCCCTAATCCCTCTGTTTTTTAAAAATCTATCAGTCTCAGCCTTGAAGATATTCAAGGACTGAGCATCTACAGCCTTCGGGGGTAGTGAATTCCATAAATTCACTACCGTCTGAGTGAAGAAATGTTTCCTCATTTCTGTTCTAAAAGGCTGACCCTTAATTTTAAGACTGTGACCCCTGGTTATAGATTCTCCTACCAGGGGAAACAGACCCTCAGTGTCTACTTTATCCAGCCCTTTAAGAATCTTATATGTTTCAATAAGATCTCCCCTACCATATATGGAAGTTTCATCTAGTCCATGAAAGATTCATCGTCCGAATACTCAGTTGAAGGAAGTATTTAAAATGAAGGAGTTAATAGCTAAAGAGTGTATCAAATACATTATATATGCCTTTCTCTGTCAAGGAGACCTCATCTGTTTAACATGTGAGCCTTCGTTGAAATTAAGTACATACAAAACAAACTGATGTGTAAGATAGACATTTTGTGTTACATTGGCAATTAAGTTTATCCTTCAGTGATAATGGTGGAGAAATTGTTAAAACCATGAGACAAGAATACATTGTCCTTTTCCTCACTAGACTAAAGTGTTTGGAAAGACTTGTCGATTATGACAAATAATTTTGTCAAAAGGCTGAGGAACCCAAAATGTGGAAATTTATATCACATATTAAGGTAATGAATTGAAACCTCCAGAAACCAGAAAGTTATTGCCCAGAAAATTACCAGATGGCCCATTTAACTAATTAATGGTTACAAAAACGTGTTGTGCCTGAGCAAAAGTACTGGAAAGGAATATTCATTTGTTATCTCCATTGCTGCATTCTCCTTCATAGAATCATAGAGTACTGCAGTGCAGAAGGAGGTCATTTGGCCCACCAGGCCTGTGCCAGCTCTTTCAAACAGCTATCCAATTAGTCCCACTCTAATGCTCTTTCCCCATAGCCCTGCAGATTTTTTTCTTTTCAAATGCATATCCAATTCCCTTTTGAAAGTTTTGATTGAATTTGTTTCCACCATCCTTTCAAGGGGTGCAATCCTTTTAACATTTCTGATTATCCTCCTTGGTCAGATGTAAGTGGGGTCAACTTGGTGCTGAGCTAACTCCAAGGTAACATGTTTGGCAATGGACTATCAGGTTAGAGCCAATCTTCTCTGATGGTTTCAGTCCAGTTCCTGAATCAGGTGGGTCCACCATACTCCAGGGCATTGCTGATGAAAGCCTAGCCAGCCAAGCTCATTGGTAGAACTTGAAGGAGCCCCACGTGAGCTGGGATTCTTTCTATCGGACTCCTTAAACCCTGCTACCCAAAGCCTAATGGTTAGGGTGGTCCTAACTGGACAAACAGTGAGAAGCTTTTCAGACAATGCTCACAAATGGTAAGCTATGTAGTCTTACCTGATTAAACTCCAGTCGTACCCAAATGTGCACTCTAAGGTCTCTATTACAGGAGTCCTGTACCATAGTGGTTAGTGCATTCGCCTTGTAAGCAAGAGGTCCCGTGTTCAATTCCTGGGCAGGGCTAAACCTTAGGCTAGTCTTGTTACTCAACATGCTTCTATATACCTAGGAGCAAGTAAGAACCCAGTTGTTAATTGATTAGCGAATCGCTTTCCAGGGGTAATAATTCCTAAAATAAATGCAGTCATTCAATTCACAATTGTTTGTGGAACACTGCAATGCCCAATTGGCTACCTCGTTTTGCCCACAAAATACACAGTCATAGAATCATAGAATTATATCGCACAGAAGGAGGCCATTCGACCAATCGTGTCTGTGCCGACTCTTTGAAAAAAGCTATCCAGATAAATCCCACTCCCTGGTGCTCTCCCCATAGCCCTGCAAACTTGTCCTCCCCAAATAATTATCTGCCTCTCTCCACACCTTCTCTCTGTTTCTTTTAACAACTATTTTAAATCTCACTCTCTTTCTGAACTCTCTGTGGCTGTGGGGTAACCACTTCCTGAAACGTTTGATCCATGAACTCTTCAGCCTCCCGTACGCTATGTAATGACTCCAGCCTCTCCTCAAGCTCTGAAAACCTGAGCTCAAGCTCAGGCAACCGGAGGCACTTCCTACACACGTGTTTGTCCAGCGCACACAAAACATCCTGGAGTTCCCACATGGCACACATTGTGCATGCAACCAGTCTCAGCTGCCCTGCCATATTCCCAGACATGCTCTATATTATTTTAATATAAATATGATATATTTTATAATTATGCACCTCTTACCCCCTCTACACCGAATTCCGATTCTCACCAAATTCTTTAACAGAATTCTCACTCTCTTCCACCTCACTCAGTTCCCTCCTCACTCTGCTCGGCTCTCTGCTCACATCAATCCACTTTAATATATATTTTGTGAAGTGCTTTTTTGAGCATTTCAACGATATGATAAAGCGCTATATCAAAAGCAAGGATTATTATTAGCTCTTACCAACCTGTTGCTAATAATCTCTGGAATTTGATAAACTGGGTGCATCCCTCCAGGAAGAGATTGCACATTCCATTCTAGATACAAGGACATTTCCATGTGTAAGTTACATACATTTATGGAACTCTTGTCTGATTTGAATACACGTGACTGGGTTTCTGCATGTATCAGACACCAGGTGGCCAAAAATTTAATTTCAATCCAAAAACATTTCACAAGCACCTACAATGCTCAAGAAAAACTATTCAGACTGTTCAGATAATAGGAACATTGGGTCTTTTAGTTAAAAAACAGAAATAAATCCTTTTCAGTTTAAATGTAATGAGAGTTATGATGAGTGCTTCAGAACCTGGGGCTGTATCCACTGGAACTGTGAGGATTAGAGAAATGAATGAGCTTGCATTTTAACATTGCTTTATAGACACATAGAAATTTTCTATGCAGCAGATCATAAAGCAGTAGAAATTTACAGCGTTGTTTATGAGTCACTGCTATGTCTTTGTTTAAGTCATTAAACAAATGCAATCATGTCAAGGATAGTGATATTTTTATGAGCAAATGCAGCAGCCATTTGTGCCGGCAAAATCCCACAAATTGCGAATTAATCAGGAGGATTGATGGCCAGGGGCACCAGGAGAATCTTTCTTCTCTTTCTAACTAGTATCATAAGATCTTTAATGAGGGACCTTATGAGGGTGTTGCATGGTAAAGTGGTAACAGTTTTAGACGAGAGTCAAAGTGTAAACATAGAAGTCGCTGGGAACACGCAGCATCTGTGGAGAGAGGAAAACAAGTTAATATTTCAGGTCATTGACCTTTCGTCAGAAGAGTCCAAGTGTCCTATATCAAATAGTATATAAAAGATGCAATAACAAATGCAAGGTTTATTATTATGAAGTTGTGGATTAATGCCCAATGTTCAGAATTGAATTCATAACCTACACTAAATATTTTACTGTGTTTTACAAGACACTGAATACAGAACATGAAACACAGAAAAGAAAACAATTTATTTTCTCCCTGATTTTCACCTGGAATAATATTTTTAAAAACAAAATCTGGGAAATGAAGAGAAAAACAATGGAATTGAAGAACTTTTGAATTAGCATTTGAATGTCTGCATTTAATTTACAAATAATAATCTTTGCATTTGTTATAGCTCCATATAAATCTGGAAGTGGAAGTAGTGGAAATCTGGAACTTGCTCCCCCAAAAGGTTGTGAAATGCTGGATCCATTCACATGTTCAAGATAGAGGTAGATAAATATTTATTAGGTCAGGGTATTAAGGGATATGGGGCAAGGGAGGGTCAGCTATGCTCTTATAAAATGTTGGAACAGGATTGAGGAGCTGAATAGCCTATTCCTGTTTCTATATCACATTATCATTATTTGTGACTGCATTCAAATCACAAATAATAATAATCCTTGCATTTGATATAGCTCCATATCACATTGTTGAGATGTCACAAAGAGCTGCACAGGATTTTGTATTATCTTTCGTGAAGGCTGCTATATAAATGTAAGTTATTGCAGTTACCGTATATTTTGTAGGAATATGCAGCAGTCAATTTGTACAAAGCAAAGTCGTACAAACATCCATCAAGTGAATAATCCAGTAATGCCTTTGGCATCTTTAATGTTCACCTGAACAGGCAGACAGACCTCGGTTTAATGGCTCATCGAAAGATGACACCTTTAACTATGTATTGCATCTAGCGTATTGTCATCAAAGTCCCAACATGAGTTTGAACTCATATCCTTCTGACTCAGGAGTGAGAGTGCTTCCAACTGGGCTCAGCTGACACAGTTATTATCAATAACTAAAAATTTCCTGTGGGTATGATCCCTCTCCCCCCACCAAATTCATCATAATGATTGGGTTCAAAGATTTTAGCTCAATTTTTTTTTGTTGAGTTAATGACATGACTGTAAATCATATATAGATTATATTTTTTAAAAAACCCTCCAAAACATTTGACAACTACTAATGTCACTTACGTGCATGAGATAAGTCCCTGGACGATACATAGGAAATGCTGAAGGGTGCATTTTCATCTATTTATTAAGGAAAGTGCAAAAATATCTGAATTGTCTATGGAGTGCAGCTGAAATGTTCCATTATCTGGGCTGAAGATTGCAGCTTGCAATTTCTTTTGTCAGACTATATGCCACTGACACATTATAATTTCTCTGTGACTGGAATGGAATGAGACTCACCCCGGAGGGAGGCACTTGCTTACCCGGCCTGAGGTGCAGAGCCAAGGCTTGGGGGCCCCAGAGTATATGTTCTTACATGCTTTTGGCAAACATGTCACCTTGGAGACAGCTTACCATAGATCTGTTTACTTCCCCTTAAGGAGTCTCAGGAGTTAAACTGATATCATTCTGATATCATTATGCTGTCAACAATGCACCTGATTTTATCCTTACCTTCCATTGATACCTGCGGGGTTTCTGCTTTGTCTGAGCACACTATTCACTGACATGTTTCAACACCTTATCCCTTACAACAACAATAACAAATTTACATGTGTATAGCGCCTTTCACGTCGGGAGAACGTCACAAGGTGCTGGATAATCAATGTTTCGGAGCCGAGATGCGAAACAAAGAGATGGGGGATGGAGTACCAGAAGGTGGGGGCAGAGTGGCAGAAGACCCTCTCACCAATGGTGGGGCGGACGAGACAGGGGACATGAAGCAGGCTGGAGCCCGCTGAGCAGAGGGAGCAAACAGGATGGTAGGGGGTTAGAAAGTTGCAAAGGTAGGGGAGGAAGCAAGGCCATGGACGGCTTTGAAGGTGAGGACCAGGATCTTGAACTGTATCCTCTGTGTGATGGTAAGCCAGTGGAGTCCGGAGAGGATGGGGATGATTGGGTCGCGGAGCCTGATGCGGGAGAGGACACGGGCTACAGAGTTCTGGATGATCTGCAGCTTATGGAGGGAGGAGTTGGGGAGGCCGACAAGTAGGGAGTTTGCGTAGTTGAGCCTGGATATTATGAATGCACTTACGAGGGTCTCAGGTGGCTGCAGTTTGAGACTGTGGCGGAGCCAGGCGATGTTGCAGAGGTTGGGGATGGCAGAGCGGGACATGGCATGGATGTGGGGTAGACAGGATAGTTGAAGGTCAAACAAGATGCCAAGGTTCCGGACTGGCTCAGAAAGGTGGAGTGTCCATCCTTGGATGGTGATGCTGTAAGTGCCTGAGGTGAGGAGGCGCTGACAGAGCCAATCAGGAAAGCCTCGGTCTTGTTGATGTTCAATAGTAGAAAGTTAGCTCTCATCCAGGACTTGATGTCTGTCAGGACAGCAGTGGTACTGGAGTGAAGATTGGACACAGAGAGATAGAGTTGGATGTCATCCGCATATATGTGGAAATTGACCCCATGTGTGCGGATGATGTCACCAATAGGTAACATGTAGATACTAAAAAGGAGGGGACCAAGGACAGACTTAGTACTGCACATGGGAATTATTCCAACCAATGGTAGTCTCTTGGAAAACAACATTTCTCAGAGAAAACACTTTACTATCCTGCAAAAGTTTCAGAAAAACCGAAAACTTATATCTATTCCACGACATTAAGTCACTCCCTTGAAAGTTTTGCAATCCTGTGAATAAACAAATACCTGATCTGTTCACACCATAATACAGTTGACTGAAATATCAACAACAACTTGCATTTATATAGCGCCCCTCACATAGGACAGCGTCCTAGAGTGCTTGACCGTGGTGGAGCACGACGCTGAGCTGTGGGGAGGTGACGGTGACGATAGGCATGGTCAAATAGTAAGGTCTTCAGCATTTAATGTCAGTCCAGAAAGCTAATCTGAAGTTTGAACACTTGCGCATTAGAACAAACCTAATGCAATAATAGGATATATCAAAGGTATTTGACTATAATGTGGAAACTAATCTTCTAATCGTATATGGTTCACTGGCAATGGCACATCCATAATATTGTAGTGAAATTTACAGTCCAAGTGATATTCATCACATTAAAGGGGCTCAAAGGCAGATCGCCATACACACACACATCTTGAAATTGATGGAACAAAAACGGAAGTCGCTGGGAACACTCAGCAGATCAGGCAGCATCTATGGAGAAAGGAAAGTGAGTCAACGTTTCGGGTCTATGACCCTTCTGTTCGGCGCTAAGTTAAATACCAAGGACTCTGCGTCAAACAAATAATTTCAAATACAAAGTTCTAACAAAGTAAAGCAGGCAGGACCCAAGGCTTTTGAAGATGAAAGACAGTGGATTATTTGTTTTTTAAATAAATCCTTCAGGTGGATGAGTCTCTGGGAAATCTTTCTGTTTTTGTGAAATCTCAGGAAGCTGTTTATCTTCAATCCAGTTCTCTCCCTGGGGTGTGTAGTGTTTCATATACATTTTTAAACTGTTTATTAGTTCCAATAGTAACCTGTTCACTTGTATTAGTAGCTGAAATAGACCTTATGCTGCATCTTACTGCTTGTGGTTTCATAGCTCCCTGCCCTCTTTCTAAGCACCAACGGAAAAAGAAGCAGCTTATGTCCTTTTACACGTAAAACCTGTCAGTTCCATGCGTTTTAATTTTGAAACTGTGAATTTAACTGATCAATTTTGAGCTGAACTTTCTTTTCTCCGCACCTTCCAGCATCTCAAGGGCACAACACAATGCCCTAACATCCAATTACATTTAAATGCTCAACATCATCAGAGTATCAACCTGGGGTGAACAGAAAATCCATTATCAAGGCAGCACCATCAAAAGTGACTTTATTTTCAATAGGATACATGTTTCTTAGAGTGAAATGATACTCTCGTTCAGGACATTCGCAGAGAACAGCAATACATTCGCCTACATTAAAAGATATTGTTTATGTCAACCAGAGCAAAAAATAAATAGTACAAGAAATACATCATATGGATCATTAACTATAAAGATTATTTCAGGATCACTAAAGTACAAGATATTAAACTGTTAATACCCTCTCTTAGACTACCAAGGTATCAGTCTGCAAATTCCCCCAAAAAAACTTTTGAGCTAGTTCCAGTTCTCCCACTTATCCCTCCCAAATAAATCAGACCTCTAATAGCAATTCAAAATCCCTTTGCCTGCATAAACAGTCTACACTTGAGAGTAATTATTATAAAGCACTTTGTGATATCTCAACATGAAACGGTGATATTATAATATAAATTATTTCTTTCTCTTCAGTAAATGAGAATGTTCGCTGAATTTACAGCCATATATTACCTTTTGTTCCTCCAGCTTGTTTGGAAGCAATTTTTATTTTATTATATGCTTTTCAAACAAAGGTTTAGCACCCTCAACAGTACGTATGTGAACCATACATACATTTTTTAAATGCTTGCATTTGATAAATCATTTCATGTCAGGAAACTTACAACGCCCTTCACATTGGGTGGCATTGTGGAGTGCTCGGAGTGCTTTAGTGTACAGACCAGTGACTGGGTATTTATAGTTGCATGCGGCAGCCAATTTGCACACAGCAATGTCCCACAAACAGCGATGAAGTGAATGACCAATTTTATTGGGGGCTTGCACAATTAGTGTGCTTCATTTATTTAAAATATTATAGCAGAGCTACCCGACGATCCAGGGCCACACATGTGCATAGCGGAATAGATGAACCTCAATTGGATGGAACCTGCCAAATATGATGATGGTGAGCTGAGAAATATGATAAGTTACATTACATTTATAATAGACATAATAGAATATAATTAACTAATCTTGCATTAACCTTAATGCTCAAGCTGTTATTATTATATTTAATAGAGCTTTGCCGGAAACTGCAAGCTCAGGCACACTAAACATTTTGAATCTAACAATAATAATTTGACACTAAGAAGGACTAAACAAACAAGTAGGATGGCCATAACCTTGTTCATTAGGAATTACAGTGCTTCTTCTGAAAGCATTGACATTTAGCCATTTCCTCTCCTAAATCCGTACTCCGTGGTTCTATTCAAAACTCGTTCAAAAGTTAATAATAATAATCCTTAAATTTGGTATAACGCTTTTCATGTCGGGAGACTCGGGAGGCTATATAAATACAATTTTTTTTGTTTGTTGCTGTGGTTGAGGACGTCCCAAAGTGCTTCACAGGATATACTGTAAAGAGTAGTCACTGTGTGATTTGTGGGCGAACTTGGCAGCCAAGTTGCAGGCAGCAATGTCTCACAAACAACTATGAAGTGAAAAAACAATTATTTTACTTGGGGCTAGGACAATATTACTTTTGGCTTCATTTCGGGGACATTGCTGTGTTCACCTACAAAATACACAGTAAATTCTGTGAAGTGCTTTGATATGTTCTCCCATTGTGAATTGCAAACATTATTTATATTGGCCTCTGGCAATCAAATCAATTTGCCTGAACCTGTGTCGCTTTAACTCCACCTCCACTTTTTTTATCTGATCTGATATCCGGGCTGCCGACCAGATCGTGTGAATGTATACTTCACTTGATATCTTACTCACAAGAGGAACCTTCTGGATCCTGACTCAACAAATCTGGTCAAGTTGTCAGGATGACATATTTTAGGTTTATTTGAAGGATAAAGGCTTTCCAATACCAATAGGAGACTATCTGTCCCATCAAGTCAATCCTGGTTTAGTTTTAGTTGCTCCCCAAGAGTTAATTACTCTAGTCCTAGTTCCCTGCATTTACCTTCAATTCTTCAACTATTTATCTAATTCTCTTTTTAATCTTTTATTGTCTCTGCTTCAATTGTAAATTGTGGTGAAGGATGCTATGTTCTGATTATGCTCTTTGTGAAATATCTTCTCATAACCATCTCCTTGACTCTTTCAGTGACACCCTTTGCGTAATCTTTAAGTGCAAGTATATTGACTTTTTCAACGCATTTTAAATATACCTAAATAGGCTTTTAACTCGTTTCTATACTCTGTTTGAGAGTGGGATGAAATCAGTGACATATTATAACATGTTCCAAGTGATCATTCTGAATCACCAATAATTATTCATGAGCTCTGTCACTTTTGCTGAGATCAGCTATTTTATTAAAATTCACTTTAAATAATTATCATATCAAATCTATTCTGAAATATTGTGTTTGTCACCTCTAATTGCACCTATCTGTTACTTCAATTCTGTAGCATATTGGTCAGAGGACTCGCTTCACAAGCGAGAGGACCCGGGTTCGATTCCCAGCAGGGCGAAACCTTCGACAAGTTTTGTTACTCCACACACCTCTGTTTACCCAGCATTAAGTAGGAACCTGGTTGTTAGTCGAAGTTAATATATCTGAATTCGCGGATGACACAACAACAACAACAAGATTCCATTTATAAAGCGCCTTTCACGTCAGGAGGACGTCCCAAGGCGCTGCAAAACTAGGAGGAAGTGCCAACACAGAGGACGACATTAAACAAATTCAGCGAGACATAGATAGGTTAGGTGATTGGGCAGGTAGGTGGCAGATGAAGTATAATGTAGGGAAGTGCGAAGTCATCCACCTGGGTAGCAAAAACAGTAGAGAGGGTTATTTTTTAGAAGGGGAGGGATTGGAATGTGTTAGCGTCCAGAGGGACTTGTACACCAATCACAGAAAGTTAGTCTGCAGGTACAGCAGCAATTAGGAAGGTGAACGGTATGTTAGCATTCATTATGAAAGGATTAGAGTATAAGAGTAGGGAAGTCTTGCTGCAACTGTATAGGGCCCTGGTGAGACCACACCTGGAATACTGTGTACAGTTTTGGACTCCTCATTTAAGGAAGGATGCACTTGCCTTGGAGTGGGTGCAGCGTAGATTTACTAGGTTAGTACCAGGGATGAAGGGGATGAGTTACAAGGATAGGCTGACCAATTTGGGCCTATATTCTCTAGAATATAGAAGAATTAGAAGGGATCTTATAGAAACCTGTAAGATCATCAAAGGTCATGACAGAGTAGATAGTGGGAGATTGTTTCCCCTGGTTGGAGAAACTAAAACCAGGGGTCACAAACTTAAAATCAGAGGCCAGCCCTTTCGCACTGAGTTGAGGAAGAACTTCTTCACTCAAAGGGTGGTGAATGTATGGAACTCGCTACCCCAAAAGGCTGTTGACGCTCAGTCCTTGAACACATTCAAGACTGAGATTGATAGATTTCGTATTGCAAAAGGGATTAAGGGATATGGGGATAAAGCAGGGTCAGGTTATTAGCTGGAGTTAGATTAGAAGATCAGCCATGATTGAATGGCGGGGCAGGCTCGAAGGGCCGAATGGCCTACTCCTGCAAGTTAAAGTTAAACATATAAGATTCTTATGGGGCTTGATAGAATAGACAATGTGAGACTGTTTCCCCTGGTAGGAGAATCTATAACTAGGGGGTCACAGACTTAAGATTAAGGGTCAGCCCTTTCGAACAGAGTTGAGGAAATACTTCTTCACTTAGAGGGTAGTGAATTTATGGAATTCTCTACCTCAGAAGGCTGTAGATGCTCAGTTCTTGAACATATTCAAGACTGAGATTGATAGATTTCTAAAGGATAGAGGGATTAAGGGATATGGGGATAAGGCGGGCAGATGGAGTTAGGTTAGAAGATCAGTCATGATCTTATTGAATGGCGGCACAGGCTCGAGGGGCCGAATGGCCTACTCCTAATTCCTATGTTCCTATAATTTCTATCAGCAGATTGGCATGGGAAGAAAACCTGAAAGAAGTCCCATAATTTCTTTATTTCCTCTCTAATGGCAGGATTTTAGTAGCCACAGGCTGAATGATTTTTTTCTGGCTTATTTACTTTTGTTCCAAATTGGATGATCAGTTTTTGTGAAATGTTTTGAGACGTATCAATGAAGCGATGGTGCTATGTCAAATGCAAGGATTATAGTTCTGGAANTTTTTTTAGACAATTGACTAGAAAGGAGAAATCATACATTACTGAAAAAGGGAAAAGATCCAGTGTCTTCAACATTGCCAGCAATGAGATGATTCCCAATATAAGAGGAATTAATTATGAGCAACAATTAAACAAGCTTGGCTTCTTCTGTCTTAAAAAGAAACATCACAAGGATTATTAGATTCTAATATTAAGAAATGCCATTGTTATTCAGAAGTCTGGCGTTACAATAATACAGCACTTTTCCAGTAATGGACTGGAGGATAATATGAACAATGAGCTTAAGTCCTATTATTAGATCGTAAAAAAAACAAAAAAACTTAAGAGTTTGCTGTTTTGTGGGATCTTTTCCTTTTTCCAGTAACGTATGATTTATCCTTTCCAGTCAATTGTCTAAGTATCATGAGAACCCCAATTAGATCAACTTCATTCATGCCTTTATTATTTCCATACTCAACTTCTCCAATGACCTGCCCTTCCTCCCTTCCAAACAATCTTGAATCCTTTCCTGCACTCGGTGCCGTCCTTTGCCAGCTCCACTGGCTTCCTCTTCCCCGGCAGTGCATTAAGAATATTGAGTGCTGACGAAAGTTCATTGACCTGAAACGTTAACTTGTTTTCCTCTCTCCATAGATGCTGCTTAACCTGCTGCGTGTTCCCAGCGACTTCTGTGTTTATACCAGATTTCCAGCATCTGCCTTTTTTTAAAATTAGAACATTAAGATTCTCAACCTTGCCTTTAAATCCCAGTTGTCTGGAAATTTCTTGCCAAATCCTTTAATCTTGTTCTCCCTTTTTCAAAAGTATTATTCTAAGTCCACATCCCCATAAATCCCCTCGATCTCTCTGCCTCCTCCAACATTGCCAGCAATGAGATGATTCCTAATATAAAAGGAATTAATTATGAACAACAATTAAACAAGCTAGGCCTCTTCTCGTCTTAAAAAGAAACATCAGAGGAGACCTGATAAAGGTATATCATATTTTAACTGGGAATGAGAAAGTAAAATGTTTCGATGCACCAAGACAGATGGACATTAAAGATCCCATGGTACTATTTGAAAAGTGAAGGGAGTTTCTCCTGGTGTCTTGGCCAACAAGCCCCTAAGACAAGATTGGTTATTCACTTCCTCACTGTTTGTGTCACATTACTGTGTGCAAATTGGCAGGTGCAATTGCCTAAGAAATACACAGGCATCACACTTTACAGGGTAGCATTTCGGAGTGCTTAACAGTGATGAAACTTAACACCAAGCCAGACAGAGAGGGGAGGTGACCTTAGGCACAATTGAAAAGGAGGGTCTTCAGGTGTGATATGAATATCAGCAAGGAGGGGCAAGGTGGAGGGATTAAGGCAGATAGCAGTCTTGGGGCATAGTAGATGAAAGCAGGGCCGCCAATGGTGGAGCTTAGAAGAGGAGAGATGTGCTGGAGACTAGAGGATATAAGCAGGTTGGACCCCAGCTCGGGTCTAAACTGCTGTACGCTGTCCTCCCGACGTGAAAGGCCTGTACAAATGTAATCTTGTTGTTGTTTTTGTTTTGTTGAGAGATGGCATGGAATTAAGTGATTTGTATGCAGGTGTGAGGATCTTAAAATTGATCTATTCTGCAATAGGGAGCCATTAGAGCCTGGCAAGGACTAAGGTAATGGGGGGTGGAGTTTGGTACAGGTGAGAATACCAGCGACAGAGTTTTAAATGACTTGGCTTTTAAGAACGGTGGAGCTGGGGAGATCAGCGATGAGGGCATTGGAACAATTTAGGCAGGAGGTGACGAATGTGTGAATAATGGTTTCAGCTGTGTTAGGTGTGAGGTATAGTCAGAGGCGGAACAACAACAACAAAATTACATTTATAGAGCGCCTTTTACATCAGGAGGATGTCCCAAAGAGCTGAACAGTCAGCTGTCGGGGTCCGAGCATGGGGGAGGGGTGGTGTAGGGGGGAGGGAAGGCAGAGAGGTGGGAGGGAGACTAAAGGCACGGTCGAAGAGAAGGGTCTTGAGACCGGTCTTGAAGGATGTGAGGGAGTAAGCGAGGCGAAGGGACCGTGGGATGGAGTTCCAGAGTGTGGGGGCAGAGAGGCTGGTGGGGCAGGTCGGGCAGGAGACATGGAGTAGGCCGGAACCTGATGAATGGAGGGAGCGAGCAGGTTTGAAGGGAGTCAGCAGGTCAGAGAGGTAGGAGGGGGCAAGGCCGTGGATGGCCTTAAAGGTGAGGATGAAGATCTTGAACTCGATCCTCTGGGGGAATGGGGAGCCAGTGGAGTCGGGCGAGGTTAGGAGTGATGGGGTGGTGGAGCCTGGTGCTTGAGAGTATACAAACTGCAGAGTTTTGGATGATCTGCAGCTTGTGAAGGGAAATGGAAGGAAAGGAATCAGAAAGGAAGTGGAAGATTATCCAATAAAAATTATCTTATAAACGTTATCCAACATGGGTTCAGAAACGAGAGGTCTGGTCTGACCTATCTCATGGACCTTCTTGAGGAGATGACAGCCAAATTGACTGTGGAAAACGATATGATGTAGTATATCTAGACTTCCAAAAGTACCACGTGCAGGTCTCCTTCACAAACTGTGGTCACTGGGTATCCAGTGGAGTCCTGTAGCTCAGTGGTTAGAGCACTTACCTTGCAAGCGAGTCACCTGGGCTCAATTCCAGGCAGGGCGAAACCTTGGGCAAGTTTCCTTACTCCACACGCCTGATAATAATCCCTCTAAAAAACAAAACAATAATAAATTGGTCATTTTTAATCCACGACTGTTTGTGGGACACTGCTGTGCGCAATTGGCTGCCACGTTTCGCCCACAAATATACGGTCAATACACTTTACAGCATATTCTGTGAAGCGCTTTGATACGTTGAGAAGACATGAAAAGCCAGACAAGAGATGGCTAGGGATTGAGAATTGCCTCAAGGTAAGGAAGCAGATGTTTTTTTTGTTAGGGAAGCTCAGTCAAAAGCGGGGGACATAGTAAAACAGGGTACCTTGGGGTTTGAATTGAGACACCTCCTGTTCCTTGTATATATCAATGACCTGGATTTGCAGGTTAGTTAAATTTTCAGATGACACCAAATAAGAGGGAACTGTGAAGTCACAGGAGGCAGCAAAAGTCCTACAAAAGAAAGGTTGATATGGTTTGCACTTGGGTTGATAACTGGCATTGACGTTTATTACAGATAAATCTAAGATACCACATATAGGGTCCAAGAATAGGAAAAACAGTACTCCGTAGAAAAACTGCAAGTCTATTGACTTGTTGCTTACTATGTCAAAACAGTGTGAAACGACAATAAACAGTGTGAGACAGCAATAATTATCAAGGCAAACAGGATGCTGGGCTCTATTGTTAAATCAGTTGAGTTTAGATTGCTAGATGTCACAACCACATCTGCAGTATTATACACAGTTCTGGCTACTGTGACATAAAGGGGCCGTCTAGCCATGCAGTGCAGAGGAGAGCAATGAGGATGATTCCCAGTGCTGGAGGAATGAGCTATGCCTATGAGCAACGATTAAACAAGCTACGGTTCTTCAGTCTTCAGAGAAGACAACAGAGGACACCGTGTAGAACATAAGAACATAACAAATGCTAGCCGGAAAAAGACCAAGGTCCATCTAGATCACCTTCCACCTTCCTGGCTGTCGCATGCATATTTGTTCCAAACTACCTATGTACTATATCCCATAATCTTATTTTCTAAAAGAAAACTATCTAATCTGTGTTTGAAAGAATTAACACTCCTGCTTCAACCATCTCCTTAGGGAGCCTGTTCCACAGGTTGACTGTTCGCTCACTGAAATAGTGCTTGCATAGATTTGTTCTGAATTTACCCCCTTTCAACTGCGTTCTCTGGTTCTACTATTCTGGACAAGTTGAAACAGTTTGTCATATTGTCTAGCCCTTTTAGAATCTTAAAGACAGCAATCATGTTGCCTCTCAATCTTCTCTTTTCCATCGTGAACATGCCCAATTTACTTAGTCGCTCCTCATAGTCCAGTCCTTCCATTCCCTCAATCATTTTGGTTGCCCTCCTCTGTATCTTCTCAATTTCACCAAGTATATAACATTTAAATGGCATTGAAAAGTAAGACCACATTTATACCGCAGGACGCACCAAGTCAGTAGAACATAAGGGCAAAGGTTTAGAGTTGTAAAAGGGAATTTCAGGACAGTCACCAGAATGTTTTCTTTACCCAGAGGGTAATGACTGGAACATGTTGCTAGGAAAGGTGGTTGAGGCCAGGACACTGGACTAATTTTAAAAAAAAGCTAGATGGAGGTGGGTGTTCTGGAACGATGAGATTGAATGGGCTGAAGGGCCTTCTTCATCCAAACCAACCTTGAGACCTTGTGAATCCGTAATATCATTCTATTAGTCATTTTACTTGGTTAGTTTTTTTTGTTCAATATAAAAAAAATACAAAAAATACACAGTGCACTGAGCACTGAGTTACAAAATGGAATTTTACGTGAGAAAACAGTTGAACAAGACAAAATATATCCAGCATTAAAAATAATCCACAAGATCCTGCATTATATTTAAACACAATCTGTTCATGTAAAGAGGCCAAAAAAACAAAAGCCTTTCTGGTTTCCTTGCTTGCTGGAACACTGCCAGTCATCAAATCAGATGCCATTTTGCATTCACTTATCATAACCACTTTGCAACAGAGTGAGTTGAGCCCAACCATTAATGCATGATCAAACATCCCAGTGTGATTGTAAGTCAGCAAATAAAAATGTATCTAATGACATGGAACCTATTGTTAATCATTAATGAAAACATTCACGAGAATGGCTGGCACATCACAAGCTGTCCTGTAAAGGTCCTCCCATCAGGCTGAAGGCAGATGTCCATCAGATAGCTGATGAGGAAACTCTGAGGCTTGGGGCAACAGCTGCTGGAAGGCGTTACCTGGAATCCAAATTTGTGAGCATGCTTTCATACATCCAGCGCCTGGAATCTATCTTGATTGGCCTTCAGAGAGGCAAGCATCTGCTGCTTACGTTCCACCCCTCCAACTGGTGGGACTATCACTCAATGGGATGGGTTGTCTGAGCTGTGGATAGGAGGAAGGTGGCAATGTTCTCATGGATTACATGCTGAGCTGTATTGCCCACCAAGAAGCTCGGAGGGAGTTTTTGCTACCTATCATCCACTTAGTGAGGGCTCAATCCCTTGTCAGATGTCAAATGACTATTCTCTTGGGAGGGCGGGGTGGGGGGAGGATAATTGGGGTCTCCTTGGAGCTGAACTGGCTCTAAGGAGACCCCAATTCATTTTATTGACCCAAGTGGGTCCGCAGTATTCCAAGGCACTGTTGATGACAGTACAGTCAGGCTGGCTCATCGACAGGACTTGGAAGGGCGGACAAGTCACTGGGGGCAGGGACTCTTCCCACTCAGCTCCTGTTAACCCTGCAAGCCAAAGCCTTAACAGGTAGGATGGTCCTAGCTGGACAAGCAGCAGGAAAGCTTGCCAGGCAATGACCTCAATGGCAAGCTATATGGTTTTAGCTGGTTAGATTCCAGCAGGACCCCACAAACACTCTGGGGTCCCTAAGCCTTCGCTCTTGCCAACCTGTACCTAATAGTTTCCAGAATTAGGTAAGCAGGATGCATCCCTCCAGGGAGAGAAAATTCCACCCCAGTTTGTAGTCTGTTTTCGATACTTTTAAGAATGGTGATGGGTTTCCACATATGTGTCGTCTGAATGAAAAAAAATAGGACAGCACAAAAACAGTGAACATAATGGAGTATGTTAAATAATCAGTACTGGAATAAAAAAAGTGAGGTAATAATTATCCCTGTTCATGTATAAAAAGAAATACTAAGGTTTAATCAAGGTTTTACCAGCCTAGGTTGAACCATTAATTATACCACTCAAGTAATGTGGGTATTATGAGGAGAAAATTGAAATGGGTAATGAATGCATCACCAAATCTTCAGAAATTCAGCCCAGTCGAGAACTGAAGATATACTTCGCCTCCCCCCAGTCAAAATGGTTGCATTGGTCATGGAGCATGTTAGACTTTGGTTTCAATAAACAGTGCAATACACAACAATTGAGCTTATACAAAATCCTTTCTGTAGTATGTTTATTCTCCTGTCATGAGGTAAAGGATTCACTGCTAATGAAGCATGAAGACAGAATAGAAACAATTGGCCAACAGATCATATTAAATAATCACTTCAGATTACTGGCCTGCTACAATAGCCTCATTTTACATTATAGTAATTTAAAATGGATATTTTCATTTCTCAGGCCCTGTAGATTTCACCTGCAAGTACACACATTTCATTGCTCACCAAAATCATTCTGCCCAGAAAATATATATCAGATTTAAAAAAAAGGAACCCCACTTTCTGAGACAAGAGACAAAAATGTTGTGCAGCTGGAAATCCGACACGGCAGTGGGTCAACAACAACAAAACCTTGCATTTATATAGCGCCCCTCATGCAGGGTAGTCTCCCAGAACGCTTGAACATTTCAGTTTGAAAATTGGAGGAGTGGAGGGCATGGCAGCAGGAGTGGGGAGTTTGACTCTGGCAACGAATGGGTCATTCAGTCTATTACAGCAGGTTCAATTTGAAGCTAATAACAATAATTAACATTTGATATGAAGTCTTTCACATTGGGAGGACATCTTAAAGCACTTCACAGATGTAATGCAAGTGCAGTGACTGTATTTTGTAGATAATAATAATCCTTGCATTTGATACAGTGCCTTATCTTGTTGTTGAGGCATCTCAAACCCCTTGACGAAAATATTATAAAGTGTATTTGGTGGGTGAAAAGCAGCAGCCAGTTGCGCATAGTAGTGTTCCACATACAGTCGTGGATTGAGATGAAATGCAGCAGTTAATTTGGGCACAGCAATGTCCCACAAACAGCCATGATGTGAATGGTCAGTTTTATTTGGGGGGAGGGAGTGCCCAGGCAAAGCTAGAAAGGTTAGTTCACACTAGTCACCATTATTTATAGAGATATTATAACCTGAAAAGATTCTGTGAGAAAATATTCCCAGTAACATTATTTCAAATCAGAAAATATATTTTTTCCCCTGTGGACCAATACAGTTAATGTTAAGATTTACTGATATTACAGTGTATTCAGGAGAATAAATGACTTTGTTTCAGAAATCTTAATTTTTCTTCTGGAGGAAATAAACTTATTACTTATTGAATTATACTTTTCTTCATGAAGGAACCTTCAGAGATGTATATTCCCTTTATTGTATTTTTAAGACCACTCAAAAGCAAGCAGTGTTTGTAATAAGGTTAAAATGTACTTAGCTAGTTTATTGGTTTCAGGAAGTTGGTTCTTTAATTTTGGAAACATATTACTTAAATTGTCATGGGGCAGGTCACTCACAGCGCATTGAGATACACAGTCCAGAACCTAAATCTTGTTCACTCGTATTAAATGAGGATTTTTTTTGTCTTCGTTTAACCTTGTACTTGTTAGGTGAACATATTGAAATGTGAGCACGTTTATTTGAATGCAAAACAATTCAGCTACTGCATTTCCACCAATGGCCTCTGCTGCTTGTACCCTGTATTCCCTCATAGGAAATATGATCATCGTTGAAATAGTAGTAGAGAATAGTAGTAGAGAAACTGCCTTCTCTTTGACAACAAACGTGGAGCGCGCTATATAAGTGCAAGTTGTTGTTGTAGTAATCTGTGCCATTTCCAAACCCAGCAAACACAAAGGTAGAGTTTGGCTTTGCTTCAATAGTTACCATGAAATTTGAGTGAAGGTCAATTATTATCCATTTTGGAAAGTAAGTTTGATATAGGCAAACATCTTCACTGCAAGGAGAAATGGAGCTAATATTTTTATACGTTTGCATAATCAGATTGAAATAAATTAACAAAGGGTTACTTTATTTCAGAAGGAGACTGGGTTTGAGACAAACACCGAGGTCTTAAAATGTAAATTTCATGTGATTTCACACGGGTTGGTGAGGTAGTGCTTTTGTCTTTGGTTCTAAAAAAAATGTTCTGGATCATATGTAATTGGGAGTAAAAATCAATAACAATAATAATCCTTGCATTTGATACAGCGCGTTATCACATCTTCTAGACGTCTTCACAGAATGTACTGTAAAGTGAATTGACTGTATGTTTTGTGGGAAAAACATGGCAGTCAATTGCGCACAGCAGTGTCCCACAAACAGTTGTGGATTAAGTGACCAAATTATTATTCATAGAATCATACAGCACAGAAGGAGGCCATTCAGCCCATCTTGGCTGTGCCGGCTCTTTAAAAGGAGCTTCCCAAATCAATTCCACTCCCCCGCGCTCTCCCCATAGCCCTGCAAACTTGTCCTCCCCAAATAATTATCTGCTTCTCTTTTAAAGGTTATTAAATTGGCTTCCACCACCCTTTCAGGTAATGCATTCCAGATCTGAACAACTCGCGGTGTGAAAAAATTTCTCCTCACCTCCCCTCTGTTTCTTTTGACAACTATTTTAAATCGGGTTACCGACCCACCAGCCAGTGAAAAGTTTCTCCTTGTTCACCCTATCGAATACTCTCATAATTTTGAAAACTTCTACTAAGTTTCCTCTTAACCTCTGCTCCGAGGAGAATAATCCCAGCTTCTCTCGCCTCTCCTCGTAACTGAAATTCCTCATTCTTGGTACCATTCTGGTAAATCTTCTTTGCACCCGCTCCAATGCCTTGACATTTTTCCTTAAGTGTGTTGCCCAGAACTGAATACAGTACTCTAGCTGAGGCCTAACCAGTGTTTTATAAAGGTTAATCATAACTTCTGTATTCTATGCCCCTATTTATAAAGCCTAGTATCCAGTATGCTTTTTGAACATCTTTACCTGTTCTGCCACTTTCAAAGATTCTCTCTGTTCCTTCACCCCCTTTAAGATTGTACCATCAGCTTATATTGCCTCTCCTCATTCTTCACATTTCTCCAGATTACACTTTCATGTTAATAAAAACATTATTATTTATACTTTTCTAATAATAACTAACTTGTGGAATTAATAGCACAATATATTGCAAATAATTTGCTCCAATCAAAAGTAATATACTTCAGGTAAAAACAGAACAATTAGTTAACGTGGTAAAATAACATTATGTAGAATGATAGAAATTTACACATAGAAGAAAGCCATTTAGTCATCGTGTCTGTACTGGCTCTTTTAAGAATAATCCTTTCAGTCCCATTTAGCCACGTTCCTTCCCATTGAGCGACGGTTCCATCAGTTGGAGATGAAGAGTTTAAGCAGCAGCTGCTTACCTCTCTGAAAACCAATCAAGGTGGATTCCAGGCGCTGGATGTACAAATGCATGTTCACAAATTCGGGCTCCAAGGTAAGCTGTTGCCGGAAGGTGCCACCTGGAGTCTGAATTTACCCACCATTTCCCCATATCCCTGTAACTTACTTCTTTGTAGATACCTCTCTAGTTCCCTTTTGAAAGTTAATAGAGATTCTGTCTCAAGCTCCGCTCCCGATTGACCAGTCAATATCCTGCAGGTGAACAAAATTCATCCAACCTCCCTATTTGCCTTTTTACTAGCTTTCTTAAATTGATGCCTTTTAGTCACTGACTCACTGACCAGCAGAAATAATCTGCTTTCATCGTTAGTAAATAGGTTTAATTTACCTATTTGATGGGGTCTCTGATAGCAAGTTTGAGGTGCAGATAACAACTCTTCCTGGTAACCAGATGATATCACTCTGACTTGGGGTAACTGGAAGTGGAGCACAATTTCCACAGGTTGGTGTGAATGGGTTTTCAGTCACCTGAATCATAGAATCATAGAATATTACAGCACAGAAGGAGACTATTTGGCCTATCGTGCCTGTGCCAGCTCTTTGGAAGAGCTTCCTAATCAGTCCCACTCCCTTGTTCTTTCCCCATATCTTGTATTTTTTTGCTTTTCAAGTACCTATCTAATCCCTTTTGAAAGTTGTTATTGAGTCTATTTTACAACCCTCTCAGGCAGTGCATTCCAGACCGTAACAACTCTCTATGTAAAATAATGTCTCCTCATCTCCCATCTAGTTCTTTTATCAATTATCCTAAATCTATGTGCCCTGATTACTGACCCACCTGCCAATGGAAACAGTTTCTCCCAATCTACTGTATCAAAACCCCTCCTAAATTGTAAACACCTCTAATTAAATCTCCCCTTAACCTTCTCTGCTCTAATGAAAACTATCCCAGCTTCTCTGGTCTCTCCACATAACTAAAGTCTGTCATCCCTGGTACTATTCTGGTAAATCTCCTCTGGACACTCTCCAAAGCCTTGATATTTTTCCTAAAGTGTGGTGTCCAGAATTGGACACAATGCTGCAACTGAAGCCTAACCAGTGACTTATAAAGGGATAGCTGAACTTTCTTGCTTTTGTACACTATGCCTTTATTTATAAGAGCAAGGATCCCATATGCTTTTTAACAGCTCCATCAACCTGTCCTGCCACCTTCAAAGACCTGTGTATGTAAACCCTTAGGTCTCTCTGCTCATGTACCCACCTTAAAACTGTACAATTAATTGTATATTGCTTCTCCTCATTCTTCCTCCCAAAATGCATCATCTCACACTTCTCTGCATTAAACTTCATCTCTATGTGTCTGTTCATTCTGTCTATGTCCTCCTGCAGTCTGCTACCATCCTTCTCACTGTTTACCACGTTTCCAAGTTTTGTGACATCTGCAAACTTTGAAAAGTCATTCACATATCTCAAAAAGAGCAGTGGACTTAATACTGACCCTTGGAGGACACCACTGTATACTTCCCTCCAGTCTGAAAAACTACCATTCACTGGTATTAGAATTCCAATAACCCCCCAAATACTATAGGTAATTACTACATTGAGTTTAAAAATAATCCACTTAGGTCCAGTCCCATTCATCTGCTCTTTCCCCATACTGGTGTAATTTACACCTTTTCACAAGTAAATTGGCATTATCAAGGAGCAATTTGGCTTTCCCATTATAGGCATGATTCAGCATTACTGCTGCTCATATTGCTGAATGGATTTTCATGCCCTCATACCCTCTTATATAAACCATCCATGCACACTCCGGGATCACCTTCCTGCAGATTAGAAGACGTGCTTTTTTCACAGAATAAGAACATAAGAACGTAAGAATTTGCTCGGCCAAAGAAAACCAAGGTCCATCTAGTTCAGCTTCCACCATCCTGGCAGTCGCATGACATTTCGTGTCCCAAACTATATACTGTATCCTGTAGAAGAGTGAATAAGGCTCTTCAAAATTCTGTTTGGTGCCTCATCAATTCATTTTTTTTAAAATAAAAACTGCAAGCAATATTGTAGGTGTCACAAACTGCAGGTTTCAAAACCTACACTGGACTGTGTTTGCGATTGAATTGTTCAGTCCCTTGAAATAATTGCACTGGATTCACTGGTTAAGGATTTAGATGAAATCTAGTCTTCTTGACCTCTTGTTTCCCTCTCTTACAGTTCCTAGAAACTCTCTTCTCCCCACATCCCACCGCTTCCTAATCTCAGACAATACACATTCCACAGTTTCGCCCACAGAATATACAGTCAATTCACTTTCCAGTATGTTCCATGAAAAGCTTTGAGACGTCTGAACGACGTGATAAGTTTCTATATCAAATGCAAGGATTATTATTATTATTAACGAAGTGAACAAAACAGATCTTAACACAAAAGCTGTTCCATGGATGTCCGGGGACTACTTTTGGTTGTTCGACCAGGGTTTAAATTGTTTACTTGTGTTGACAAGACAGAATGTAGAAGGCTTCTTTGTTATCCCCAGGAAGCTTCCTGCCACACAAGAAATTTGATAATCATAGCAACATTAACATGATCATTACAAATAGAGTGTGTGAGGCTTACATAAATGTTTAAATTCTAATTTATCTGTGAGAGCCAATTTCCTCTATAGTGAGGTGTAAGGATAAGTGGAGATTTGAGATGAACAGATATTCCACCGGACATAATGATGTTTTATGTTGCTTTGCTTTGGTAGATTGGGAAGGAGTATATGTATGTGGAGGGAGGGAGGGCAGGTTGAATATAACAATCCTTGCATTTGATAGAGCACCTTATCACATTGTCAAGATATCTCAAAGCACTTTGCAGGACTTTACTGTGATGTGTAATAGCTGTGTATTCAAAGGAGAATGAGACAGACAATATGTGAAGTGAACAGCATTTTGATATGAATATAGATATGGATGAAGGTATGGATCAACATTCTGGAGGTTTAACTTAATTACCTTTGGAATTGTGTAATATTCATACAGATATTTTCCATGGCATGGGTACAAACGCGATGGGCACAAATTGCACTCTGAGCACGTGCACTCGTTGACACACACACATACACACCCCACCCACACCCACCTTCCCCCATAGTCCCCCAAAGCTACCTGGATGTTCTAGGAACACTAAAAATACAACTGTTTAGTGTTATAAAATGTGCCTTGGCTCATGCCCCAAGACTGGGTGCTTGAGTTGGCCAGGTTCAAACTGATGATAAATCAGACTTCTAGCTCCACAGGAACATAGGACCAGGAGTAGGCTATTCAGCCTCTCAAGCCTGTTCCGCCACTCATGGCTGATCTGCACCTCAATGCCAATTAGCCACCTTTGCACCATATCCCTTGATACCTTTACTTAACACAAATCTATTCACATCAGTCTTGAAAATGTGAATGGATCCAGCATCCACTCGACTTCAAGATCTTAACACTCATGTTCAAATCCTTTCCCTCCCTGGCACCTCCCTACCTTTCCGACCTCCTCACTCCCCAATCCACCACCTGGCGCCTCCGCTCGACTGGCATTGACCTCCTGCTATTCGCTCGCACCCTCCGCCCCATATATAAATGCAAGTTGTTGTTGCATCCACAGCCTTTTGGGAGAGGAAGTTCCATATTTCCACTACCTTTTGGGTGAGAAACTGCCTCCTGATTTTACTCCTAAATGGCCCAGCCTCTAATTTTAAGATTATGCTCCCTTTTCTGGACTCCCATACCAGAGCAAATAGTTTGTATCTACCCTATCGAATCACTTTATTATTTTAAACCCCTCAATCAGATCACCCTCAACCTTCTAAACTCAAGGGAATACAGACCAAGTTTATGCAACCTGGCTTCATAATTTAACCCTTTAAACCCCGGTGTCATTTTGGTGAATCACTAGAATGTCAGGAGGAGACAGTTTGCTCCCGGTAGCATAAAACTCAGTTCAATACTTCGATTCTGGAATCGTCCACTATGTGGCAGTGTTTATACTGTCTATTACTTTAAAAAAAACCTGGGTCTTAGCTTTGGTCACTTCAATCCACAACTGTTTGTGGGACACTGCTGTGCGCAATTCGCTGCCTCGTTTTGCCCACAATTCACTTAACAGTATATTCTGTGAAGCACTCTACTCCAGCCTTCTGCATGTCCCTCGTGCCCTTCGTTCCATCATCGGTGGCTGCGCTTTCAGCCACTATGCCCGAAACTCTGGAACACTCTTCCTCTATCCCTGTGTCTTTCCCCTGACTTCCCCATCTTCAGGTCGCACCTGAAGACCTTCCCCTTCAATTGTGCTTACGGACATGTCCCCCTCCCCTCAGCCTCGGCATCGTGCTCTGCCACTGTCAAGCTCTCTGGGACGCTACTCTGGGTGAGTGGCACTATATAAATGCAAGTTGTTGTCGTTAAGAGTATCCAAACCAACTCAGAGTCCCATATATGTATGTCATCCACACTTACAAATTTCCCTGCTTCTGGAATGGAATGCCCACTCTGTCCCTGGAGGATGCACCCTCTATAGCTAATTCCAGAAACAATTAGGCACAGGTTGGCAAGTCAAGGCTTGGGCACCCAAATCTAACCCAGATAAAAACACATTGAGAATGCAATCTGACAAGCTTCCCACTGCTTGTCCAGCGAGGACTACCCTACCAATTACAGCTTCTGCAAAACTCACCCCCTCAATTGCCTCTTTCACGTCTCATCTAAAGACCTTCCTCTTTGACCATACCTTTGGCCACGCTCCCACCTTCTTGTTGTTGTTGCTTGCAGGTTAAACAGGAGATGAGTAGGAAGATCCCTGCTCCAATTGATTGGTCCAACCCCATAGTTTCTACAGATGATGTAAAAGGTGATCACAAAGTCATGATAACTACCCTATTATCTAAAACAAAACAAAAATATCATAATTGCTTTAAGACTTATTAGACATTGTAATAGTATCAACACTTTTTGGTCCCCTGTACAATCTACCCTGACAATTGCCATTTATTGCTATGAGGAAGCGTCAAAACTAAAAGGATTTAATAGAGAAAGTGCAGGATATTGTGGTTAAATTCCAAACAGATTTTTTTCTATTTTTTTTGAAGGAATGATACGATACACAATATCAATTATTTTGCCTTAATTGATATCAATTAATTTATTAATACTTCAATTAATAATAAATGCTGGGATTATTTTTGAATTATATGGTCATGGTGTAATGATAATCAGCCTACCCTTCATTTTTCATTTGGAATTCCATTTTGTTGTTGAATTTCAGTGGATCTTATAATGTTCAACAACAACAACAACTTGGATTTATATAGTGCCCTCCACGCCGGACGGCGTCTCAGAGCACTTTCAGAAGCACATGGCTTCTGGGTGTTTTCAAAAGCATATGGCTTCTCTGATAATTGGGATAAATGACCTTTTTGGTGTTTAGTTGGAGTAAACTAATGACCTTAAACTGAAAGAAAGCTTTAGAAACTCAATACAATCTGAGATTATCAGACTCCAAGGGGTCTGTTAGTGTCTTTCAAGTTGATAAAGTACAGTATTTCAAGTTATACAGTTGAAAATACAAGTCAATGTGATTAAAGAGTGCATCTTTTTTCACCCACTTAATTGCTCTCGGCTGCTTAGCTCCTGAAAGGCAAAGCCTCACAAACACTGTAGACGACAGCAAAAAGTGCAAATTTGCTTTCAATCAATAACTAAATTAATCTCCTTCATTATAGAAAAAAAATCCACTTCAGGAATTAACCAATAGATTGGATGAACATTTGACACGTGGTATATTTAATGAGTTGCTATAATGGAGGGTTTGAGAAAGTAGAGCCTTGATTGTTAATGAACAAAGAGGGAAATGATCGGTGACTGCAATCATTAGAGGGGACCAATCTGATTGAAAGTTCAGACAAAATGTAATAAAGTGCACAAGCTAAGCTGGAGTGGCTTCTATTGATCATAGGATTCAACTAATTACAGTATTGCACTCATGCCAGGTTATGCATGCATCTTGTTTCAAGTGACATGAAAAGTGTCCAACAACTGCACGTCAGATAACAAATCTGTTGGCAAAAGCACACACTGCAAAATCAGCGCCTTTTTAATGTTTTTTTGAATTTCTGATTTGCTGACAAAACAGCCTGTGAAGAATTTACTGGTGACAGCAATTGGCTGATGTGTTTCATCCACAAAATATACAGTCAATTCACTTTACGGTATACTCTGTGAACTGCTTTCAGATGTCTCAAAGATGTGATAAGACGATATATCAAATGCAAGGATTACTATTATTGTCAGTTATTTGTTTCCGGGGGATATTGCTACCCACCTTCTACACACATACACACACACACACACATACACAAATACTGTTTCCCCACAGCACACAGACAGACCCCACACACACAGACCTCACGCGCAGAACCCTCGCACACACTGACCTCACAAACACACAGACCCCACACACACAGACTCACACACACAAACACCAAACACACAGACTCACACACACAGACACCAAACACACAGACTCACACACACACAGACCCCACACACAGATCCCTCATGCACACACTGACCCCATAAACACAAAGACCCCACGCACACAGACCCACCCCACACAGACCCCCTCACACAGAACCCCTAGCTAGTGAGTGCTCACAGAAAATGCGATTAGTAAAGTACTGTTATGCTCTTTCTTCCAATATAATGCCTTTGTCAATTTTCATAGCTTTGATATTTACCTGCAAAGCAAATTATCCCGGTAAAGTGCCTGCCTTGTATAGTGACATTATACTGTATGGTTTAGTGAGAGGATATTTAAAAGTATTTTGTAGATAATACCTTTTCGTAAAACAAATTTAAAGATAAATAATGTTAGTTTTTCCATGACTGATAATGCGGCTCAGTTCTAATCTTGGTAATAAAAGTAGGGATTGAGTGATGACAATATCATTAGTATGTTTATTTTGAAGCATTCAATAGGATTGGAGACACATAGAGGCTGTAAGAGTTCAGCATCTTCAAACAGCCTGTGGTGCTGAATCTAATTTATTGATACATTTTACATCAAGTACAAAATGTTAATTTTGTATGAAATCTTATCTACATTTTAGCATTGCTACCATGTACAATACAAAATAACATTTGTAAAGCACCTTTCATGTCAGGAGGACGTCCCAAGGCTCTGAGCAGTCAGGGATTCAGACCCGGGGGGGGTTGGGGGGCGGAGTCGGGATCACAGAATACACTGTAAAGTGAATTAACTGTATATTTGTGGGTGAAACGCGGCAGCCAATTGCGTAGAAGTAATGATGCAGGTAGGTCAAGTAGGACTCAAACCAGGAGAATGTAATCTCAGTGAGGTGAATGAAGGAGGAGATAGGGTCAAGGAGGATGGCATGGTCGTCAATATGGAAATACACAGTGCATGCAGTAGCTCTTTCTCAATAGGATAGCACTATGAGATGAGGAGCCATACAGTCCTGGTTTGAAGTTCATTTCAGATTCTCAATTTCAAACACAAATGTTTAAACATTTTCTTTATATGAAACTCTCCCAAAACCAGCAGTCCGTGACACCCATGAGTATGAATTTGCTGTTCTGAATAATTGGCCCACTCTATCCAGTGGGTAATGATAAAGTGGGCAAGTATACATTTACTGTCTGTTTCTGTCTCAATTCAATAATCAGGACAGACATGAAGCTGATTTCAGCCAGGGCTGTTAAGTATCATGTAACAAATAGCTGTCTGATTGAACTGTTTATGTATGTAATCGCATAGATTCAAACGTATAGAGCTGGAGAGGATTGCCTGGTTCACTTTTCAGGAAAATCATAAGAAATTGGAAGCATTCTCATCTTCACTTTATATGTGCCTGTCTAAAACGTTGTGAAACAATAATAATCAGACACATTGAATCAGATAGTTTAGATGCATGTGTATGAACACCAGCAGACTGGTTGGGCTGAGTGGCCTGTTTCAATGCTGTACATTCTTTGTAAATGTTTGTAAAAGTGATGCACCTTGATTATCAGTAATGAAGTGGATTCTCGATTTCAAACACGAAACATTAAACATTGTTTTGATATGAAACTGTCTCCAAAACAGCAGCCTCCGACACTCATAAGTAAGAATTTGCTGTTCTTAACAATTGGCACACTCTATCTGGTGGGTAACGACAAAATGAACAAGTATACATTTGCAGCATCCTGTGTGTGTTTCTGTCTCAATCTATATTCAGGACAGACATGAAGCAATTAATAGTGTCATTCTATAATTGGAGTCCTGTAGCTCAGTGGTTAGAGCGCTCGCCTCGCAAGTGAGAGACCTGGGTTCGATTCCTACCTGGGCAAAACCTTGGGCAAGTTTCCTTACTCCACACACCTGATAATAATCCCTCAAGAAAAAAAACAATAATAAATTGGTCACCTCAATTCACGACTGTTTGTGGGACACTGCTGTGCGCAATTGGCTGCTGCTTTTCGCTCATAAATGTACAGTCAATTCACTTTACATATATTCTGTGAAGCGCTTTGAGATGTCTAGAAGACTTGAAAAAAAGTGTTATATCAGATGCAAGGATTATTATTTTTATTATTCACTTTCCATTGCCACAACTACCCCTCGAGTCCTTGACTGTCTGCAGCAGTAAATTGCAGCACTTCACAAATGTGATACCTCAATAGAAGGAATTACAGATAAATATATTTAGAGACTTCTGGGACACAATGTGTAACGTCTGTTTTTCATGAGTTTTAAGACAAAGTGTACTGAAATCTTTACCTATTTCTTGTTTTTTTGTGCAGCGCCAATGATTGGAGTACTTTAAGCAAGTTAAACAAGTTAATGGAGGGAAATTTGTGGTGTTTTCAAAATGCAATCAATGAGACCACATCAATTATCAAGATATCAGCCTGGCTCAGTTGCTAGCACTCTTGTTGTGAGAAAGATGGATGTGAGTTCATCACATATCCAAACTTTGAATTCCCACAGTCCAGGCTGATAATCCATTAAAGTGCTGTGGGAAGCTGCTGAATTGTTTGAGATGCCTTCTTTTGGAAGACCCATTAAAACAAGTTTCTGTCCGCCTGTTCAGGAGGACATTAAAGATCCAATAGCACTTCTTGAGAGACAGTTTCTATAATAATAATAATAATAATAATAATCCTTGCATTTGATATAGCGCTTTTCACGTCGGGAGGACGTCCCAAAGCGCTTCACAGAACACACTGTAAAGTGAATTGACTGTATATTTGTGGGCGAACGCGGCAGCCAATTGCGCACAGCAATGTCCCACAAACAGTCGTAGATTGAAAATGACCAATTTATTATTGTTTTTGGTTTTTGGAGGGATTATTATTAGGCGTGTGGAGTAAGGAAACTTGCCCAAGGTTTCGCCCTGCCTGGAATTGAACCCAGGTGTCTCACTTGCAAAGCAAGTGCTCTAACCACTGAGCTACAGGACTCCACTCTACCAGTGTTTTGGCTAACAATACCCCAGATAAAATTAGCTACGTCAAATACAAGCATTATTTATTCACTTCATGTCTGTTTAAGAACATTGCTATGCACAAATTGGCTGCTACATTTGTCTATAAAATATACAGTCACAATACTTTACAGTAAAATCCTATGAGCCGATTTGAGATGTCCTCCTGAAGTGAAAGGCACTGTATAAAATGCAAGTATTGTTTTTATTATAATATATTATGAAATGCTATAAGATTCACCCCATTGAATCGACATGTACTCCAAATTGTTGCACCTCACGATTGTTCTGAAAAAGAGTCCTTTTCATTTCCATGCTGTAATATATTCAGAAGAGACAGCGACTGGAAAGCATGGCTGGAAGCAATGTGTGGAATGATATTTTCGAAAAAATGTCCAGACTAAGATTTTTTTTAAAGAAATGAATCATTTTAATGTATGAAAATTAAGAGGAAATAAAAATAGATTGACTGAATTTTAAAAAGCAAAAATTGATCAATAAAGTTATAGTTACAGACCACTGTTACAGATTTTCTGATAGAAATTCACCTTGTATTTAATTTGGCTTTAACAATAATAATAATAAGTATCCTTGCATTTGATACACCACCTTACCATGCCGTTGAGACACCTCAATGCGCTTCAAATAATGTATATTAAAGTGGATTAACTGTGCATTTTGTGAGTGAAACACGGCAGCCAACTGCACACAGCAATGTCCCACAAACAGTCATGGATTGAGTGACCAATTTTTTTTGGAGGGATTATTACCTCTAACAATATGTCAATAGACTAGCAACAACAACAACAAGATTCCATTTATAGAGCGCCTTTCACGTCGGGAGGACATCCCAAGGCGCTGGACAGTTGGGTCAGGACCCGAGCAGGGGGGAAATGGTCAGGGTGAGGGGAGGGAAGAGAGGGAGCGAGGAGGGGGTAGAGAGTCGAGAGGGGAGCCGAAGGCACGGTCAAAGAGAAAGGTCTTGAGACCGGCCTTGAAGGAGGAAAGGGAGGAGGCGGCGAAGGCACTGGGGGATGGAGTTCCAGAGCCTCGGGGCTGAGAGGCTGAAGGCCCGGCCACTGATGGTAGGGCGGTTGGGGCGGGGGATGTGGAGCAGACCGGAGTCAGAGGAACGGAGGGTACGGGCAAGTAGCAACCAGGTTCCTACTTATAGCTAGGTGAAAAAGGGGTGTGGAGTAAGGTAACTTACTAAAGTTTCCAAAGGTTTTACCCCGGAATCGAACCCAGATCCTGTCGTTTATGAGGCGAGTGCTCTAACCGATGCACTACAGGACTCCACAAGAGGGCAATTGTAGATTTATGTAGCAACCAACCGGTGTTGGGGGGGGGGTGAGAAGCTGAGGAATGAGGGGGAGAGGAGGGAAAGGTGAACAAAAGTACAGTTGAAAGGTTTCAAGGTGGGGAAAGAAAGAGAGAGGTGGATGGATTCTGAGATGGAGTTCCAGAAAGCCAGCTCAGAATGGTTGAAAACTCACCCACCGATAGTTATACAATACAAAATTACATTTGTAAAGTGCCTTTCACATCGGGAAGACATCCCAAGGCGCTGAACAGTCACGGATTAGGACTCGAGTGGGGTTGTGGGGGGGTTTGGGATCATGGATGGTGGAGAGCAGAGAGGGTAGGAGGGCGGCCAAAGGCACGGTCAAAGAGGAGGGTCTCCAAAAACCAAAAACAATAATTAAATTGGTCATTTTCAATCTACGACTGTTTGTGGGACATTGCTGTGCGCAATTGGCTGCCGCGTTCGCCCACAAATATACAGTCAATTCACTTTACAGTGTGTTCTGTGAAGCGCTTTGGGACGTCCTCCTGACGTGAAAAGCGCTATATCAAATGCAAGGATTATTATTATTGAGACATGCCTTGAAGGAGGCAAGGGAGGGAGCGAGGTGAAGGGAATGTGGGATGGAATTCCAGAGGGTGGGGGCAGAGAGGCTGAAGGCCTGATTGCTGATGGTGGGGCAGACCGGGCGGGGGACATGGACCAGGCCAAAGCCTGCTGAGCGAGGTAGCAGACAGGTTGATAAGGGGTTAGCAGATCGGAGCAGTACGAGGGGGCAAGGTGATAGAGGGCCTTGAAGGTGAGGACGAGAATTTTGAACTCGATCTTCTGAAGAATGGGAAGCCAGTGGAGCCAGGCAAAGGTTGCAGTATTGGGGTCATGGAGCCTGGTGCGGGAGAGGACATAAGCTGCAGAGTTCTGGATGATCTGCAGCTTGTGGAGGGAAGAGTTGGGAAGGTGGAGAAGCAGGGCTTTGACATAATCAAGCCTGGATATAAAGAAGGCATGTATGAGGGTTTCCGCAGCCTGAGGGATGAGGCAGTGGCAGAGTCGGACAATGTTGCAGATGTGAGAGAAGGCAAAGCAGGTTATGGCACGGATGTGGGGGAGAAAGGACAGTTGAGATTTGAACAAGACATCTAGGTTCCTGACTGGCTTGGTGAGGTGGAGTGTGCATCTGTGGATGCTAGTGCTACCAGTGCCTGAGATGTGGAGGTGCTGGCATGAGTCAATCAGGAGGGCCTTGATCTTGCTGATGTTCAACTGTAGAAAGTTGGCTCTCATCCAGGAATTGATGTCTGACAGGCAGTCTGTCAGGACATTAGTGGTCCTGGAGTCGAGGGTGGAGGCAAAGAGATAGAGTTGGGAGTCATCCGTATACAAATGGAAGTTGACTCCATGTCTGCAGATGATGTCACTAAGAGTTGGGGTGGAAGTGTAGTTAATTACCCGCTGGGACTTTCCTGACCCTGGTCAACACCCACACATGTCCTCAGGTTCTGGTGTCTTTGCAGCTCTGTAACCTACTTGGTGCTGGGCTCAAGAGTCCTGCTCAATACGTTCAAGATTGTGGAGGACATGGAGCTGTCTGGTGTTTGTTGAGTGGAGAGAGCAGCCAAGATAATATGATTACAGGAGGTCAGAGCTGTGGGCTGGGGGAAAGAGGTCATGATGCAATTTAAACGCAAGGATAATTTAACATACCAGGAATTGCAAGATAACATTGTGTTTTGATCGGATTTACTCAGCAATGCTTTGACATGAATACCTGAATCGATCAACACTGCAAACTTTGGAAACCAAGAATCTCAAGAGAGTAGAGAATCCGGTGGAATAATTTCAAACAAGAACAAAGACAAAGGCTGGAGGCGACGGATTCATTTTCACAAAAAAATGTTCAGAGAAATTTTTATTATTACGTGCAGATAAAATCATTACATACAGAAATGGGTAACACACTTTATCAAGAATATTAAGGTCAATGCCCTGTGCCCTGCAACCACATCTACCACCAGCCCAACCTGGCTCAGTGACAAATTGTGTTGGGACCTTTGAGCCCAATACCAAGTAGGTTACAGATCTGCAAAGGCACCAGAACCTGAGGACACACGCATATCAATCAAAAAAGGGGAGGATAGTTATTCAATAAATTCATTTTACTGAGTCGAAATGTTACCACGGGAATGAGTACAGTAAGTATTTTGAGGAAAGAATAAGTAATAAGTAATAAGGAGCAGCCACAGATGTGTACTGTCGCAAGAAGTGAACTGCTGCACATATACTAAACAGAATTCCAAATGTATTGTGTTAAAACGAGATGCAATAGAAAGGTTAGGTGGAACTTCTTCATGCAGAGGGTGGTGGGAAGGTGGAACTCATTGCCGGAAGCTATGGTTGAAGCAAAAAGCTGCATTAAAATCTTCAGCTTGAAATACATAATAAAGTAAAACTCTGATCTGTATAAATCATATAAAACCTAAGTCATACATCTGCCCAAGTCCCGTTCAAGAGTTTATATTCTATGCAAGTTTGACTTAACTCATACTTTGCATAAGTCATATTAAATGTATGGTCCCAACTGATATGACTCAGGTGAGGTAATAAAAGAAACCAAAGGCACGTGAATAATTCATTGATAGCTAAGGGTTCAACAAAATAACGTCAGTGTATTTGAGAGCTAGATATTGGGGAGAAATGTAGTTGGGAGGCAATTTATACGTTGCATCAATTTACACTTATATAATGTCTTTCAGATTTTAAAACGTGGCTCAAAGTGCTTTACATAATACAACTGATAAATTATATGAATGTTATTATTTAGGCAAACCTGCTAGTTAATCTGATCCAGCAGTGTCTCAGTGAAAGATACATATATTTCCAATTTCAAAGTTTTGGAAGGTTTGCATTAAACACTCTTAATCTTGCATTTTTTATTGGATTATATACTTTGCAGAAGACACTTGAAAGAACCAGGTCAAATGACGATAAATATTCATGTAGATGTAAAAAATTGCTTTTAGTTAAATTTACTTGAATATTTTTATGAAAGCATTGCAGATCATATATAAAATAATGGGTATGGTGAGACAAGGTTCCTTTTGATCAACCGGATGTCTGACCCAATATGGAAACTCATTGCCATACGTATGAGTATTCAAACACTTATGCAACCATTTGTACAGAGATTTCCCTTTATCTGGAATGGAATGCACACTCTCTCCCCTGATTATCTAATTCCAGAAGGTATTTGGTGCAAGTTGGCAATCGACAATGCTTGGGGACCCTATAGTTTACGTTGAAGTACTTGAAGTTTAACCAGCTAAAACTACGCAGCTTGCCACTGCAAATGCTGTCTAGCAAGCTTTCCACTGCTTGTCCACCTAGCACTACTCTACCCATTAGAGCTTTGGCTTGCCGGGTTAACAGAAGGCGAGTGAGAAGAATCACTATCTCCAGTGACTAGCCTGCCCTTCCAAGTTCTGCTGATGTTCAAAGCTGGCTTGTCTGTTACCAACAGTACCTTGGAGTACTGCTGACTTGCCTGGCTCAGGAACTGAGTAGAGGATTGACTTGATTTTGATATTCCACTGCCAAGCATGTCACTTTGAAGCCAACTCTGTCCCAAGGAGATGTTGCTTATCTATTCACCCTCGTGCCCTCCCCCAGGAGAATAGTTATTAGTTGGACCCAGTAAGACAAGAAGTGAAAAGCTTACAAATTCCTCAGATCGGTAAACTGTGAAGCTTTAGCTAATTCAATTCCAGCACTAGCCCCCAACCCTGGAGCTTCTAATCCCTTCTTTTCTTTAACCCTGCTGTGCTCTTTGAGGAGAGGTAAAGCAGGGTTCACTCCTTACCACTAGGAAAAGATTGAGAGATTGTGTATTTCAGATATTGAATTAGTCACATTATCCTTTTGTTTCTCTTCAATACTTCCATAAACTATCCAAGAACATTCTTCTTGAAGCAAATTCCAATTTTAAAATATCTCCACACATATATGTATAATATAATATATACTTTACAGTATATTCTGTGAACTGCTTTGGGACATCTTGAAGACATGATAAGGCACTATACCAAATGCAAGGATTATTATTGTTAGATATATTATTATATATATATATATACATACAGCAGAATGCAGGAGGACTGCTTTATAGACAGCCAAAGCATTCGATGTTCCCAGTATATGGTTTTCTGTGAATAGTAAATAAAGTTTGCATTTTGGTTACAGGCCATGTCTGTCTTCAGTTATGTGAATGCCAACATCCTAATCCTCCCTATTATATTATGTGTTTATAATATATAGTTTTAATAACTGGCCATGACTACTTACTCACTTAAAGGATATTGTTGAACTTTTGCATCACAAACTTTTCACATCTCCTTTATATCTTAACTCATGTTCTAAAAAACAACAGATGAATAAAATAGCAGCAGTACATAGAAATCAGAAAGCAACGGTTAAAAAGTGACAAATCCTAAATTCCCCTTTTAGGCAACAACAAACAACAACTTGCATTTATACATCACCCCTTCACACAAGGCAGCATCTCAGAGTACTTAACAGTGGTGGAGTCCAAAGCCTAGCCAGGGGAGAGAGGAGACACGGAAGAGGACTGTCACATCTAGTTTTAAGCTTCTGTTTAATATTCCCCAAATCAGATTGAATCATTTATAGATGGGAATAGTAGTGTGTAAATGTTAATTCCTTTCAAACTGAACAATGTTGTTTTTTGCAAATTCGTGCCTTAACCAGAACCCACAGTATTATCTGCATCTCCAATGACAGACAGTACAGCGTAGTGGCTAGAATACACTGAATAAGGTTGTCCAATAAAGAATAATCTATTTCCAGGGATAAAATAAACACTAAAAAGTATATTGATCTATTAAGTGTAGTTTTAAAAATGTTATTGTACAATCAAGCTATGTCTTGAGCATTTCCACTCAGGATAATGAATAGAGCAGATTGAACCAAAAAGAGATTCAAAAAAGAGGCCAAAGTGTAAAATACGATTCACTGTTATCATTATCACTGGTGAACTATTGGCTTTGGGTGAAGATGTGAAGCTGTGAAATAGAGTGTATTGTGTATTTTCTAGGGTAACATGGCTGCAATTTGCACAAAATAATGTCTGTAATTGTTGGCCAGAACACTAGAAGGAACTCTGCTCTCTTTTAGAAAAGTGCCATGGGATTTTATTGTCCACCTGAGCAGGCAGACGAGTTCTTGGTTTAATAATAATAATAATAATAATCCTTGCATTTGATATAGCGCTTTTCACGTCGGGAGGACGTCCCAAAGCGCTTCACAGAACACACTGTAAAGTGAATTGACTGTATATTTGTGGGCGAACGCGGCAGCCAATTGCGCACAGCAATGTCCCACAAACAGCCGTAGATTGAAAATGACCAATTTATTATTGTTTTTGGTTTTGGAGGGATTATTATTAGGCTCTGTGTGGAGTAAGGAAACTTGCCCAAGGTTTCGCCCTGCCTGGAATTGAACTCAGGTCTCTCACTTGCAAAGCGAGTGCTCTAACCACTGAGCTACAGGACTCCACCTTTTAATGTCTCATCTGAAGGACGGCACCTCCAACAATGCAGAACACCCCTAGCACTGCTTTGTGGGGTTAACCTCGCCTATATCAAACTGTGCCAGTCGATAAAATGAGACTGATCCTTTCCAGATATACCATCTTCTCAAACTCCTGATCTCCACTATAGAACAAGGTGGGCAGTCTGTGAGTTGGGCCATTTGATCTCATCGTTCCAGAACACCCACCCACTCAATATCCTTCTATCCCAACACTAGGACTTTTTTTAAATGAATCCATTGTCCTGACCTTAACCACACTTTCTGGTAACCTGTTCCAATTGTTAATTACCCTCTGGGTAAAGAAATACTTCCTGGTGTCTCTTCTGAAATTAACTTTTGAAAACTTAATATGTGTTCTCTTGTTCCACTTCTGCTACCTCAGTGCATCTTAAAGTATTGTTCTGAATTCAGTTTGTCAATCCTATTTAAAATTTAATATAGCTCTAGAAGATACCTCTCTGAGAAATCTCCTTTCAAGACTGAAGAGCCCCAATGCGTCAAGTCTGAAATCCTCTCAAGATTAAAGAGTCAGATTAATAGATCTATTGTTGCCAGGTATGGTGCTATCACCTTTCTTGAATACGTGAACAACCTTTGCTTGCTTCCAATCCAGGATGCATCATTGTGACGCAGGATTACATTTTCTAAATGGAGTTACAACAATTTATAATAATCCTTGAATTTGATATAATAATAATCCTTGCACTTGATATAATGCCTTATCATATCATTGAGATGTCTCAAAGAGCTTCACAGAATATACAACAACAACAACAACTTGGATTTATATAGCGCCCTCCATGCCGGACGGCATCTCAGAGCACTTTACAGTAACGGATCCCGGGACCGAGCCAGGGGGGAGGGGGAGGAAGGTGACCAAAGGCGAGGTTGAAAAGAAAGCTCTTCAGAGTATAGAGTGAATTCACTGTGTATTTTATTTGTGGGTGAAACACTGCAGCCAATTGGACAAACCAGTGCCCCACAAACAATCATGGATTGAGCAACCAAATTATTTGTATTTTATTATTCATCTTTTGAATAATCAACGATAGAACTCCCGGTAAAGCAATCTGCCAATCGACTAACAACCGGGTTCCTACTTACTGCTAGATGAACAGAGGCAAGTGGAGTAAGGAAACTTGCCTAAGGTTTCGCCCTGTCCCAGGAATCAAACCTGGGTCCTCTTGCTTGTGAAGTGAGTGTTCCAACCAGCATGCTACAGAACTCCATAGAAGGTCTAGTTCCTGTTGCAATGCCAGGTCAATCGAGTCCTGAACACAAGCCTTTTTGCTCGATCCAGAACAGTAGGTTCAGGAGATTTGCAGAGCCTGCCGTGCGATCAGAAAATTTGCAACACCTGCAAAATGCTGAGCAGATAATAATAATAATAATCCTTGCATTTGATATAGCGCTTTTCACGTCGGGAGGACGTCCCAAAGCGCTTCACAGAACACACTGTAAAGTGAATTGACTGTATATTTGTGGGCGAACGCGGCAGCCAATTGCGCACAGCAATGTCCCACAAACAGTCGTAGATTGAAAATGACCAATTTATTATTGTTTTGTTTTTTTGGAGGGATTATTATTAGGCATTATTATTATTATTAGATTGATTATCACTTAGATTTGTTGCATGAAATTACATTCATGACACTGGAACACCTTAGTGTATGGAATTTGTGATTCATGATGGGTAGGATTAATAAGGATTTCAGGATAGTGGAAACTGAATTTAAGATGGTCTCACATTACATTATGTTGTAGAGAGGGGAGGGGAGTTTCTCCCGGTGTCCTGGCCAACAATCCCCCAGATAAAATGGGTCATTCACCTCATGGCTGTTTGTGGCTCTGACTTCCTCAACCTCCCCAGCCTAACCATCCCTCACCAAACAAGTCTGCAACCTAGGCGTCAGGTTCGACCCACAGCTGTCCTTCCTACCACACATTCGGTCCCTGATCACCTTCCTCCACCTCTGCCACATTGTCTGCCTCCGACCATACTTTAACCCAGATGCAGCTGAAACACTCCATGCTTTCGTCACCTCCCTTGGATGAGGATTTCGGCTGTGTTGGGTGTGAGGTATAGTCAGAGCCGGAAATGTGAGTTGTAAAGGAAAGCGGTCATGGTCAGGCACTGGATGTGGAATAGGAAGGATAGCTGTGGATGGAACCTGACACCTGGGTTACATTCAAGTTTAATTCTGAGGCATAGGCCGGGGAGGATGAAGAGGTCAGAGCTGCAGGAGAGAAGACGTTGACAGGAGCTTGGTATTGCCTTGGATGCAGTCAAAACATTCTATCATTTGCCTCACAGTTAGTTACTGTCATGGGTACAGAACCATTAATCTACATTCAATGAAGGAGCTTCAGATTCTTAACACAACTTTCTTGTTTAGTGCTAATGGAGTATGTGAATGTGAAAAAAGCACAAAAAAAGGCAAATCCAAGGGAGTTTGGATCATAATAAGTGCATTAATTTCCTACTATAACAAATAAAATGTGGTTTTCTGTTGAGTTGGCTGAACAAAACTGCCCCATCATTTAATCTACTTCTATACAACAGTAAATAGATCATCTGCCAGAAATTGGTGAATACAATCAAAATGTATTGTACAACAACTCAGAATTCATTCATTCAGGAAATAATATTCAATAAAAAGGTACGTTTATTCAGAGGAGAGATAAATAATTCCAGCTTTGATTTCAGGCCTGTTACCCAGATTTGTATTGTGTCTATATACAGTAGCATATGCAGTATTTATATACAGTATCAAGGCCCTCCTCTTTGACTGTTCCTTCGATCGCCCTCCTTCCCTCCCCGCCCTCCACCTTCCCCAATGCCGACCCCCAGCTCGGGTCCGAAACACTGATTGTCCAGCGCCTTGGGTCATCCTCCCGACGTGAAAGGTTCTATACAAATGTAATTTTGTTGTTGTATAAAATCAGTGTTGAAACAGCATAAATCACAAACTAGAGGCGGTGGATTCAGGTACTGTTCACTTTGCCTGTACAATGTTTGCATACTGTATATTGCTGCTTAAACCCAGGGAGAGGAAATAAATAATTTTTCATTCTGCTGCCTCATGATCTATGTGTATTATTTTTGCAACAGTCCCAATCGACTGTGGAGCAGAAGTACAAATGAGAATTTCCGCTGTTCCGTATATCAATGAAAAGTTGCAAAGCCGTCAGTGCAATTATGAGTAAAGTAGTTATGAATTTACCCTCCATCCTCCAAATCCCACCTTTCCCCCTCCCAAACAGTGCGGGGCCTGACGAGGAACAGTGGAAGCTGGTTAAGCTGGACAAAGAGGCTTCCGAGGTTAACCGAACTACCATTCCCACCCAGCAGTGGAATGCGGCCAATGCCATATAATAATATGTAATAATGTTGTTTCACTTGAAGTTAACGGTAACTAACAACACACGCATTTTAACCTGGTTGTTAAATTTACAATCCTGTACTCTCACAGAATTTGGCTACAAAATACCTTCTCTCCCATTGCCGTTCCCATTGGACAGGAAAGGGACCAATTAGTGGTGGCTCCGAGCTGATTGACAGCCTTGAAGTCGCTTGTGCACGTTTGGGCTCCAGCCCTTCACAAGCGGCTCAGCTGTCAATCAATCGCGATTTGACTCCTCCCATTCCCTCCCTTGTTCTTCCCCGTTCCTCCCCCCCTTCGCTGATTGACAGCCCAACTCCAGCCAATTGTGAATGGGTGGAGTCGGCTGTCAATCAACCACAATTTGACTCCTATCTCCATCCCGGAGGTCCCTCGTGGCTGAATGGAGCAGCTCGAGACACAGAAGGCCAGAGTGAGTACACACAGCAGCGACCAGCACAGCATTTTGTCCCGATTTACTCCCAAATTAACAGGCATATTTAAAAGGGGTAATAATTACGAATAATCAGGGCTGGCGTTGTAACCGGGTTCCGGAGTTAACTGGGGTCCGGCTGAAGCGGCTTCCTCTGTATTCTGATTATGCCCCTGCCCCTCAAGCACTTCTTTAAAAAGTAAACTATTCTTTGTTTGTTAATCGATTGGTACATTGCTTTCCAGGGGTAATAATCCCTCCAAAAAAAATGTGCTCACTTAATCCACGACTGTTTGTGGGACACTGCTGTGTGGAATTGGCGACCCACAAAATACGCAGTCAATCCACTTTACAATACATTCTCTGAAGCACTTTGAGACATCTCAACGATGTGATAAGGTGCTATTTTAAATGCAAGGATTATTACTATTATCATCTAGCTCTCTCATTCTGTGAGTCTGGCTCACAGCCCCTTTTTATCGTGTGAGAGTATAGTGTTCAAAACCTAAATTTGCGCTTCAATGAACAAATCTACATAAAGTATTTGATATTACCAAGGTCAGATAAATGGAACTGCTTGGATAAATCTGCTTCAGAGAATTTAATTTTAAAACTAAATTACAGGTGAACAAAATTAATTAGCTTGCATGCTGCATCACTGATTGTAAACATACTTTATTTGCAAATGGTTTGGGGTTATATGAAGGCACACAATAGATTTCATATCAAATCAGCTTTTACAGTAGAGACAGACACTTAATCCCAATTCAAATACATTTTTGAGAATAGGACATATTGCATTTCTTTCCTCAGACTGAGGTTTGTGGCAGCACATAGCGTTTCCATTAAAACGCTGAAATGTATTCCTCTCGAGACTTCCTTTCTGTCTTGAATAATTTCTTTAGAAGCAAACCATATGCCTTAAATATAAAGGCAGGTTTGACTATCTTTTTTCAGGGAGTTTATTCTAAAGACTTTCTCTGGCACTCACTTTAAATTAATGTGTATCCATAATCCACATAAACTCACCAGGCATCTTATTAACTTGAAATGCTCACTCTTTCAGGTGATACAACCTTTATAAGTCGAAAGGACTTTGTTCTGGTGAAACTAACCTTGTTAGTCTTGATAGGGAAATGGAGATTCTGTAATACTTTGCTCCTTAGAGAACGGCTAATTTAAACAACCATAGAATTCACTTTTGAACAATCCCAAAATTGTAAACACATGTAGAAATTCATCGCTATGCTTAAGAGTATCCAATCTAGATTGGGAATTCCATTTATCAACAACAACAACTTGCATTTATATAGCGCCCTTCATGCTGGACAGCGTCCCGGAGCACTTAATATATCTTCCATATATGTATATCCCTGGCAGGTGGTCCAAACTGGACAAGCAGCAGAAAGTTTGCAAGACAGTGCTTTCAATGATAAGCTATGTGGTTTGGGTTGGTTGAGATCCCTCCATACCCAAATGCTCTTGCCAGCCTGCTCTTAAAACTTTCCAGAATTAATAATAATAATCCTTGCCTTAACATGTCGTCAAATCGTCTGAAAGCATTTCACAGGATATACTGTAAAATGGATTGTTTGAGTATTTGTGAGCGAAACGCAGTAGCCAGTGTGCACACAGCAATGTTCCACAAACAGCTATTGAGTGAATGACTCATTTTATTTGGGGGATTGTTGGCCAGGACACTGGGAGAAACTCCCTTCTCTTTACAAACAGTGCCATAGTTAACATTGACCTGAACAGGCAAATGGGACCTCGGTTTAAACGTCTCATTGAAGTGCCTCCCTGATAACTTCATCACACACCCACAGCTAAAACACGTGGTTTAGCCGCGAGTGTACCCCATGCGTTACTTAGAAGTACCTCCCGGGATATACGTCCCCCCAGTTGAAAACCCCCGTTCTGTGCTATACCAAGTATCCTCTTCTTAAAACCCAAGTGTGCTAAAAAAATGTCCAGTCATATATACATGCAGCAAATATCAATGGAACATCAAAAGCCTCTAGACTGTGCTCAGTTGTCTCATTAATGCATTTTCCTTTTGTTGAATTATATATAATTTAGAATTCAGCAGATTGCCCCAATGGTGTAAGGAACAGGAAATGTGTTCCATAATAGACAGCCCCACAGCATGTCACTATGGCAATATCAATTAGAATACATCACTGTGTTAATTCAAACTATTTAGTGGATATAATAATAATAATCCTTGCATTTGTTTGATATGCTTTCAGTTCAGATTTAAGTTTATATAGATTTACGATAAAAGCAGAACATTTTGTTGAAAATTCCTTTTTTTAACCAGATACCTACGTTAAACCATCAAAGTTATCTCAGCCATTTTAGCAACAGACTTGGAAAAACCTTCTGGGTATGAATTTCAGTGGCTCAAAACTTCTCTTCACCCTTTCGAGATTAATAAAATCAGTGTTATGTCTAAATATGTCTAAAAATATCCTTTGGGGTGGGGCCAGATGGTGAAGTAAGCAGGGTTACGTCTAACATCCACAGTAATCTAAGTGGATTTGGAGGTGTAGACATGTCCAATTCTGAAAGCCAACGTCCTTATAGGCTTTTACCTTAAAGTCACATTTACTCTGGAAAATTGAATTTTACAGACAAGAAGGTCCCAGATTCACTTAGCTGAGGGCTCTTGGCTGCTACTCGCGTGAAGGCTCCTACATAAATGCAAGTTGTTGTTGTTAGCTAATGTTAGCCAGTGCGACAGTACAATAATAATAATCCTTGCATTTGAAATTGCAGTTTACATCTTCATTGAGATGTTTCAAATGCTTCACAGAATACATTGTAAAGTGAATTGACTGTATATTTTGTGTCTGAAATGCGGCAGCCAATTGCACACAGCAGTGTCCCACAAACAGTCATGGTTTGAGTGACCAAGTTTTTTTTGAGGGATTATTACCCATGGAATGCGATTCTCCAACCAATTAACAACTGGGTTCCTACTTACTGCCAGGTGAACAGAGTTGCGTGGAGTAAGGAAACTTGCCTAAGGTCTCATCCTGCCAGGGAATCAAACCCAGATCCTCTCGCTTGCGGCTTCAAATGGACGTAGAAAGGGGAGGCAAATCATCCAATCCTTCCAATGACTGCTGGTTGAGAATGTGTGTGGAAGTCATGTGAAAAGTTAACTCATGTGCCATGAAGTGGGGTAAATAAATCTGCCAGGACTCACAAATGATAACTTCACAGCCTGACACTTGCCTAGTTTGAGATCAATTTTTACTACCTCCCTCCTTTCCTTCAAAAATTTAAATATTTCCTGATGGAATCTTAACTGCCAAACTCTCCATTTTTGGCTCACACTTTGAGACTACACATGCCTGATGCAATTATGTGTACGCTAGCACCTTTAGGAAAGAGAGCTAAGTAATTAATACTATTCTCAGTTAAAGAGGGAATTCAGTTTAGAGTAAATGCTCCCTCTAATGATAGGAAAAAATATTCATGAAATATTTATTTACCTCAAACAATAGAGTTTGCATTCCACAGGCTCTATCCTCAGTATCTCTCTGCCTCCACTCTCGACTCCAGGACTACTACTGTCCTGACTGATTGCCTGTCAATCAGCCATCTAGTCCTGGTTGAGTCAACCTTCTCTAGTTGAATTTCGACAAGACGGAAGCCGGATTGGTTCCCATCAATGCCTCCTCATCTCAGGTACTAACAGCATCACCATCCATGGATGGACTACACACCTCCCCGAGCTAGGACAGAACCTTGATGTCTTGTTCAACTCTCAACCATCCTTTAACCCCCACATCCATGTATTGATCTATTCAGCTTTCCCCCACTTCTGCAACATTGCCCACCTCCACCATTACCTCTCCCCCTCGGCTACTGAGATGCTCATCTATGCTTTTATTACGACCTGGGTCCCTGCTAGCTGGCCTCCTCAACTCTTCCCTCCACAAGCTGCAGATAAGTCACTCCCACACCAGGTTCCATGAGCCTATCACTCCCATCGTTGCCCACTGGTTCCACATTCCCCAGAAGATCAAATTCAAGATTCTCGTCCTCACTTTTAAAGCCTTCCACAATCTTGCCCCTCCCTACCTCTGTGGCCCTCTAAAACTTGAGCAACCTGCCTGTTTGTTAAGGTTTTAGAAGGTCACAGAGTTAAGGAGCGGCAAGCACTGGCCTGTTTTGCAGTCCCCACCTGCCTATCCACCATTGGCAGTCAGGCCTTCAGTCTTTCTGCCCTCACTCACTGGAGCTCAGTCCCTTTGCCTCGCCCTTTTCTGCGACTCCTTCAAGTTATGCCTCAAGACCTTTTTCTTTGTTCACACCCTTCGGTCATCTTTTCACCCCCTACCCTTTTGGCCTCCATCCATGCCCCTGTGGCCCCCACCCCATTCCAATCTAACCCCCAGCTTGGGTGCACATCCTCAACTGTCCAATGCCTTGGGATGTCCTCCCGTTGTGAAAGGCTCTCTGAATGCAATTTGTGTTGTTGTTTTTGCTTGAGGAAGCTCTTCCCCCTTGATAGGCCATATAGGAGTTTCTGTAACAATATTTTTGACAGCCTCCCCACTTCAAAAAAGTTCATTATGCATAAGTCTATTACTGTTATTATTATTATTATTATATTATTATTATTATTATGTGTAGAGCCCCACCCAACTGAATGCTGAATTTAACCTGCCTCTACCTGATACAAGGTGATTTGCAGTAAGAAGCTTCTCTAGGTCCAAGAGAGCTGCTATTCCTAGAATCTCTACAAGGTGTTGGGTAACACAATAGGCCAAATGACCTTCTGTGTGCTATAAATTTCTTTGGGAAAGGAAGCAAGGAACAAGCCATCAAGCTGAGGAAGTGGACCAGGGCTAATGGTTGCTGGAAGGGAGGAGCCAGGTCAGGAGGAGCCAGGTCAAATGGAGGAAGAGGGTCTGAGCTAAACTTATGTGACCCCTGTCCCACAATTTCTAGGGGTCTAAGTACTCAGGGTAACAAAGCCCAAGTGGTCACTGCTCTATGTTGTCAATTGCCAGAGACAAAATGTTATTATAAATAGCCATGACTATTGGAAGTTCACACTTATAAATTAACTGTTCCAGTTAAATGAAGCTTCAGGTCAAAGGCTGTTTGACTGGAGCTCATGTGTACAGTGGTATGAGTTTCTTGTAAATTCATAATCATTTGTAAAATAATAATAATTGTGCGCAATTGGCTGCTGTGTTTCGCCCCTGAAATAACAGTCAATGTACTTTACAATACATTCTGTGAAGCGCTTTGAGACGTCTCAATTGTGCAATAAGGCGCTATGTCAAATGCAAGATTTATGATTATTATTATTAAATTTCCACAATTTATATTTCCAGGATTCTCCTTCAAATTTGGATGCTGAATCATAACACTTTACAGCAAAGAGGGAGGCCATTTGGCCCATCGTGCCTTTGGTCTCCACTTTGAGGAGATGGCTTTGCCAGGACAATGATTGGTAGCAATGGAGCACTTGTTTCCAGAGCAAATCGAAACATTACTTAAAGCTTGGGAGCAAGTTCCCACATGTGCAGTTGTTTCTTTATTACCAATGCTTCTCTGGGTTTCTCCAGCACAAAGAAATCTCACATTGGATTTATTTCAACTGGGGTTTTACATTTTAAGTGTTTCCTTTAATTTGGAGATCTACTTCCTGAATAGTTTCCCCTGCTGCTAGGAAACTGCATCACTGCTTCCAGATTTCATGATTCAAATAGGATTACCAGAGAGGTTTGGGTGAAGATGGCCCTTTGACCCATTTCATCCCATCCTTCCAGAATACTCATCGTGCTGTTTTCCTTCTCATAACTGCATCAAGCACTTTTCTTAAACGATTTCAGCAGCCTGGCCTCAAACTCAATCACACTTCCTTAATAATTCCTTCCTGTCTCTACCTGCTCCACCTACAAGGCTAAACATTAAGCGTGATGTTTCACATACTGCAAATTCCTCCCTATATCCACATAAGCACAGTACCTTGACTTGTCATACACTATAATAATAATAATACTTGTATTTGATATAGCGCCTTATCACATAGTTGAGACGTCTCAAAGTGGTTCGTAGAGTATACTGTAAAGTGAAACTGTATTTTGAGGGTAAAATGCGATAGCCAATTGCGCACAGTGGTGTTCCCAAACAGTCAATGATTGAGTGACCAAATTATTATAATAATAATAATAATCCTTGCATTTGATATAGCGCTTTTCACGTCAGGAGGACGTCCCAAAGCACTTCACAGAACACACTGTAAAGTGAATTGACTGTATATTTGTGGGCGAACGCGGCAGCCAATTGCGCATAGCAATGTCCCACAAACAGTCGTAGATTGAAAATGACCAATTTAATTATATTGTTTTTGGTTTTTGGAGGGATTATTATTAGGTGTGGAGTAAGGAAACTTGCCCAAGGTTTCGCCCTGCCTGGAATTGAACTCAGGTCTCTCACTTGCAAAGTGAGTGCTCTAACCACTGAGCTACAGGACTCCAGTGACGAAGAAAACTTGCCTAACATTTTGCCCTGGAATTGAACCCGGGATCTCTCGCTTGCGAGATGAAAGCTCTAACTAATAGGCTAGAGGACTGCACATACTCCAGTGTAATTCTCAGCATGCCCCAAAAAACTAATTACTCTCTACAGTTAGAATTTTTTCAATTAAAAATATTTTTCCTCCTGTTACCACTCGGAACAATCATCACACCCATACACCTATCTTGTAATGCAGCTCATGTGAAATTGCCACGGTGATAGCACTACAGGAGGCACTTAAGTACAAAATGTTCTAAACCTGCTAATGGAACACAAAGTTCTCTTTCGGTATCTAATTCATTGTTGTGCTAAGCAGATAAATAAATTCGTGAGACTTCTCAGTGATTTTGATCCAGATAACACAAAACTAGAGCAAGGAACTGCTATTAATGTGAGCTTGGCAAAGGCAACAAGGTGTCACGTCCATCCCCAGAGGGTTCAGAGCCTCAACAGTTTGGGTTTCCATGGTGTTGCTGGCTGGAGGCTGACCCAATTATTGTCGGAATCGAAGGTAAGCACATTCCCTGACTGCGGACCTGTAGAAAACATCTCCAGGCGTGCATCAGTCTGATGCAGTGATAGGACTCTCGCCTCCAAGTCAGAAGGTTGTGGGTTCAAGCCCCAAATCAAGGCTTGGAATCACATAGTCCAAGATGACACTCCAGTGCAGTGCTGGGCTGTTGCATTATCGGAGGTGCCGACCTTCAGATAAGACGCTAAACCGAGGACCCGTCTGCCTATTCAAGTGGATGTTAACGATCCCATGGCACTATTCAAAACAAGAAGGGAGTTTCTCCTGGTGTCCAGGCCAATAATCCCCCAAATAAAATTAGTCAGTCACTCGATGATTGTTTGTGGGACACTGCTGTGCACAAACTGGCAGCTGTGTTTTGTAAACAATTACTCAAATTCAATCCACTTTTACAATATATCCTGTGACGTGCTTTGAGACGTCTTGACGATGTGAAAAGGCGTCATATCAAATGCAAATTTCAAGGAGTGATCAGAAAAATCGGTTCGTCACAGAGTAATATTGTATAGATTCACATACAGTATCTCCCTTTGGCTAAGATTAATTTGAACCTGAAGTGCATTGCCACGAGTGGCTGTTGAAGCTAAGATCATAGAACATTTAAAAAGCAATTGGATAAATATTCAACAGAAACAATATAAAAGGGAATGAAGAAGAACTAGGATATAAGAAGGAGCTAGAATATCAATCTCCAGCTAACACCAGTGTAGGCTTGTATTTGATAATAATGCCTTTCACCTTGGAAATATGTTTCATGGGATTCACTGTGAGTGTATTTTTAGGGAAAAGTTGATGAATTAGGTGTTATTATGAAATGATAGTCACAGTAAACAAATCATTTTGAAATATTACTTCATGTGGGATTTGATCTGGGTTGGATTCATTTTGTTCTTTTCACTGTATTGTCCCTTTAAAAAGAGTGTTGATTCTCAATTGGAGAGAATTTAGACAGTCCTTGTATTAGGAATAGCCAAGATCAATATATATTGTATCCAGGAGACATCAGACAAGGTAAGAGCAGCGACAGATGCTCAGGCAGATATTTAAGCAGCACAGAGTTTATAATGGGACTGCTCACGTGATGTGCTCGTACAGTCACAGGGTATCAGCAAATCTCCTGATAGTTTCCTTCTTCTGTGCTTGACCTTTTATTTAGTTGCTATTTTTTTAAATTCCATCACAACCCTTCCTCGTAACAAACAGTGCAAGAAAAACTGTTTAGCGCCTTGGGACGTCCTTCCGACGTGAAAGGCGCTCTATAAATGTAATTTTGTTGTTGTTTATATCTCAAAGAAATCAATCAGAAAAAATACCCTGCAAATACTGCAAGAAATTCCCGTCATTGCTATCATTATTAGAGGAAAACCATGATAGATGTGTCCAGACAGCATTTATTGGGCACCTGGTAATATTGGTAGCTTAAATCAAAGATGAAGTTAAACTGCTGATCAACAGATCTTGATACAATAAGTATAAAAGAAATATAAACCAGGTTTTTCATCAATTTTTATTTTTTATTTTACTGACGTTATGATAATCATTGTTCTTCTTAACTTTTCTCTCTTGTTCCTCGCATTTAGTTCATTTATTTTGCCAATCAAATTTCCTGGATCCCCATTGTGTTCAAATCGAACCTCATTGTGCTGATTCCTACTCTTCCTACCCTCGGCCCATTGAGCCCACTCTGCTAATTTAATAGGATAATGGCAGTGTTTTATATTATTAACTCATTCCTTCCTTACCATAGTTGAAGATAATCTGCGCATCACTGCAATTAATGATGTTCCAGTTGTTATACTGTATCTGTAATAATAATAGATAAAATTTACGTGAGAAGATGATGATTCATTTCTGCTCTTCTATATGTAGATTTACACTAATTATTGTTAAGCAAATGGATATCAATGCAATCGCATCAATAAGTTTGTCACATCAAGGAACTCAATTCTCCATTGTAGCAGTCAGTCTGCAACCCCAGATTTGTATTTTTTTTACTGCAGTCTATTAGAAATTTGAAAGTTGGTTTATAATGGCTTAAAAGTCTCTAAAAAATTCTGGTGCATTTTGACTAACGGCTCCACCTTTGCTTAAGNTTTTTTTCTCTGTACATTCATTTTGTGCTTTACTCAATCACTGTTGAAATTAGGTCTTAATCATCAATCTTGTGATAAAAGTTTGAAATACAATGCTGCTGTGTTACTTAAAGACAAAAGCCAGTCCAAGAAACAGGTGATGATGCATGTGATTCTCTTGTTTTCCTGTTGGTATAGATGTGAGAGCAATAATAATCCTTACATTTTATTTAGTGCCTTTCATGTCAGAAGGATGTTTCAAAGTGATATAATGTAAAGTGCAATGAGTATATTTTGTAGGCAAACGCAATAGTCAATTTGTACACAGCAATATCCCACAAACAACAATAACAACAAAATTACATTTGTATAGCACCTTTCATGTCGGGAGGATGTCCCAAGGCACTGGATAGTCAGTGTTTCAGACCCGAGCTGAGGGTTGGGTATGGGGAGGGTGGAGGGCAGGGGGAGGAAAGGAGGGTGATCGAAGGCACGGTCGAAGAGGAGGGGCTTGAGATGTGTCTTAAGGAGACAAGGGAGGGGGTGAGACGGAGGGACAGCAGGGTGGTGTTCCAGAGGGTGGGGGCAGAGTGGCTGAAGGCCCGCCCGCCAGTGATGGGGTGGGCGAGGCGGAGGGAGTGAAGCAGGCCGGAGCCCGCTGAGCGGAGGGAGCGAGCAGGTTGGTAGGGGGTCAGAAAGTAGCAAAGATGGGAGCAAGACCGTGGAGGGCTTTGAAGGTGAGGACCAGAATCTTGAACTGTATCCTCTGTGTGATGGGAAGGCAGTGGAGTCAGATGAGGATGGGGGCGATAGAGTCACGGAGCCTGGTTTGGGAGAGGACAAGGACTGCAGAGTTCTGGATGATCTACAGCCTATGGAGGGGGGAATTGAGGAGGCCAACAAGCAGAGAGTTTGCATAGTCAAGCCTGGATGTTATGAATGCATGTATGAGGGTTTCAAACAGCCATTAAGTAAATGAATGACCACTTTTATTTGAGGTAGTGTTGGCCAGGATACTGGGAGAAACCTCCCTTCTCTTATCGAATATGGTCATGGGATCTTTAACATCCACATGTACAGGGAGACTTCAGTTTAATGTTTCATCCAAAGGATGGCACCTCCAACAATGCAGCAAAAAATCAAATGCCACAAGGAAAATCAATGGAAGCTCAGGAATATTGTGCCAGAGGAATAGTAGTATAATAGAGTAAAACCAGTGAGAAAGGACTAGAGGAACTATGGACAAATAATAAGAAAAAGGGGATAATGTTAAACCTGTATAAATCGTTAGATAGGCTGAAGATGTGTCCATTTTGGGTTCCCAACTATAGTGAGGGAGTCAAGGCCATAAAGGTTGAGAGGAGATTCACTTGGATGATACTAGGGATGAGACTAGATTTTTTATTAATCAGGAGAGAACTGGGGTGTTTCTCCCTCAAAAAAAGAAATATATCGTGCTTGAAGGAGAAGGGAATGGAGGGATGGGAGAGAGGGTATTGGGAGGGATAGAGGCTTATTTGAAGCATAAACACTAGTATATAATAGTTGGGTCAAATAGCCTCTTTCCATGCTGTAATGTGGATTTTTTTTAAATTATGAGGGGTTTTGATAAATGGGGAAAAAATAATTTCCACTGGTTGGTGAGTTATTAACTAGAGGGCATAGATTTAACGTAATTACCAAAAGAGTAAAGGGAAGATTAGGAGACTGATTTAACAGAGAAGGTTGAAAGGAATGCCCTAATTAGAATTTATATAGCTCTTTCAGGGAATGTGTTGTAAATTTCTTTGGGGCTGTGGAATATAGATTCTCCTTATTCTGCACTGGCTCTCTAGAACTCCACCCTGGAGTCCGCTTACTCCATCCCTCCCTTCTTTCAAGGCGTGTCTCTTAATGTACCTCTTTGCCTAAGGTTTTGGTCATCTTTCCCCTCGCCCCCCCCACCCTCAGCAGCCACCTCCAGCTTGGGTGCCCATCCAGCTTTGAGACGTCCTCCCGACATGAAAAGCATTATGTAAGTGTAAATTTTTTGGAGTCCTGTAGCTTAGTGGTTAGAGCGCTCACCATGCAAGCAAGGACCGTGATTGATTCCCGGGCAGGGCGAAACGTTAGGCAAATTTCCTTACCGCTCACACCTCTGTTTACCTAGCAGTAAGTAGGAACCAGGTTGTTAGTCGATTGGCAGATCACTTTTACAGGGGTAGTAAGCCCTTCAAAAAAATAATAATTTGGTCACTCAATCCACAACTGTTTATGGGACACTGCTGTGTGCAATTGGCTGCCGTGTTTGGCCCACAAAATATACAATCAATTCACTTCACAGTATATTCTGTGAAGCACTTTGAGACTTCTTGAAGATGTGATAAGGCGTTATATCAAATGTAAAGATTATTATTTCATTACTATAAATGATATTGTTATAGTGAAGAGTGTTCAGGGAAGATATAATGACATTCAACCCTTTAGGATATTCTCCTGACATAAAATGCGCTAAAGAAATGTGAATTTTGTATTGTATTGTGCTGTATTTCTTATTCTAATAATAATAATCCTTGCATTTGATATAGTGCCTTATCATGTCGTTGAGACATCTAAAAGCAGTTCACAGGATTTACAGTTAAGTGTATTGACTGTGTATTTTGTGGACGAATCACCAATAAATAGCAAGAATATTACATCTCATGCTCAGGGAAATGGATAGATTGAATCGTAATAATATTTGAAATAACCACACAAATTGTTACAGAATGTGGCAAAGTGAGCAGGCAGTTTTGAATTGAATTTTGAACAGTTTTGAGTTTTGCGCAAAACCTATAATCACAAACAGAAATCCTTTGGAACAGAAAGCAATATAGCAGAACTCTTTAGAAGAAAAATACGATTAGACCTGAATTTGAGAAAAACGAGGTTTAAATCATTGAATAATAAAGTAATCACAGGTTCAATCTGCTGTTATGCTAGATCACGCTTTTTATGAGTCTCCCAACGAGCTGTAAAATCCCTAAAAAATAATGCCTGCCAGTGGCCGTCTAATTTATAGTGTGTATCGGTAAATGACTGATGTTTTCCATTAGGTGCAATGCTGAATCATCATTGAAACAAAATTCAGTGTTGTGATCCTGTGCCAAATGTACCTGTGAGCCTGAAGAACAATTAGCCAGAATGCTGAGGAACCCACTAAGTATAAAATACACATGCACAGCCCCGTGCTGTGACTCCGACCTGCAAGTACACTTTACAGTAAATCGTGTGAAGCACTTTGAGATGTCCACCTGACTTGAAAGGCGCTGTGTCAAGAATATGATTGTTATTACCGATACCCTACCAACCTGCTCCCTTCCTCCATTCAACAGGCACTGGCCTGCCTTCACGTCCCCTGTCTGCCCCTCTCCGCCATCAGCGGTTGGGCTTTCAGCCTTTCTGCCCCCACTCTCTAGAACTCCAGCCCAGAGTCCCTTCACCTCATCCCTTCCCTCACTTCCTTCAAGGTCTATCTCAAGACCTGCCTCTTTGATATGGATATAAAGCCCAAGACCCAATTAGCATTTTTATAGCCTTATCTACCTGTGTAGTAGCTACCTTTAGAGATAGATGTAGGCAGAGAGATAGAGTTGGCTGTCATCCGCATATGACAGTTAATCCCATGCCTACGGACGATATGACCAAGCGGAAGCATGTAAATATTAAAGAGAGGAACGAGGGCAGAGTCCTGAGGAACACTGCACGTGATAATGCAGAACAAACCAAAGCCTTATCAAGTCATCAAAACTTTCAAGTTGCTTCACAGGATTAACTCTTGCATGTAGTGACTGCGTATTTTATATTCTATTTCCAACAACAAATTAATCTGAAGAAAAGTAATTTAAAGAGTTAAAATTTTAATTTAAAGGAAATGACTTTCCAGCATATTGCTCGGAGCAATTTAGATGAATCTAATACGATGAGATTTCTAATCACATTAGGGAATAAAGTAGATTATAATCATTCAATGGAACGGGTTCTGTTGATAATTGTATAGGTCTTACCTGTGGGCAGTAAGCTTTTAAAATATGGAGCCGTAAAATTAGTCAGAAAATATTAAACTAAGGGAGAAAAAGTAATCAAAGTGCAGGAATACACCTTTGATAAGTAGCAGAAAAGCACTTACTAAACTGATTGAATCAATTATAAAAATATTTTTGCTGATGCTTTTGCATTATGGTTTTATTGAGAATAATTATTGAGTAAAATTCATAATGATGTGAAGTAATATATCTTATTTTATCTCAGTACATGCAGTAGAAATTTAAGAAAATTGGTGTGAGGTTAATCAATATAAATTAATATATACAGTACTAACATGTCATGTCATTCTACAGATTATCTGTAAAAATCTGTATTGCAGGGCACTGCTAATGACAGCACAGCCAGTCTATAATAATAATCCTTGCATTTGATATAGCGCTTTTCACGTCGGGAGGACGTCCCAAAGCGCTTCACAGAATATACTGTAAAGTGAATTGACTGTATATTTGTGGGCGAAACGCGGCAGCCAATTGCGCACAGCAATGTCCCACAAACAGTCATGGATTGAAAATGACCAATTTATTATTGTTTTTGGTTTTGGAGGGATTATTATTAGGCTCTGTGTGGAGTAAGGAAACTTGCCCAAGGTTTCGCCCTCTGCCTGGAATTGAACTCAGGTCTCTCGCTTGCAAAGCGAGTGCTCTAACCACTGAGCTACAGGACTCCACCATACAGGACTCCATATGCATTTAGGACTTGCTTCGGTTTTGTAAAATGTTCTGTTGACAGCAATAATGGGGTTCAATCTGTTATTTCTGGTGCATTGGCAGGACTTGGAGGGACAGGAAAGCTTGTTGGACAGCAATATCAATGGCAAGCTATGCGGTTTTACCTGGTCAGACTCCAGCAGTATCCCAACGCACACTCAGGTGTCCCCAAGCCTTGGCTCTTGCCACCCATCACCTAATACTTCCCAGAATTCGGTAAGTAGGATGTGTCCCTCCAGGGAGAGTGCACATTCCATTCCATCAATCTATCTCTGGGTTTTCATGTGTAGATGGGATGCATGGATTTGGGTTGGATACTCTTAAGCATGGTGTCAGACATCCACCTGACCCCCAAAAATCTGTAAAAATGCAGTAATTAATATCTTTCAGGGAAAAATAATAATAGTAATCCTTGCATTTGATACAGCACTTTTCATATCTTCTAGACGTCTCAAAGCGCTTCACAGAATAGACTGTAAAGTGAATTGATTGTATATTTGTGGGCAAAACCCGGCAGCCAATTGCGCACAGCAATGTCCCACAAAGAGTCATGGATTGAAAATGACCAATTTATTATTGTCTTGTTTTGGAGGGATTATTATTAGGCTCTGTGTGGAATAAGGAAACTTGTCCCACAAACAGTCATGGACTGAGTGACCAAATTATTATTGTTTTTTTTCTTGAGGGATTATTAGCAACCGGGTTCCTACTTACTGCTGGGTAAACAGAGGCATAAGGAAACTCGCCCAACATTTCGTCCTGCCAGGAATCCAACCCAGGTCTCTTGCTTGCGAGGCGAGTGCTCTAACCACTGAGCTACAGGCCTCCACAGTATACAACATGCTATTTGAAATGCAAGGATTATTGTTATTATTATTATAAAATTATGCATAAAGCATGTGAATGCTTTGCCTCCAGGACACTGTAACCCTTCAGATGGTGATACCACCAAGGGAGGCTTAAGGCTTCTGCAGTGGTTGCTTAGTAATGGTATCCCAAACAGGGCAGTCACCAAATCCCAAATACAAGCATCCTGCACCAGTCTCCACCTCCAGGCCCAGAGTGGAACATACCTTCCTCCTCCCAGGTAAATGGGCCTTGTATCAGAGGGGAATTTATCTGGCTCCTACCTGAAGCGAATCCAGTTTCCACCAATGCTAAGATGGGATTCTCTGAAGCAGTTTTCAAATCTAACCATTTGTGCTTAAGTCAGGGAGGAGAGGAAATTCACTTCCCGCAATCAGTCAGTCAATCATTAGTTACTGTTTTGATTGCAACATTAGCCAATAATGTGTTTTGCCCCCAGAATGCACAGTCAATCCACTTTACAGTACCTCCTGTGAAGCACTTTGAGACGTCTCAACAAAATGATAAAATGCTATATTAAATGCAAGGATTATTATTATATGTTGACTATCATACCGCATTGCGTTTTCATCTCATGGAATGTTTACAGCACAGGAGACCATTTGGCACCACTTTTCTGTGCTGGTGTTCGCTCCCCCACTGGAGCTGCCTCTTCCAATTACATTGAGGACCTGATCAAACAGAATACTGCAGAAGATATACAATTTAATATGAACATAAATTTGTTTTCTACTTCTAATTACAAAAGGGAATTTGTCTAAAGAAAATCAAGTGAAATGAATAATAACTGATGGAGTAGAGATGAAATGAGCTGATGAAGCCTAATTATTATCGTGTAAGTGTAAAATACACTGAATTAGAACACTAATCTAAGAAATAATAATCTAGCCAATTTATCTGTAAAATAATTTGATATCCTAATTTGGTAAAATGAGGTAACAAATTGAAGTAATTATCACAGGAATTTGTTGAAATGTTTATGATAGGGTAATTTTTGATATAACCATCATGTTTAATCCCCAATATGCTAACAGTTACATGCTACTTATTGTGATATTATTCTTGTCAACTGGCAAAAATGCAAATGTATATATTGTGGAGTCCTGTAGCTCAGTGGTTAGAGCCCTCGCCTTGCAAGTGAGACACCTGGGTTCAATTCCAGGCAGAGGGCGAAACCTTGGGCAAGTTTCCTTACTTCACACACCTAATAATAATCCCTCCAAAAAACAAAACAATAATAAATTGGTCATTTTCAATCCACGACTGTTTGTGGGATACTGCTGTGCACAATTGGCTGCCGCGGTTCGCGCACAAATATAGTCAATTCACTTTACAGCATATTCTGTGAAGCGCTTTGAGACGTCGAGAAGACGTGAAAAGTGCTATATCAAATGCAAGGATTATTATTATTATGAAAGTGCATGGAGGGGGTGGTGTATATGAAGTATTTGAGAAGTAATAATAATAACTTGCATTTGATTTCGCACTTTATCGTGTCGTTGAGACGTCTCAGAGCGCTTCACAGGATATATTGTAAAGTGGATTGACGAGGTATTATCCGCTTCTCCATGAGTAGCTGACCTATGTGTGTATTTACCTCAGCTGCATCTAGACAACAGCAACAACAACAAGATTGCATTTATAGAGCGCCTTTCATGTCGGGAGGACGTCCCAAGGTGCTAGACCTGGACAGCAACAACAACAACAAAATTACATTTGTATAGCACCTTTTACGTCGGGAGCACGTCACAAGGCACTGGACAGTCAGTGTTTCGGACCTGAGCTGGGGGTTGGGGTCGGGGAGGGTGGGAGGTAGGGGGTGAAGCAGGGAGATCAAAAGCACAGTCAAAGAAGAGGGTGTTGGGATGGGTCTTGAAGGAGACAAGGGAGGGGCCGAGGTGGAGGGACTGTGGAATGGAATTCCAGAGGGTGGGGCAGAGCGGCGGAAGGCCCATCCACCAATAGTGGGGAGAGCGAGACAGGGGACGTGAAGCAGGCTGGAGCCCGCTGAGCGGAGGGAGCGAACAAGATGGTAGGAGGTTAGGAGGTTGTAGAGGTAGGGGGGAGCAAGACCATGGAGGGCTTTGAAGGTGAGGACTAGGATTTGAACTGTATCCTCTCTGTGAATGGTAAAACTCAGCAAACTGAAGTAAACTGTTCTCACTCAACCCTATCTGTCTGAAGCCTTGAGTGTGCAGCCCCTCCTTGGTGTTTGCTTGTGTTTATGACTTCTTCTGTCTTATTATCATTACTTTGGCTTTATTAATTCTAGACACCAGTGTTTGCAATTCACTTCTCCTCTCCAGATTCAATCTTTATTTTCCCGTATCTTGACTTGTGTGACTTTCACTCCAGAATTTACACTCACTCCGCAATCCTCATAAAATAAACTCACTTATACTTTCTTCTGCTGTTTCCTGAGGAGCAATCTGCATGTGATTTTTTTCCCCAGACTGAAGAAAACAGGAGCTTAATTGTTCTGAGAATATCAGAAAGATAGAAGTGAAAGAATTGGAAGCAAAAGGTCTAGAGTCTTCTAAAATTGTCTTGAAACAACGCCCTTTTGTCCCACTGTGATTACTATTCCACCTTTACTTTATTCCATTTACTGTTTTGAATACTGCATCCTCTGTAGGATCAACTCCAAGACATCTAAGGCTTGCAATTCCAGTACACAAAGATTGAAAGAGGTAATATTAGTTAGAGTACTTTTCTGTATCTGTTCATTTGTCCTCAGGTATTCTGAGGGAGGTGCACAGCGTGGCATGCAAGAGGCTCTCCGACAGGGTATCTAGGAACTGAACAAGAATTTGCATTTATGTAGCGCCCTTCACGTGGGATAGCGTCCCGGAGCGCTTCATAATGGCGGAGTCTGACAATGAGCCAGGGGGAAAGGGAGGTGGGGGAGGTGACCGTAAGCATGATAAAGGAAGATCTGTAGACGGGATTTGAAGGTGGGGAGTGAGCAGGCAAGTTGGAGGGATTGAGTTGCAGAGTTTTGCGGCATAGTGGCTGTAGGCACGGCCACCGATTGTGGAGCAGAGGGAATGAGGGACAAAAAGGAGGCCGGAGCCAGCCAAGTGGAGGCAGCGGGTGGGGGAATGGGGGGTAAGCAGGTCAGAGAGGTAGGGAGGTGTGAGGGCACGAAGGTATTTGAAAACGAACAAGACTATGACACCCAGCAACCAAGCAAGGAGGTTGGGGGAACGTCCCATGCCTGGAGTACAGAATGATACACTCTGTCCAGGAACTTAGCTTGAGGGTATATCCTACTCTCTTCCAAATTCATGCTGTCCGGTTATGTCTCCTTATGTCTTGTGCCACCAAATCCCTACCAGCCCTATCAACCTTCTGCTCCAAACAAAAGTTCTAAGCAAAATTTTAAATAAACTACATGCCGTTCCATGGGGTCAATAAACCTTTAGTTCCATGGGGCTAGAGTGCAAGATCACTTAAAGACCAAACTTTACAGCCATAGCTATTAATGAAAAATACAGAAAGAAAATGATTAAGATACAATTTGCATGCATAAATATTATTTAAAGTGTATATGAAACTTTGTAAATTTGTAAATTATTCCAGATATGTTATAGTAGAGTCCTGTAACATATTGGTTACAGCACTCGCTTCGCAAGCGAGAGGACTGGTTTTGATTCCCGGACAGGGCGAAACAATAGGCAAGTTACCTTCTCTACACGCCTCTATTTACCCAGTTGTTAGTCGCTTGTTAGTCGAGTGGCAGATCGCCTTCGGGGATAATAATCCCTTCAAAAAAATAATAATTTGGTCACTCAATCCACGACTGTTTGTGGGGCACTGTTGTGCACAATTGGCTGCCACACTTAGCCCACAAAATATAGTCAATTCATTTTACAGTATATTCTGTGAAGTGCTTTGAAACGTCTCAACAACCTGATAAGGCGCTATATCAAATGCAAGGATTGTTATTATTATTAAATGAGAGTCAAAAGTAATGTCCAAGTCTCTGTATTATAAAGTCATTGAACTGTGAAAGCAGTTGTAACTCAAATAGATCAGACATTAGCCAGGATGGGGGCGGGGTGTCACTTGAGGCCGTTCATATTCCTGTTACGTTTCACATGATTAAGATGAAGGAGGAGGATTTTTCCTTACCTCAGGCGACAAAGCTGCAAATGAGCGATACACTCCATGGCTTCCTCAATGCAGTCTGGAGCCACTTCACCTGTAACCCACTGCTCCCCACCAAGGATATGGCCAATAGTTACTGAGTGATTCCACACATTTAAGATTTTTTCCCCACCTGCTCATGAGCCAAAGGATTATTATCCTTCTGTGCTGTAGGATTCTATGATTCAATGACTATTGTTATCAAGGCCACAGCACCAGATAATGTGCGATGTGAATCTTTCTGAGCAGAGGAAAATGTGATAAGAGGTAGAAATCTGTACGCATAACTCAGTTAGGATTAAGACCATAACATTTATGGGTGACAGCAAAATTAGATGAAAATAGTATGTGTAAGTTTAAAAAACACGTCCTCCTGTGTATAACCTTGGGCAAGTTTCCTTACTCCACACGCCTAATAATAATCCCTCCAAAAAAAAACAATAATAAATTGGTCATTTTCAATCCACGACTGTTTGTGGGACATTGCTGTGCGCAATTGGCTGCCGCGTTCACCCACAAATATACAGTCAATTCACTTTACAGTCTATTTTTGTGAAGCGCTTTGGGACGTCTAGAAGACGTGAAAAGCACTATATCAAATGCAAGGATTATTATTACATTGTCTTATCCACTATGTTGCTGCTTTCTACAGCAGCCTGCTGCATGCTTGTGCCAATATATACATCCACAAATCAGATGTGGTCTTAAAGCAGTCTAAAACTTAGGAACATGAGTAGTCCATTCAGCCCCTCAAGCCTGTTCCACCATTCTATAAGAACATGGCTGATCAATACCTCAACTCCAACAGCTTTATAGAGTGAACAAATACTCGCCCCATTAATGGGGCCATTTTTGAGGATTTTATGCTGAAAAAAATGCCTACAGGATTTCATTCAGATTTTAGCATGGATTGAGTTATTTTATTTTCCAAATTGTATTATTAACTCTATAAATGTTTGTGCTGAATCTTTTCCACTTGACTTTGTGGCTGATAAGTCTTTGCTCACCAAGTAGCTCCTCATTGCTCATCCCTCAAACACTGGGAATCAGCCTCATTCCTCTCGTCTGTACTAACCTCTGTTCTCAATCAGTCCAGAAACAACACAGTTTTTTTTTATTATCACATCAGCTGCAGCGTTAATTAATATCTAATTCTCCAATAAAGTATTAAAAAATATAAAATATAAAGATAGGCTTTTATTTTTTTTAAAAATTATACAAATCCTTTCAACATCAAACAGAAAACTCCATACCCTGCATAAATCGTTTTCTTTACAGTATCAAATACAGTCAAATACTGTCCAAGATAATTAGAAATACTATTCAGCATTTTACTTAGAAATATAAAAAAGTATTATGCAAAATCATCAAAATCTCCTTTAGAATGGAGATTTGCAGACACAATACCATCTGTGTTCAGTCTTTGTCAAAGCCACTAAGACAATAATTGATATATTAATGCACAAATCAATAAGGCATTTAGAACTTTATAAATCTTCCCTGCTCTGGGTTTGTTTCCAATTCATTTGGTCAGATATCAGATCATCCTCATTTCCCAGCCAACTGGAGTAGACTTCAACTGGATCAATATTCCAGTGTTTGTGGAATGAAATAGGAATCTGGTGTGCAAGGTAATCCTTTGGGTAATCTACTGGCCGTGCCTAGGAAACAATATATAATAAATGTTAGAGCTTTTCCCCAACCACAGATAAATTGTACACATTGTTCTGAAGTTGCACATTGCAGATGTTTTTAGTTTTAGTTAGTTCTCCAATGCTATGAGACTATGGATAAATGTGGAAGATCTAAAGCTGCTCCTATTTGTTGAAGCAAGGTCAACTGGAAGTCCATGTCAACTTGTGAGAAACACTGAAAATGTTACATTTGTTGGAGATAGTTGGTTCACCCAAAGGCTAGTGCATTTGTGACTGAGAAAACAATATACTGTATACATATAAATACTATCAAAAGAGAAAGGTACCAAACATCATTCACCAGCCTATGTGGGTGGTGTCCCAACAACAGGATCTGAACATAAATTGGATATAGCAAAGTGAAGTGGAGTGAAATTAACTTCCAAGTGAAAGCTCTTAGTCAAAGTCTGTTGCTGTGTGTTGTGATACCTGTAATTCACACCTTGAAGAGATGACAACTCCAATATAAACACATTTCATTTTATAATGTCAGTTACATCATGAAAATCAATGCACCCTGGGTACATTAGTCTTCAAATTATTGGTTAGGTGAATGAAACAAACGATGGGATAGAGTTAGATATGGTAAGGAAGAAATGCAGAGAATGATACTATGGAGATTGCTTTATTACACATCAATGCTAAATACATTTAAGCTAATTATAAAATGACTCACTAGCCATCACACAAAACAATGAAAGGTTTTTGGAAAAACAACAAGCTATTTAAATTTAATTTATTCTTTAAAATAACTCATGCAACGATGATTTTCAACTTTCAGAACTTCCAACAGAATCTTCTAATTAAAAATCACAAATCCTCATTTTTCAATCAACTAAAGTAAATTCATTGCTAGAAGCAATGAGCAATAAGAAATCACTGCCATGGGAAATTACCTGGTGGAATAGAGGGCTGTGTGTCACTGGGATACCAAGGCTGTTGAAACACATTCCTAGAACCATATCATCAGGTGCATCATTACTGTAACAATGGCATCCGCTGGTAAGTAATTGCTTTACAGCTTCTCTGCTGAAAACAATTCTAGATGAAAAAAAAGCAAGAGAATTCAGCGATAAATTCAGGAACAGAAAAACTGCATAGAAGGTCAACATCAATTCAGTTTGAAACTGTCATAATCTTTTCAAAGGATCTTAATGTAATTAAGCTTAAAGTTTGACGGTCAATCCAGATGACATTGTATGGTACTAATTCCATACAACAGGATTTTCCCATTGAAGAGACCGCCTCACATTCTTATTTACATTGTGTTATGTTAATCTTTACTGGCAAATGCTACGAAGTGGAGGCTGATGATGGTAATGGAGAGAGGGAAATAGTTATTGAGGGAAGGAAACTAAAACATGAGGGAAGGAAAAATTGAAATGTGTTAGTCTTTGAATTGTGTTCATTTGGCTCATTTTATACAAAACTAAAAATGATCTCCAGTTTGGCACGGTGGATTTAATTTAATAAAATAATTGGTACCCAAATAAAATTGGTCACTCACTCTCCATGGTTGTTTGTGGGGCATTGCTGTGCACAAACTGACTAACCCGTTTCTCCCAAAACATACAATCAATCTACTTTACAATATATCATGTGAAGCACTCTGAGGCAGCTTGACGATAGCATAAGGCTTTACACCAAACGTAAGGATTATTATTATTGTTATCAATCAAATAGCTGATGAGGAAAGTGAGACTTGGGTTAACTGCTGCTGGAGGGCAATACTGGAGTCTAGTTCTTTTTAACCCACACGCATATCCACGGCTTGTTATTCACCTTGATTAGTATACAGAGATAAGCAACCGATGCTGAACACCACACCTTCAACTGATGGAACCATTGCTTGATGGGTAGGGATGTGTGTCCATACTGTGCATGGGAAGATGATAACAATTTTATGCTTCTCACCAAGAGGTTTGCAAGAAAATCCGGGTACTTTGTATTTGTCAACCTGTGTTCTAATACTCTTCAGATTAGGTAAACGGTGCTATCTTCCAGGCAGAGCATGAGTGCATACTCCATTCTAGATATAGGGAAATTTCCCTGTGTAGATGGCATGCAGGTTTGAAATTCTGAATCTAGTTTGGATATTCTTCTTAAGCATATTGATGGGTTTCTTTTTCATATTTACATGTTTCAGCTCGGGGACATCATCCGCAGGCATGTGGTTAACTTCCATATCTATGCCAATGACACCCAACTTTATCTCTGCCTCCACCCTCGACTTCAGCACTACTGCTGTACTGACAGATTGTATGTCAGACATCAAATCCTGGATGAGACCAAATTTCCTATAGTTAATAATCCTTCATAATAATCCTTGCATTTGATATAGCGCTTTTCACGTCGGGAGGACGTCCCAAAGCGCTTCACAGAATATACTGTAAAGTGAATTGACTGTATATTTGTGGGCGAACGCGGCAGCCAATTGCGCACAGCAATGTCCCACAAACAGTCGTAGATTGAAAATGACCAATTTATTATTGTTTTTGGTTTTGGAGGGATTATTATTAGGCTCTGTGTGGAGTAAGGAAACTTGCCCAAGGTTTCGCCCTCTGCCTGGAATTGAACTCAGGTCTCTTGCTTGTAAAGCGAGTGCTCTAACCACTGAGCTACTGAACCACAATTTTATTTGAGCTACTGAACCACTCCAACTTGTCATAGTTGAATGACAAGACTGATGCTCTCCTCCTTGGTTCCCTTCTGCACCTCCTCACCTCAGGCACTGACAGCATCACTATTCCTGAATGGACTCTCCACCTCACAGAACCAGTATGGAACCTTGGTGTCTTCTTCGACCCTCAACTGTTCTTTAAACCTGATATCCGGCCATTAGCTGTTCTGCCTTCCCCCACCTCCACAACAATTGCCCACCTCCGCCATATCTCTCACTCAGGCTGCCGAGACCCTCATTCACGTTTTCATTACTTGCAGGCTTGATTATGGTAACTCCCTGCTTGCCGGACTTCCCAACTCTTCCCTCCACAAGCTGCAGATCATTCAGAACGCTGCAGCTCATGTCCTCTCCTTGAAACTTCACTAAACCTGGCCATTGCCCTCCACTCTGCAGGCACTGGCCTGCTCCACATCCCACGACCTGCATGCTCCACTACCAGCGGTTGGGCCTTCAGCCTTTGTCCCCATCCTCTGGAACTCCACCCCAGAACCCCTCGACTCGACCCTTTGTTACCTCCTTCAAGGCATGTATCAACACGTACCTTTGGTCATCTTTCCTCCTCCACCCACCTTGCCCTCCACTCCTCTCTGATCCCAACCCGCAGCTCGGATGCAAATCTCTCATTGTCAAGTGCATTTGGACATCCTCCCGATGTGAAAAGCCCTTTATAAAGGCAATTTTTTGTTGTTGTTTCTGCATGTGTCAAGACAGCCATTGACCAAAAAAAAAATGGAAAGAGCTACGGCCACTCAGTTTATGAAACTCATCCATTCTGTATATCAGGTACAGAGTATCATATCATAGACTCTGCTCAAATCACTCCATCTGTTATAGGAGGCAACCAACCATAAATTAACTCCAAATAAATCTCTTCCTGACTCCCAAAGGCAGTCAAACAGAATTGCAGAAAATGAGGCCACCTTTACATTCACATTTACTGCTCAACCATCATGGGTTGCAGCAACAAATTAAGCACCGTACTCCAGATTACTTAATTATTTGTGTCTGTTCTAATCCTTTCAATCCAAGTCTTGAAACAGATTTTTTCCTTCATAGGACTTATAATCAACTTATATATACAATATACAATATAGATCTAAACTATAGGATTTCCAATATTGGAACTCTGGAAGTAGCTTGAATTGGAGCAGAGTTCCCAAGAGTGGAGTCCTGTAGCTCAGTGGTTAGAGCACTTGCTTTGCAAGCAAGACACCTGGGTTCAATTCCAGGCAGGGCGAAACCTTGGGCAAGTTTCCTTACTCCACACGCCTAATAATAATCCCTCCAAAAACCCAAAACAATAATAAATTGGTCATTTTCAATCTACGACTGTTTGTGGGACATTGCTGTGCGCAATTGGCTGCCGCGTTCGCCCACAAATATACAGTCAATTCACTTTACAGTATATTCTGTGAAGCGCTTTGGGACGTCCTCCCGACGTGAAAAGCGCTATATCAAATGCAAGGATTATTATGGAGTATGTCTGATTATCAGAACATGTCCCTATTTGTGCAATTTGGATTCTTCATTAAGGAATCCTGTTATAAATTCTGTATTTTAGATTCCAATAATTATTTCTGTCTGTTCCATATATCCATTGTAAACTCTTGATTATTTGTGATCCTATACTCACATTCATCACTCACATTTACATTAATCAAGTCAGTCATTATTTTAAACACCTAAATTATGGCTTTGGCATAAACTTGGCATACATTTTCAGTCTTACAAGAATCAAAACTCCCAAAAACAAAGAAATATAAATTACTTACTGACAACATATTTGTATAACACAATAAACCATCTTTTATGCATTCATTTTACTTGGGTAAAAGTAAAATACAATCTAACAAAATAAGTGTGAAATCTGTCCAATTTACGATTTGTGGACTAAACTCTGATTGAGTTACTGTGCAATACTGAAAGCCTGATTGTAAATGGTAAAAACAATGGTGATGAATTTCTGGATTGAAGCTTGAACATGAATGAAATAAATGAATCTGGATTAAAGTGAGTTTTCTATAGCCTACAAACCACCTCCATCACACAGAGATAATACCAACAGAACTGTATTTTATGCAATCGCAGCTAAAAGCATGAGGTTCAATCTCTTTTCTAAAATGATATTGAAAATAATGAACTATAAAATCTACGACTAAACATATGATTAAAATGTAAATGCAAAGTAGAAATGTTTACATACAGAATGTAAAAGAATCACTCTCCTGAGAAAACATCAGCTGCCCAGATTTAACAGGCTTGTGAAAGCGTTGCATTTAAGACACTTACCCTCCGCCTCCTGTAATGTAGCTGTATCCACCAGTGCCCAATCCATAGCCATATCGCTCGCCAAGGAAAACTGCTTCCTTTGGATTGTAGCAACTCAATAAAGTTCGGAGTCTTGGAATACTGTATTAACAAATCCCACCCCACCAAAAAATGGTTAGGTTTTTAAAGGCTTTTAATAGTGTGTCTACAAAATAAACAGTCACTGCACTTTACAGTGAATCCAACGAAGTTCTTCTAGATATCCTTACAAGTAAATATCCCTGACGTGAAAAGATTTCTATTGAATACATTGTGATTTTTTTTTTAACCTCTTAAATCCAAATAAATCAAGGAGCAGCAAAACATGTTTGCTCTTTGCAAATACCAGTAAATGTTACAAAAAATACAAGTTTATTATTATTATTATCGTAAGTTTGACGGATGGTCCACAGTCACCAAATTAGGCAGAGGTTATCATATCCCAACACTGTTATTTTGTATAATATATAAAATAGAATACATTTTTATTCACGTACAAAATGATTGAAAATTCCTTAATTCATGGTACACTCAAAATAGACATTCATCATTATGTTTTGCTTTTTTTGGCTTGGGAGATGTGGGCTTCCTTGCTAGCTCAATGGCTAAGTATACTTATTAATGCATTAGTTTTATCGCAAAACATTTCTGATGATTTTTACTTCAATTCATCCAAAGCAGCAGCTGAAGAATAACAAAACCTCCCCTTATTAGATAAATAGGTACATGTTTAAAAACTGTAATAAAAAAATAAAAAAATTGTATTGATATACATTGTATTAATAACGTCAGGAGGACCACCCAAGTCACTGAACGGTTGAGGTGTGCATCAAAGGTGGGGGTTGAATTCTGGCAGGATTGGGGCCAAGGAGTTGAATGTGGAGGTGAAAAGTTGACCGAAGGCGCGGTCAAAGAGGAAGGTCTGGAGATAGACCTTGAAGAAGGCGAGTAAAGAGATGAGGCAAAGGGATGGAGTTCAAGTGAGTGAGGGGAAACATACTGAAGGCCCAACCCCCAGTAGTGGATCAGGCAGCTTGGGGACATGAAGCAGATCAGTGCTGAGCAGAGAGAGTAGGCGGGTTGGTAGGTTGCAGAGGTAGGAGCAAGACCTTGGAGTGATTTAAAAGTGAGCACGAGGATCTTGAACTGAATCCTGTGGGTGGAGTGAGCACCTGTGTAGATTGATACTGTCGGTGCCTGAGGTGAGAAGGTGCTGAAGGGAGCTAAGAAGGAGAGTCTCTGTATTGTCAACATTCAAGTGGAGAAAGTTAGCTCTCATCCAGGATTTGATGTCTGAGAGACAACCAGTCAGAACAGAACTGGTCCTGGAATCGAGGGTGGAAGCAGAGAGAGTTGGGCATCATCTGCGTACGTGGAAATTTAACTATATGCTTGTGGATGGCATTGCAGAGAGGGAATATGTAGATATTAAAGAGGAGAGGGCGAAGGATAAGGCCCGCTGGAACTCTGGATGTGATGGTGTGGGGGTGGGAGGAGAAGCCGTTGGCAGATATGAAGTGGACAAGTTGGGATAGCAAGAATGAAACCAAAAAAGGACAGAACCTTGAAGGTGGAACTGAGAGGAAAGATGGTGGAGAAGAATAGAATTGTTGACAATGTCGAAGATGGCAGAGAGTTTAAGAAGGATGAAGAGACAGAGAAAACCCTGGTTGCAGATGGAGAGAATGTCATTTGCGACTTTGATCAGGGTAACCCTGACCATTTCCCCCCTGCTCGGATCCTGACCCAACTGTCCAGTGCCTTGGGACGTCCTCCCGACGTGAAAGGCGCTCTATAAAAGGAATCTTGTCGTTGTTGTACTCTCAATGGAAACTGGATTGGAGCGGTTCATGCATTGAGTGGAAACAGCAAAGCTAACATTTGAAATGCAGTGAATAACTTGACAACATACTGTAGATAACTTCTCATTATTAATTGTTCTTTCTAATTTCCCTCTTCCAGTTCTGTGACATTTCTCTTCCCACCATCATAGTCTTGCCAGAAAACTCCACATTCCAATTAAAACAAAAGAACAAACCAGACACTTAAACTTACAGGAATATCACAAATCACTGTCATAGAAAATAATAGGAAAGTAAAATTGTGCTTGATTCCACATCTCCCCAGTATCCCAATAGTGAAGTAAATTTGTTCAACCATACTTTTCATTTCATCTTTAATCACTTATTTTTTGAAGTAGAATGGCCCTCTAGAAGCACTAAATAACTATGACAGTATACCTAGTGTGCGTATGGTCGACCCACTGGTGGCAAATGCAGAGATTGTATATCAACAGTAGGAGTTCATGGAAACGGGCAGCAGGGAGTAGGGTGCTTGAGGGAGAGCCAAGTGGAGGCAGAGTTGGTATGTGCATTAGTCAATCTGGCTTTGAGGAACTCTCCTCTCCTCACTGGGCATCCTTGTCTGGCAAGTGGGGAGGTCTTGTCTGACGGACAAGGAGAGAGGAGCTCAAGGGATACTAAAGGAAAAGAGCAGACAAGGAAGTCAGCGTCTCTTACTGTGGCTGCCCTTCATGTGTGGATTAACTGATCAAAGTTATTTCTTTGTGCGATTGGTTTCAATAGTCAATTGTTTGGTGGCAGAACTATGGCTGCTGACAACCGTTTCTTCCACTTGTGTCTGCTCCAATAGGGAGCATCGAGCAAACAGGGAGAACTAACAATATTGACCAAAAGTATAGTCAAAAACATACTTTGGGGGGGGGGGGGGTGGAGTGGGAGGGTGAAGGCTGACACTCTGTGATCAGGCTCTCTATGAAATGCAAGGATTATTAAAGATTATTTAAGGCATGGAGTAAAAGAAGCAGGATAAAGAGGTTTAGAAAGAGAGTTCCACAGGATAGGAGCATAGTAACTGTAGGCTTGATAGAAATCTAGAGTGGAAACGGAAAGGTAGTGCCAGTTTCCAGGGTTGAATTGAAATCGTACTTCTCCATCATCAATTCAACGACCTGCCTGTGTCAACAGAATTAACCAGTAACACAATATCATGTTTTTTCACATTATCAGTCACCTTGTGTGTGCTCATTGTTTTGCCTTCAGAGTAATTCAGACATAACAACCCCCCAATGATTCTCCCACATTACCTTATCTATCAATTAAACTTGTCAAGGCTGCAGATCATTTTAGGTCAGAGAAGCTTTTAGTGTAGCTAATTTTATCTCTTCTTAATGTCTTGTTTAAATTTTACTTTTCAACAGTTAGGTGATATGGTATAAAGCATGTTTACAAATGCTTCCAGAAGATATTATTCAAACACACTGCACAATTCAACAGTAATAGGAGTTGAGCAGTTTTTTTACCCAAAGCATAATTTTAGCTGTACAATTCAAATGTAAAAATAGGTGTTCACATATTACAAAACTATTTATGGATTGTAGTGGTGTAAGTTTTTAAGGGGATTTTTCACATTTTAAGTGTAAACTTACTGACAATGTGCATTTGCCAGCAAGGGTGTTAAACTTAACAGTAAACGGAATAATAACACCCCTGAAAACTCAAGTGGAATGTAAGAGTGCAGCCTATATCACCAACATTAGTACTTTGCTGCAACAATGACAGCAATTATTTTGACTATGAGGAATCATAGCCATGCTGTATCCTGCTCTCACCAGATATCTCCTACTTAATATTTTAAATGAACAAATAAAGGAGCAAATGAAGCTTCCAATTCTGCAACCTTAGCTATATAAGTGATAATTGATACTCTATCCTTCTGCAACCAGGGCTCCCTCTGCCTCCTCATCCTCCTGGACCTTTCTGCTGCCTTCGACACCGTTGACCACTCCATCCTCATGCACCGTCTCTCCTCTCACCTCAACCTTCATGTTCTGTCCTTGACGGTTCAGATCATACCTCTAACACCACCTCCACTTCATCTCCACAAACGGTTTCTCCTCTAGCTCCCGCATGGTCTCGTACAGCGCTCCTCAGGTCTCTGTCGTTGGCCCCTCCTCTTCAATATCTATATGCTCTCTCTTGGTGACATCATCTCCAGACATGGGGTCAACTTCCACATGTATGCAGATAATACCCAACTGTAACTCTGCCTCCACCTTTGATTCCAGGACCATTGCTGTCCTGACAGAAAGTCTGTCAGACATCAAATCCTGGATAAAAGCTAACTTTTTAGTTGATCGACCCTCAACTATCCTTTCTACCCCACATCCGTGCCATGACCCGCTCTGCCTTCCCTCACCTTCGCAACATTGCCTGACTCCACCACTGTCTCACACCACAGGCCACCGAAACCTTCATACACCCATTCATAACACTGAGGCTTGACTATGCAAACTTCCTGCTTGTCGGCCTCCCAACTCCTCTCCCATAGGCTGCAGATCATCCAAAACTCTGCAGCCCATGTCCTCTCCCGCACCAGGCTCCGTGATCCTATCACCCCCATACTCGCCTGATTCCACTGGCTTCCCATCACACAGAGGATACAGTTCAAGATCCTGGTCCTCACCTTCAAAGAGCTCCACGGACTTGCTCCTCCCTACCTCTGCGCACTCCTAACCACCTAACCATCCTGCCCACTCCCTCTACTCAGCGGGCTCCGGCCTGCTTCACGTCTCCAACCTCGCCTGCCCCACCATTGACGGGCCTTCTGCCACTCTGCCCCCACCTTCTGGAACTCCATTCCACAGGCCCTCCACCTCACCCCCTCCCTCGCCTCCTTCAAGACCCATCTCAAGAACCTCCTCTTCAGCCATAGTTTCGATAACCCTGCTTCACCCCCTGCCCTCCACCCTCCCCAATCCCGACCAGCTCGGTTCCGAAACACTGACTGTCCAGTGCCTTGGGACATCCTCCCAATGTGAAAGGCGCTTTACAAATGTAATTTTGTTGTTGTTGTATTCCAGCATTCATCTTAAAAGGTCTAGCTGTGCACTCCCCATTTCATTATTTCATTTCTCTCTCTCTCTTTGGCATTTCTTCTCATTTCCCCCAAATCATTTACTTGCAAGAAAACTAATGTAGCGTTTGGCATTCCCTCCCCTCGTTATGCACAAGATTAGAAAAACTGGAAAAGTTGTGGACTGGACTAGCTGTCCTTTAGTCTGCTCCCATCTTTCTAAGATACCGCACCTCTCTGAGTGAGTGACAGTGAGGCAGGATTGTCAGAAAAGCAAGAGACTAAACTATATTAGTATTACTCCCTGCCTGTTCTAGTATTTTTCCCCCGATGCAACTTTTGGCGAGAGGATGTTACATTTGTTCAAAAGTAAGCATCAGTCTACAGAATATTTGTTTGATCGTCTACATGCATGCAACAGGCAACACATCTGAAATTCTGCTTTAATGACTCACTATCAGTTAAAGAAATCAGAGATATTAATTAATTAAATCGATATACTTCACAAACAATCCTCAAAGCTCTATGTCTGGATTGAAATACAGATTCGCTTGCTGAAGACATACACTCCGCTTAATTCTGGAGAGAATTAGGTGCAGGTTGGCAAGAGCCAAGACTTGGGGACCCGAGTGTGCTTTGAGGTACTCCTTGAGTTTGACCAGCTAAAACCACTTAGCTTGCTATTGATAGCACTGTCCGGCGAGCTTCCATTTGCTTGTCCAGCTAAGATCACCCTATCCATTAGGAAGAATCCCACTCGCAGTCCATCCCTCCAAGAACTGTTGATGGTCTTTTATCAGCAGTTGCTGGAGTATGCAATCTGCCTAAATTAGCATTAAGACCACCACAGAGGTTTGACTTTATTCCAACATTCCGAGCTGAGCACGTCACCTTAAGATCAGCTTAGCTCCAAGGAGACCCTGCTCATCTTCCCCTAAAGCAGGATATTCATAACAGATTTCACTTGAAGCTACTTGGACCTTATCTTGGGAAATATAACTTATAAAACCTGATTGAAGCCAATAAATAATTTTAGCTGCAATAGACAAACAAAACTGTAGCTGCCAAATAACGTAAGCAATATAGCTTTATTTTTAAGACATTAATAAGGTCTTGGTGATTGGTTCAATATCATTTACAGTACCTTATCAATGTGTCGTCATCCACAATCACGAGCCAGGGTGCCTCAGGAACAGCAGAACTAAGGAATCTTTGTAAAATAGCAAATGTTTTGCCACAATGTCCTGAAACACCCAAGAAATGCAAAAATGATATGCTTTGCTTCAACTCAAGTTTCACAACTATGAGTTTCTGCTCATAGGTCAAACCACTGATTGGTGCTACCCAAGGATTCATAATTGGAGCTTACTCTTTACAAATTTAAAATAAAAAAACTTACAACAATTTATATTTACATAACTCCTCCCATGTCATGACAGTGTCCAAAGCTAACTGTCCACCCAAACTTGAGTGGGGGAGGAGAGAGGAAATGGTTAAAGAAATAACCATTAGATATATCTATGTTTTAATTAAAAGATCAATATATGATTTGTAAATAAGGTTCTTCCCTTTGCTACAATCATAGAATATTACAGCACAGAAGGAGGCCATGAGGCCCATTGTGCCTGTGCTGGATCTTTGGAAGAGTTACCCAATCAGTCCCATCCCCCGCTCTTTGCTCATATCCTTGCAAATTTTGCCTTTTCAAGAAATTCTGCTTTAATGACTGACTATTAGTTAAAGAAATTAGAGATATTAATTAACTAATTCGATATGCTTCACAAACAATCCTCAAAGCTCTATGTCTGGATTGAAATATAGATTCACTTGCTGAAGACATACACTCATTGATAACAAGGCAGATGCTAAGAGATGAAAATGCAACGTTTCTTAAGAGATCCAATGTATAATCAAATGGGTTATGGAATCCATTAAGAAACATCATTATTTTCAATCTTTACCTAAAGACCGGCCACGTTTGTGAACCCCTTTCTCCCGACTTCAATTCTCAGATTTTGCAGCTGCCATGTTGTTCCTGCTGTGAGTGTTGTAGCTGCAGCATTGTACCTGGGAGCACAGCATTTGAATACCACTTCATAATGCATGACTCACTCAATCTGAGTCAGACTGGTATTCTATGAAGTGGCACTAAAATAGCACGATCGATAACAATAACACTAAAATCTTTGACCATGTTTGTACAATGATTGTACAAGCTCAGGGAAGGGGAGGAGAATAGATAATACAATAATAAGATACCATTATTAAAGATTGAGCCAGGTATCGTAGCACATTTAATGATGCATCAAATCTGTTAACGAACGTCACATTTTCATTTCCACTCCTCTGTTGTACAATGTTTAAAAGCAATAAAGAGAGACTATATTGTTCCACTGCAAGCCTCAGTGAAACAAAATCCAATATCACTGTCATTTTAATTATGTAGTTATTACCACCGGTTCCTACTAGACATTACTAATATTAAACCAAATATTTTCCAAAATTATGTAAAGTAAGTGCATTCCTCCAGGAAGAGAGCACATACTCCATTCCAGACTAAAAATTCTATTAGTAAGGAATGCAGAATTCTCCATCTGGTTTGATACTCTTGATACGAGGGAAGGGAGTATATATTGAATGGCAGTATCTTGCAAGGAGCTAAGGAGCAAAGTGATTTGGGAGTGCAGGTATGTAAGTAATTGAATGGCACCACAAGTGGCAAAGGCTGCAAAGAAAGCTAATAGAATGCTGGGTTTTATACACAGAGGAATAGAGTACAAAACAAAGCAATAATGCTAAGTTTGTACAAATCATTGGATAGGCTGCAGTTTTGGACACTTCACTTCAAGAATGATCTTAAAGTCTCAAAGAGCAGGAGTGCAGAGGAGATTTACAAGAATGATTGTGAGGATGAAGGGCACTACAGTGAGGAGAAATTGGAGAATCTGGATCTGTTTTCATTGGAGCAGAGAAGATTGAGGGGGACCACATAAAGGTAGATTTGATGTGAAGACTGGCAAAGAGGGGGCAAAACAAGATGATTCAGTCAGGGAGTTCCAGGGATTTGGGGCACAGTGGTTAAAAGCCAATGGTGGAGTAGAGGGACGAGGGACATTCAGAAGAACTGAGCCAGCTGAGTGAAAGCAGTGAGTAGAGGAGTGGGGTGTGAACAGATCAGAGAGGTCGGGATGTGTCAGAGCATGAAGTGATTTGAAATCGATCTGTTCTACAACAAGGAGCCAATGGAGCCTGGCAAGAACTGGGGTAATGGGGGTGCAGAGCCTGGAATGGGTGGGGAGATAGGCAGCAGACTTTTGCATCATTTGGACCTTGTTTATAGTAGACCTGGGGAGACTGGTGCGGAGTGCATTGGAAAAATCAAGGCAGGAGGCATTTAACAACAACAAGATTATATTTGTATAGCCTTTCACATCGGGAGGACATCCCAAGGCGCTGGGCAGTGTACAGCATTTCAGACTCGAGCTGGGATCAGCGGGGAGGACAGAGGGGAAGGGAAGGGGGGTGACCAATGGCATGGTCGAAGAGGAGGGTTTTGAGGCGGGACTTGAAGGAGGCTAAGGAGGGGGCGAGGTGGAGTGATTGGGGGATGGAGTTCCAGAGTTTGGGGGCAGAGTGGTGGGTCGAGGGACGTGGAGCAGGCTGGAGCCGGCAGGGAGGAGGGAGCAGGAGGGTTGGTAGGGATTTAGGAGGTCACAGAGGTAGGGTGGGGAGAGGCCATGAAGGGCTTTGTATGTGAGGACCAGGATTTTGAACTGGATCTTCTGAAGGATAGGGAGCCAATGGAGTCGGGCGAGAGTGGGGGAGATGGGGTCACGGAGTTTGGTGCGAGAGAGGAACACGGGCTGCAGAGTTCTGGATTATCTGCAGCCTGTGGAGGGAGGAGTTGGGAAGGCCGACAAGCAGGGCGTTTGCATAGTCAAGCCTGGAGATGATGAAGGCATGAACAAGAGTTTCAGTGACCTGAGGAGTAAGGTAGTGGCGGAGTTGGGCGATGTTACGGAGGTGAGGGAAGACAGAGCGGGTCATGGCTTGGATGTGGGGAAGACAGTTGAGGGTCGAACAAGAACCCTAGGTTCCTGACTGGCTTGGTGAGTTGAATTGTGCAACCATGGAGGTTGATGCTGCCAGAGCCTGAGGTGCAGAGGCGCTGGCACGAGTCAATCAGGAGGGCTTCAGGCTTGTTCACATTCAACTGTAGGAAGTTTGCCCTCATCCATTTAAAGCATAAAACATTAATTAGAAAGTACTTTAGCCCTCTGAAGATAGAAATTTAAAATGTTACAGTGTATTAGCTTCACATTGATGTGTTCCACTCACCTCTTTCAGTGTTAGGTATACCCAAGTACACAGTTGGAATGGAGCTATCAGCGTGATCGCTGTAGTATTCAATTATGGCTGCTTGTTTTTCCCAAGTCTTCTTTACAATAGGTACTACAAGACAGAGAAACACAATACTTTTAAATAACGTAATGAAAATGCAGCCAAATGTAACCAGAGTTTATACACAAGTATTAAACAATACAAAAAAGTCACAGTAAAAAAGTTAACAAATGTATCAGCTGGCTGCAGAAAGTACTCTACTTTTGCACAGATACCTGCTGGGTGATGTTGTTAAAATTATGCTGCAGTCTTCGACTTGGCTATGTCATGGTGACAATGGGGTCTAATTTGTTGTATTTCTTAATGGGGTTCCATAATAAAAAATTAATAAAAATCTGAGTTACACAAATAAGGGAACTCCTTAAAGTAATTGAAAACACATCATCCTGACCCACAGGAATTCTGCTCCCATGTGATATAAAGTAAAACTCGCTTAAGTCTTATCTTTATAAATTGTATAATCACCTAAGTTGTATATTCACCTGAGTTTCATTCAATTTCCTATCAAAATCACTTAAATTTCTTTGCACTACTCGTTATTAATCACCACCTAACTCGTAACTCTGGTCCCCTCCTCTACATTACTCCCAATGCCTACCGGGTGCATTGAACCGCGGAAAACGTAATCTTGATCTGGCGACTTATGTGCAGAACTTAATTTCCCGCGATTCAATGCCAGTAAAGTGTGCATTGAATCATAGGAAATGTAGTCTTGACCCGTCACCACATGTGCATATATCGGCTGCACTGAATTACGCATGCGCAGTGTAGAGTATTGATTAATTTTATACAACTTATACGGTTTACCTGCAACTGGGACTTCAGCAAGTCATATTAAACGTTATGGTCCCGACTGATACGACTTATGTGAATTTTACCGTATTTCCAGTCAGAGTAAATGCTGTTTACAATACAATACAAATTTCTAATAGGATTCCTTACAAGATACTGTAAATTAGATGCAAATGAATAAAACACATCCAAATGCAGTTTTTACAGCAAAATAAAATATTGTACAGTGAAGATTCATCTTTTGATCAAAAGGATATCGGTTTGTGATAATAAGTGGCACATACAGCGGGCAGACAGGTCTCAAAATACTTTTCCTTTCACATAAAAGGAGAAACAAAGCCATCTCAACATAGATTTTTTGGGCCTCTTTGATCACTTTACTGAGATTGAATGCAGAACAAAAGCTTGAAAGTGATTGTTGGCTTTTGGGATTCAGACTTCTTGTTGAACAGAGAATTGTTTTTTTTCTACAAAATCCAAACCTGAATCAATTAAACCTGTGAAATTCAAATCAATCTCAGACCGATCTGATTAGTTTCCTCTCTCTCTCTCTATCAGCAAGGGATCTGTGGGAAATTAACTCAGGGACTCTCCTGGAGTAATGTTTCTCAAACCCTTTTGAAACCAAGACTACAATTAGTTTCTGAAAATGTGGCAGACCATTATAAACCAGTAAGTCACTCAATCTAAAGAGATCTGTGGTATAGATTATCAGGGATTGTTGTCAGTGTTTGGACTAGTCGTTGAGCACCACTAGTCCGGAGCATATGAATCCAAAGCACAGAACTGCCCTGAATTTGGGTTTTTGCACAAGCGCACAAACAGTGGACAAACTAGTTATGTCGAATGACCTGTTTTAATATTATATAGCTGTTTCATGCCAAGACCCTGCCCCGCATGAAGGGCATTATATAAATGCAAGTTGTTGTTATTGGGGTGTCCTAACATAAATATATACTAATGATAACATGTATTACATGTTGAACAGGAAAGGCTTACTGGTATTACAGGAGGTAGAGAATTAAACAAAAAGGTCCACTGTACATTAGCACCAACTCACTTCTTTCCTGATGGAATCTCTTGCACGTTTTTACAGCAAAAAATACATCTTTCTTCTCCACTGGTGTTCCCTGTAAAATGACCAGTTAAAAAAAAGTTTAATTGACACTTATAACATAAAGAATATTACTTACCAGAATGATAGGTCCAGCACAGTACATAAAGAGAATAGAACCTCACTGTGCGTCCTTCTAATGAGACATTAAAACCAAAATCCCATCTGTTTGATCTAAAAGTTGAAGGCATTAAAGGTCTCCTGACCCTAATCAAAAAGAAAAGGGAATTTGCCAAGTAAAAAATAATAAATAATCCCCAGATAAATTGGTAATTTATTTTATAGCTGTTTGTGGGACTTTAACGTTTCATATGACTTATGCAAAGTCTGAGTTATGGCAAACTTGTATCGTATGAGTCTTGTGTAAAGTTCCTTATAAGTCAGATTTTATATGACTCACACATCACAAATACCCAAGTACTGCACTGGCGGGTGTCATTAAGACAAGGTTTCTGTACCATGTTTAACCCATGCAGATTAAAGCCAGGGAAGCCCATTTGTTCCACAAACTGTAACAGCACAGATACTGAACCTCATGTGCAGAAAACGAGTGAATAAATGTACAATCAATGGCACAACTAAACAGGTTTCAAAACAGAACTGTTTTATTAGAATATAACCTCTTATAAAGGTTGTTTCACATGGAGCAGGATCCAACCTTTTGGCTGCTAGGGCAGGATGCCCTGTTTGAGAAGCACAAAATGCTGCCTTCATTTCTCTCCTCCCTCTCTCGCTGTTTCTATCACTCCATTTTCTCCCTCAATCATTCTCTCTTCCCCCCCTTTCTAAATCAGCGGTGCGGCTCATTATTTAGCAGGGGGAACAGCCACTCTCCCGTGGTTTGTGTGGGATGGCTCACTATCTGGTGATTGGTAAGGTTTTCTCTTTCCTCTCTAACCAACGCCCCCCACAGCTCCCCCTCCCCCCACCCCGAGATGATGTTGATGTTACGCCTCTGGGAAGGACGGTTTGGAGAGCCTCTGGGTGTTCTTTTTGAGGTAGGTGAGGGAAACAAAGTTTTGATCCAGCAGTCGATAAGTTCGGTAGCAGGGTTATGAATTTTGCGGTGGCTAATATTACTGGTGCATATAAATATAAGTGGATTTAATAGGAAATTTAATGGAACTTGGGTGGATGTACGATTTAGGATTACTTAGGTCCAATTAAGCACCAGGCTGCCACCTATGTCAAGTGTGCATATTATAGCTGAGAATGTAAGATGTTTATGATCTACCAGAGAAGGTTTGCTGCATATCTTGTAAATAACAGTGTAGTTACACAACTGAAACATTTATTTGGAGGATAAGCAAAATCCAGGTTTATGCTGAGCAGTCCTAAATGTCTCATAAAACTCTACAGCTCAAGAATTCAAGATGAAAACATCTTCAAATGTGATTGCGTTTGCTCTTTTTCGTAATAATTAGGGTTTTAAACCATACTCTATCTGAAAGGTTTCACCAGCTCACATGAACGGCAATTTTCTCTCTTCTTTTCCAGAAGGCGCTGAATAATGCTGGAGAACAGCACTAAAATGAAGTGGCCATTCTTCATATGTTAGGCAAAATCTATCTCTGGAATTTTCATGTGTAGGTGGGATGCACGGAAATCTCAGCTTGGTTTGAATACTCTTAAGCATGGTGATGGGTTTCTGCATCTGTCAGACATCTGGCTGACCAAAACAAAAGCAGTGAATGCTGTGTGACACTTCAACCATAGAAGGTATCAAAAATAATTCACCTCAAGTTCTCAGTTATGCACTTTATAGCAGGGGTCATTATGTACCAAATGAAGTGAAAAAGCCAGACTGCATTTTTCTCTCCGTAGCCAAAGAGGGCTGCAGCCAATTTCAGCATCCTAACTGCTACGATAGCTCAGATCAGCTAAATCAGTGAGGCTGAAAATTGAAGCAAGAATCTTCTGGTGGATGATGGCTCAGCACTTCAAAGAGAGAAGCTCTTTAATCCATTAAACAAACAAGTGAGTCAGGGCAGATTCTTGTCTCGTAATTAGATTAAATATTAATAATAATATTCCTTGCATTTGATATAGCGCTTTTCACGTCGGGAGGACGTCCCAAAGCGCTTCACAGAACACACTGTAAAGTGAATTGACTGTATATTTGTGGGCGAACGCGGCAGCCAATTGCGCACAGCAATGTCCCACAAACAGTCGTAGATTGAAAATGACCAATTTTTATTGTTGTTTTTGGTTTTGGAGGGATTAATAATCCTTGCATTTGATATAGCACCTTATCACATCATTGAGACGTCTTAAAAGCGCTTCACAGGATATACTGTGGGCAAAATAGTTTTAATTAAAGTTAAAATTATATGAAGCATGCTGAAGTGTGGGATTAGATTGGCTCATGTGGAGAAAAACAACAGTGCAGACTTGATGAGTGAATGGCCTAATTCTGTGTTACAGTATACTACAATTCTGTGGTTTAAAAGGTCAATTAACAAATGCAGAAGATTCTTAATGTTAAGTACTATTAAGATGTACAATTAATTGATAAACAACTAAAACATTAAGTGGACAACTTTTATAATAAGCAATTGAGCTAATTTGCCTTTGTTAGGAAAAAGATGTCTGATTGTAAGATTAAACTTGCTCCCATCCCACAATGGTGCAATGGGTAAAGATACCCTCTGGTACAGCAGTAAATTATACAGCCATAAAACTAGCACTAAAACCATTCCAACAAATTTCAATTCACAAAAGTACAAAAATAATTTGATTTATATCCTAACACAAACCTGTAAAAATACAGCAGATTTAGGGGGAATTGTTGACCTCCATCATTGCATTTCACTATTTTTAACTGAACTACTTAAAATATGATTATGGTAATACATTAAGCTTCAAACTACGATTTGGATGATTGAACATCAAACAGAAGAACATAGTGGAACTTTCCACTATGGCTCCTGAAATGGTATTATGACAACATAAAAGGATAAGAACTTAAAAATGCATGCTTTGTGGTTTCAAAGATTCTATGTTTTTAAAATTCTCAACAATGTTACTTAAACTCTGCACATTCCACATTCAAAACAAAGTAAACAGCTATCAAAAGGTTGTACACCCTTATCTATAACTTTGCCAGAAACTGTTAGTTGCTGTTTGACAATGTGCTTTTACCATATCTTATTTTAGCTGCAAATCAACATAGGTACAGCGTCAGTCTCCAAGCACAGGGCAGTCAAAGAGGTAGTTTTTTAAGGGATTTAAAGACATATAATAATAATCCTTGAATTTGATATAGTGCCTTCAAGACGTCTCAAAGCATCTCACAGAATATACTGTAAAGTGAATTGACTGTATATTTTGTGGGCGAAACGCAGCAGCCAATTACGCACAACAGTGTTCCACACACAGTCGAGGACTGAAGTGACCAATTTTTTTTTTTTAAGGAATTATTACTCCCGGAAAGGCGATCTGCCAATCGACTAACAACCAGGTTCCTACTTACTGCTGGGTAAACAGAGGAGTGTGGAGTATGGAAACTTGCCAACATTTTGCCCTGCTGGGAATTGAACCCAGGTCTCTCACTTGCAAGGCGAGCGCTCTAACCACTGAGCTACAGGACATATGGAGGTAGATGGGAATTAAACAGGAGTAGACGGAAGGAGTTACAAAAGCATATAGTTGCTGAAGGCTTGGCCATCAATGTTGGGTGGAGGGTGTACAGTAGGCTCAATCGAGTTTGTCAAGCAGAAATGGTGCAAATGAACATGGCAGTGATTGGGAGATGTTAGGACGTGAAGGGATTTATGTTGAGGATGAGAACATTGAAACCACAAAACATGGAAGACAGTGGAACCTGGCAAGGACTGGGGTGATGTGGAATATGCATGTGCAGGTAACGATGCGGTCAACAGTTTTATGTAACCTTACTGTTGATGGAACGAGAAGTGTGTTAGAGAAGTCATGAGGTAACAAAGGTTTGGATGATGGTGATCAGGGCATTTTGAGATAGGGACGAAGCTAGGCAATGTGGAGAAGGTCAAGAAAAGCAGGCCTGATCAGGGACTGAATGTGAAGAAGGAAGGAGAGATAGGCTGAAACTAGATGCCAAGGTTTGGTGAACTTGAGAGAGGCCAGCGAGGTTATCCCAGAAATTAATGTTGGCAGGAGCCGAAGAGAATGTCTTTTGTCTTATCCATGTTAACCTTTAACTAGATCATTATTGATCTCTAACATAGTGATATGATTCCCTCTCACGTTTCAAACATATTTAATTCATTATGTTTGGTTCATGCATCTTCGAAATCAATATCAACTAAATGATATAAAATACGCAACACATGTGCTTACATTGCCAATTATAAAAGTACTATAGCTCACAGTGTGATGTGGCTGGTGTTTATTGCAGTTAGGCATAATTATTGATAGTTATTTCAGTCAACATTGGTAAGTTTATCTTAATTTACAATCTTCTAGTAACCATAAAATCATATTTTATATCATATCAGGTGCCTTTGTGTTGTCTGTCTTTTTCTTTGAAGTCTGTATTTCCCGTTCCCCAGACCATTACTTTGGGGATACCTCAGTGAAGTTATTTTTAAGTTTATTTCCCAATGCCTGGTGAATGTCTTGTATTCCTTGCTTGAAAATCGGGGCCCATTATCACTAATTATCTCTTTTGGTATTCCATGCTGGGCAAAGATTTCCTTGTTTCTTTTTCACTATAGTTTTGGATGTTGTGTCATTCAACTCTGTACATTCACTATATCTTGATGTATAGTCTATTATTATTAAGTAGTTTTTGTTATTTCTAATGAAACAAATCCATTCCTATTTTGCTCCAAGCTTTATTTGGTTTCTTGTGCCATATAATTGGTTTGTGTCTTTCTTTTTTCAATTGAATCCCAACTTGATTTAGTTTTTGAAGTAAACAACCAATTATTCATAACATTTGTGTGGTGAAATATAAAAGCTTGTAATCTCTGAACTCTAAATGTTAGTCATTGCAGTTTATTTTCACTGAATTCTAAAACCTTTGGTCTTTCCAAGGAGAACTCTGTTAGCAGCGTCTTGAGATGTTCTCTCATTAGCCAGGCTATTTTGACACTGATTTCCTTGCTCAGGACCAACAGGAGGCTAGATATTGGTTTTTCTGATGTTGTAATTTTTTCTGTCAATTCTGAAAGAATCTTTTGACTTTAATCCAATTGCCACAAGGTATTTCCAGTAAAATGTGAACTTCCTGGTTTTCACTCAAGCATGCGCTCAAAATTCAAAAACTAAATCAAGTTAGGATTCAATAGAAATGCAAAATGCAAATACCTGTACTTAAAGTAACCAGAATTAACACACTGCTCTTTGGGATTATAGAAAAGTCTTGTGCCACAGATGATGGAAATGTGCAGCTGAGATACAGATTTTAAGCTAAATCCATTCATTGGGTGCTGTATTTTGATCATTACTGAGAAAGAGAACCTCTCCAAAAAATGGGAAGATAATCTTACTAGGTACAATGACTGATCAATCCAATCAATATAATTTGTATAGACTTTCATGTTGAGAAGACGTTTCAAAGTGCTTCACAATGCCAGATGTGCCCTGAGCTGGAAGGGGGGAGGGGAAAAAGCAGATCATAGCAGAATCCTCTCTGGAAAATTTAAATTGTCAATTAAGAGTTAGCAAAAGATTAGCTGCCTAATCTGAGCAAACCCATTGGTTGGAGAAATGAAGGTGTAATTGAAACATTTGTCAATTCAAAGCTTCCCATGGAGCATGCACACTCACCTGCAATAATAATAATGGATTTGATACAGCACCTTATCATGTCTTCGAGACGTCTCAAAGCCCTTCACAGAATATACTTAAAGTGAATTGACTGTACATTTTGTGGGCGAAATGCAGCAGCCAATTACACACAGCAGTGTCCCACAAACAGTCAATGTGGTTAGTTGCCATTGAACATCATGAAAACAGATGGCTTGGAGAGCTAAACTTCCTAAGAAATGCAGACAAAATAATTTACCTTAAGTACACTTACAATGAGTAAGCACAGTTGCTGCAAAACTACTCACACAGAAAGGAAGGTATGTTTGAAATGTAGTTGCACACTTCGCTGCTTCAGATGAAGTTTTATCTTCTGTGCAGAATTCCACTACTGGAGTCATTTGAGGGCCTCCAGCTTTGTCCATTATAAAAAGTGCAATCTAAAAACAGAGACTTTTTAAAACATTTTAATTCAAAAGCATTTTTTTTAGAAATAGCTGAAAGAGATCACATCCCTGAAACTGA